>NC_140990.1:60731207-61224859 GCF_052327205.1 Somniosus microcephalus | reverse complement strand
GTGTGTGTGAGGGAGGGGGGGAGTGTGTGTGTGAGGGAGGGGGGAGTGTGTGTGTGAGGGAGGGGGGGAGTGTGTGTGTGAGGGAGGGGGGAGTGTGTGTGAGGGAGGGGGGGAGTGTGTGTGTGAGGGAGGGGGGGAGTGTGTGTGTGAGGGAGGGGGGAGTGTGTGTGTGAGGGAGGGGGGAGTGTGTGTGTGAGGGAGGGGGGAGTGTGTGTGTGAGGGAGGGGGGGAGTGTGTGTGTGAGGGAGGGGAGGAGTGTGTGTGTGAGGGAGGGGGGAGTGTGTGTGTGAGGGAGGGGGGAGTGTGTGTGTGAGGGAGGGGGGAGTGTGTGTGTGAGGGAGGGGGGAGTGTGTGTGTGAGGGAGGGGGGAGTGTGTGTGAGGGAGGGGGGGAGTGTGTGTGTGAGGGAGGGGGGAGTGTGTGTGTGAGGGAGGGGGGGAGTGTGTGTGTGAGGGAGGGGGGAGTGTGTGTGTGAGGGAGGGGGGAGTGTGTGTGTGAGGGAGGGGGGAGTGTGTGTGTGAGGGAGGGGGGAGTGTGTGTGTGAGGGAGGGGGGAGTGTGTGTGTGAGGGAGGGGGGAGTGTGTGTGTGAGGGAGGGGGGAGTGTGTGTGTGAGGGAGGGGGGAGTGTGTGTGTGAGGGAGGGGGGAGTGTGTGTGTGAGGGAGGGGGGAGTGTGTGTGTGAGGGAGGGGGGAGTGTGTGTGTGAGGGAGGGGGGAGTGTGTGTGTGAGGGAGGGGGGAGTGTGTGTGTGAGGGAGGGGGAGTGTGTGTGTGGAGGGGGAGTGTGTGTGAGGGAGGGGGAGTGTGTGTGTGAGGGAGGGGGGAGTGTGTGTGTGAGGGAGGGGGGAGTGTGTGTGTGTGAGGGAGGGGGGGAGTGTGTGTGTGAGGGAGGGGGGAGTGTGTGTGTGAGGGAGGGGGGGAGTGTGTGTGTGAGGGAGGGGGGAGTGTGTGTGTGAGGGAGGGGGGAGTGTGTGTGTGAGGGAGGGGGGAGTGTGTGTGTGAGGGAGGGGGGAGTGTGTGTGTGAGGGAGGGGGGAGTGTGTGTGTGAGGGAGGGGGGAGTGTGTGTGTGAGGGAGGGGGGAGTGTGTGTGTGAGGGAGGGGGGAGTGTGTGTGTGAGGGAGGGGGGAGTGTGTGTGAGGGAGGGGGAGTGTGTGTGTGAGGGAGGGGGGAGTGTGTGTGTAGGGAGGGGGGAGTGTGTGTGAGGGAGGGGGGAGTGTGTGTGTGAGGGAGGGGGGAGTGTGTGTGTGAGGGAGGGGGGAGTGTGTGTGTGAGGAGGGGGGAGTGTGTGTGTGAGGGAGGGGGGAGTGTGTGTGTGAGGGAGGGGGGAGTGTGTGTGTGAGGGAGGGGGGAGTGTGTGTGTGAGGGAGGGGGGAGTGTGTGTGTGAGGGAGGGGGAGTGTGTGTGTGAGGGAGGGGGGAGTGTGTGTGTGAGGGAGGGGGAGTGTGTGTGTGAGGGAGGGGGGAGTGTGTGTGAGGGAGGGGGGAGTGTGTGTGTGAGGAGGGGAGTGTGTGTGTGAGGGAGGGGGGAGTGTGTGTGTGAGGGAGGGGGGAGTGTGTGTGTGAGGGAGGGGGAGTGTGTGTGTGAGGGAGGGGGAGTGTGTGTGTGAGGGAGGGGGGAGTGTGTGTGTGAGGGAGGGGGGAGTGTGTGTGTGAGGGAGGGGGAGTGTGTGTGTGAGGAGGGGGGAGTGTGTGTGAGGGAGGGGGGAGTGTGTGTGTGAGGGAGGGGGGGAGTGTGTGTGTGAGGGAGGGGGGAGTGTGTGTGTGAGGGAGGGGGGAGTGTGTGTGAGGGAGGGGGGAGTGTGTGTGTGAGGGAGGGGGGAGTGTGTGTGTGAGGGAGGGGGGAGTGTGTGTGTGAGGGGAGGGGAGTGTGTGTGTGAGGGAGGGGGGAGTGTGTGTGTGAGGGAGGGGGGAGTGTGTGTGTGAGGGAGGGGGGAGTGTGTGTGTGAGGGAGGGGGGAGTGTGTGTGTGAGGGAGGGGGGGAGTGTGTGGTGTGAGGGAGGGGGGAGTGTGTGTGTGAGGGAGGGGGGAGTGTGTGTGTGAGGGAGGGGGGAGTGTGTGTGTGAGGGAGGGGGGAGTGTGTGTGTGAGGGAGGGGGGAGTGTGTGTGTGAGGGAGGGGGGGAGTGTGTGTGTGAGGGAGGGGGGAGTGTGTGTGTGAGGGAGGGGGGAGTGTGTGTGTGAGGGAGGGGGGAGTGTGTGTGTGAGGGAGGGGGGAGTGTGTGTGTGAGGGAGGGGGGAGTGTGTGTGTGAGGGAGGGGGGAGTGTGTGTGTGAGGGAGGGGGGAGTGTGTGTGTGAGGGAGGGGGGGAGTGTGTGTGTGTGAGGGGGGGAGTGTGTGTGAGGGAGGGGAGTGTGTGTGTGAGGGAGGGGGGAGTGTGTGTGTGAGGGAGGGGGGAGTGTGTGTGTGAGGGAGGGGGGAGTGTGTGTGTGAGGGAGGGGGGGAGTGTGTGTGTGAGGGAGGGGGGAGTGTGTGTGTGAGGGAGGGGGGGAGTGTGTGTGTGAGGGAGGGGGGAGTGTGTGTGTGAGGGAGGGGGGAGTGTGTGTGTGAGGGAGGGGGGGAGTGTGTGTGTGAGGGAGGGGGGAGTGTGTGTGTGAGGGAGGGGGGAGTGTGTGTGTGAGGGAGGGGGGAGTGTGTGTGTGAGGGAGGGGGAGTGTGTGTGTGAGGGAGGGGGGAGTGTGTGTGTGAGGGAGGGGGGAGTGTGTGTGTGAGGGAGGGGGGAGTGTGTGTGTGAGGGAGGGGGAGTGTGTGTGTGAGGGAGGGGGGGAGTGTGTGTGTGAGGAGGGAGGTGAGTGTGAGGGAGTGTGTGTGTGAGGGAGGGGGGGAGTGTGTGTGTGAGGGAGGGGGGAGTGTGTGTGAGGGAGAGGGGGGAGTGTGTGTGTGAGGGAGGGGGGAGTGTGTGTGTGAGGGAGGGGGGAGTGTGTGTGTGAGGGAGGGGGGAGTGTGTGTGTGAGGGGAGTGAGTGTGTGTGGAGGGAGGGGGGAGTGTGTGTGTGAGGGAGGGGGGAGTGTGTGTGTGAGGGAGGGGAGTGTGTGTGTGAGGGAGGGGGGAGTGTGTGTGTGAGGGAGGGGGGAGTGTGTTGTGTGAGGGAGGGGGAGTGTGTGTGTGAGGGAGGGGGGTGTGTGTGAGGGAGGGGGAGTGTGTGTGAGGGAGGGGGGAGTGTGTGTGTGAGGGAGGGGGAGTGTGTGTGTGAGGGAGGGGGGAGTGTGTGTGTGAGGGAGGGGGAGTGGTGTGAGTGTGTGTGTGAGTGTGTGTGAGGGAGGGGGAGTGTGTGTGTGAGGGAGGGGGAGTGTGTGTGTGAGGGAGGGGGAGTGTGTGTGTGAGAGGGGAGTGTGTGTGAGGGAGGGGGGAGTGTGTGTGTGTGAGGGAGGGGGGGAGTGTGTGTGTGAGGGAGGGGGGAGTGTGTGTGTGAGGGAGGGGGGAGTGTGTGTGTGAGGGAGGGAGGGGAGTGTGTGTGTGAGGGAGGGGGAGTGTGTGTGTGTGAGGGAGGGGGGAGTGTGTGTGTGAGGGAGGGGGAGTGTGTGTGTGAGGGAGGGGGGAGTGTGTGTGTGAGGGAGGGGGGAGTGTGTGTGTGTGTGAGGGAGGGGGGAGTGTGTGTGTGAGGGAGGGGGGAGTGTGTGTGTGAGGGAGTGTGTGTGTGAGGAGGGGGAGTGTGTGTGTGAGGGAGGTTGAGGGTGTGGAGTGTGTGTGTGAGGGAGGGGGGAGTGTGTGTGTGAGGGAGAGGGGGGAGTGTGTGTGTGTGAGGGAGGGGGGAGTGTGTGTGAGGGAGAGGGGGAGTGTGTGTGTGAGGGAGGGGGGAGTGTGTGTGTGAGGGAGGGGGGAGTGTGTGTGTGAGGGAGGGGGGAGTGTGTGTGTGAGGGAGGGGGGAGTGTGTGTGAGGAGGAGGGGGAGTGTGTGTGTGAGGGAGGGGGGAGTGTGTGTGTGAGGGAGGGGGGAGTGTGTGTGTGAGGGAGGGGGGAGTGTGTGTGTGAGGGAGGGGGGGAGTGTGTGTGTGAGGGAGGGGGAGTGTGTGTGTGAGGGAGGGGGGAGTGTGTGTGTGAGGGAGGGGGGAGTGTGTGTGTGAGGGAGGGGGAGTGTGTGTGTGAGGGAGGGGGGAGTGTGTGTGTGAGGGAGGGGGGAGTGTGTGTGTGAGGGAGGGGGGAGTGTGTGTGTGAGGGAGGGGGGAGTGTGTGTGTGAGGGAGGGGGGAGTGTGTGTGTGAGGGAGGGGGGAGTGTGTGTGTGAGGGAGGGGGGAGTGTGTGTGTGAGGGAGGGGGAGTGTGTGTGTGAGGGAGGGGGGAGTGTGTGTGTGAGGGAGGGGGGAGTGTGTGTGTGAGGGAGGGGGGAGTGTGTGTGTGAGGGAGGGGGGAGTGTGTGTGTGAGGGAGGGGGGAGTGTGTGTGTGAGGGAGGGGGGAGTGTGTGTGTGAGGGAGGGGGGAGTGTGTGTGTGTGAGGGAGGGGGGGAGTGTGTGTGTGAGGGAGGGGGGAGTGTGTGTGTGAGGGAGGGGGGGAGTGTGTGTGTGAGGGAGGGGGGAGTGTGTGTGTGAGGGAGGGGGGAGTGTGTGTGTGAGGGAGGGGGGAGTGTGTGTGTGAGGGAGGGGGGAGTGTGTGTGTGAGGGAGGGGGGAGTGTGTGTGTGAGGGAGGGGGGAGTGTGTGTGTGAGGGAGGGGGGAGTGTGTGTGTGAGGGAGGGGGGAGTGTGTGTGTGAGGGAGGGGGGAGTGTGTGTGTGAGGGAGGGGGGAGTGTGTGTGTGAGGGAGGGGGGAGTGTGTGTGTGAGGGAGGGGGGAGTGTGTGTGTGAGGGAGGGGGGAGTGTGTGTGTGAGGGAGGGGGGAGTGTGTGTGTGAGGGAGGGGGGAGTGTGTGTGTGAGGGAGGGGGGAGTGTGTGTGTGAGGGAGGGGGGAGTGTGTGTGAGAGGGAGGGGGGAGTGTGTGTGTGAGGGAGGGGGGAGTGTGTGTGTGAGGGAGGGGGGAGTGTGTGTGTGAGGGAGGGGGGAGTGTGTGTGTGAGGGAGGGGGGAGTGTGTGTGTGAGGGAGGGGGGGAGTGTGTGTGTGAGGGAGGGGGGAGTGTGTGTGTGAGGGAGGGGGGAGTGTGTGTGTGAGGGAGGGGGGAGTGTGTGTGTGAGGGAGGGGGAGTGTGTGTGTGAGGGAGGGGGGAGTGTGTGTGAGGGAGGGGGAGTGTGTGTGTGAGGGAGGGGGGAGTGTGTGTGTGAGGGAGGGGGGGAGTGTGTGTGTGAGGGAGGGGGGAGTGTGTGTGTGAGGGAGGGGGGAGTGTGTGTGTGAGGGAGGGGGGAGTGTGTGTGTGAGGGAGGGGGGAGTGTGTGTGTGAGGGAGGGGGGAGTGTGTGTGTGAGGGAGGGGGGAGTGTGTGTGTGAGGGAGGGGGGAGTGTGTGTGTGAGGGAGGGGGAGTGTGTGTGTGAGGGAGGGGGGAGTGTGTGTGTGAGGGAGGGGGAGTGTGTGTGTGAGGGAGGGGGGAGTGTGTGTGTGAGGGAGGGGGGAGTGTGTGTGTGAGGGAGGGGGAGTGTGTGTGTGAGGGAGGGGGGAGTGTGTGTGTGAGGGAGGGGGGAGTGTGTGTGTGAGGGAGGGGGGGAGTGTGTGTGTGAGGGAGGGGGAGTGTGTGTGTGAGGGAGGGGGGAGTGTGTGTGAGGGAGGGGGGAGTGTGTGTGTGAGGGAGGGGGGAGTGTGTGTGTGAGGGAGGGGGGAGTGTGTGTGTGAGGGAGGGGGGAGTGTGTGTGTGAGGGAGGGGGAGTGTGTGTGTGAGGGAGGGGGGAGTGTGTGTGTGAGGGAGGGGGGAGTGTGTGTGTGAGGGAGGGGGGGAGTGTGTGTGTGAGGGAGGGGGGGAGTGTGTGTGTGAGGGAGGGGGGAGTGTGTGTGTGAGGGAGGGGGGAGTGTGTGTGTGAGGGAGGGGGAGTGTGTGTGTGAGGGAGGGGGGAGTGTGTGTGTGAGGGAGGGGGGAGTGTGTGTGTGAGGGAGGGGGGAGTGTGTGTGTGAGGGAGGGGGGAGTGTGTGTGTGAGGGAGGGGGAGTGTGTGTGTGAGGGGGGGGAGTGTGTGTGTGAGGGAGGGGGGAGTGTGTGTGTGAGGGAGGGGGGAGTGTGTGTGTGAGGGAGGGGGGAGAGGAGTGTGTGTGTGAGGGAGGGGGGAGTGTGTGTGTGAGGGAGGGGGGAGTGTGTGTGTGAGGGAGGGGGGAGTGTGTGTGTGAGGGAGGGGGGAGTGTGTGTGTGAGGGAGGGGGGAGTGTGTGTGAGGGAGGGGGGGAGTGTGTGTGTGAGGGAGGGGGGAGTGTGTGTGTGAGGGAGGGGGGAGTGTGTGTGTGAGGGGGGAGGTGTTGTGTGAGGGAGGGGGGAGTGGTGGTGTGTGAGGGGGGAGGGGGGGAGTGTGTGTGAGGGAGGGGGGAGTGTGTGTGTGAGGGAGGGGGGGAGTGTGTGTGAGGGAGGGGGGAGTGTGTGTGTGAGGGAGGGGGGAGTGTGTGTGTGTGAGGGAGGGGGGAGTGTGTGTGTGAGGGAGGGGGGAGTGTGTGTGTGAGGGGGGGAGTGTGTGTGTGAGGGAGGGGGGAGTGTGTGTGTGAGGGAGGGGGGAGTGTGTGTGTGTGAGGGAGGGGGGAGTGTGTGTGTGAGGGAGGGGGGAGTGTGTGTGTGAGGGAGGGGGGAGTGTGTGTGTGAGGGAGGGGGGAGTGTGTGTGTGAGGGAGGGGGAGTGTGTGTGTGAGGGAGTGGGTGAGGAGGGGAGTGTGTGTGTGAGGGAGGGGGGAGTGTGTGGTGAGGGAGGGGGGAGTGTGTGTGTGGGAGGGGGAGTGTGTGTGTGAGGGTGGGGAGTGTGTGTGTGAGGGAGGGGGGAGTGTGAGTGGGGGAGGTGGAGTGTGTGGGAGGGGGGGTGTGTGTGTGAGGGAGGGGGGAGTGTGTGTGTGAGGGAGGGGGGAGTGTGTGTGTGAGGAGGGGGGAGTGTGTGTGTGAGGGAGGGGGGGAGTGTGTGTGTGAGGGAGGGGGGAGTGTGTGTGTGAGGGAGGGGGGAGTGTGTGTGTGAGGGAGGGGGAGTGTGTGTGAGGGAGGGGGGAGTGTGTGTGTGAGGGAGGGGGAGTGTGTGTGAGGGAGGGGGGAGTGTGTGTGTGAGGGAGGGGGGAGTGTGTGTGTGAGGGAGGGGGGGAGTGTGTGTGTGAGGGAGGGGGGAGTGTGTGTGTGAGGGAGGGGGGAGTGTGTGTGAGGGAGGGGGGAGTGTGTGTGTGAGGGAGGGGGGAGTGTGTGTGTGAGGGAGGGGGGAGTGTGTGTGTGAGGGAGGGGGGGAGTGTGTGTGTGGTGAGGGAGTGTGTGTGTGAGGGAGGGGGTGAGTGTGTGTGAGGGAGGGGGGAGTGTGTGTGTGAGGGAGGGTGAGTGTGTGTGTGAGGGAGGAGGAGTGTGTGTGTGAGGTGTGTGGGAGTGTGTGTGTGAGGGGGAGTGTGTGTGAGGGTGGGTGTGTGTGTGTGAGGGAGGGGGGAGTGTGTGTGTGTGTGAGGGAGGGGGAGTGTGTGTGTGAGGAGGGGAGTGTGTGTGAGAGGGGAGTGTGTGTGAGGGAGGGGGAGTGTGTGCAGTGAGTGTGTGTGAGAGTAGGGGGGAGTGTGTGTGTGAGGAGGGGGAGTGTGTGTGAGGAGAGGGGGGAGTGTGTGTGTGAGGGGGGAGTGTGTGTGTGTGAGGGAGGGAGGGTGAGTGTGTGTGTGAGGGAGTGTGTGAGTGAGAGTGTGTGTGTGAGGGAGGGGAGTGTGTGTGTGAGGGGGAGTGTGTGTGTGTGAGGAGGGGGAGTGTGTGTGTGAGGGAGTGGGGTGGGAGTGTGTGTGTGAGTGTGTGTGAGGGGGGGAGTGTGTGTGTGAGGGAGAGGGGGGAGTGTGTGTGTGAGGAGGGAGGGTGTGTGTGAGTGTGTGTGTGAGGGAGGGGCGTGTGTGAGTGAGGGAGTGTGCTGAGTTGGGAGGGAGTGAGTGTGTGAGGGAGGGGGGAGTGTGTGTGTGAGGGACGGGAGTGATGTGTAGTCTTGTGTGTGTAGGGAGTCTTGCGTGTGCGGAGGAGGATTCTTGAGTGAGGACTAGTGCCTTCTATCCTCGACTTCGGGCTGTAGAGAGGTCTTTAAACTAACTAGTGGGGGGGAGGTTCCGAGAGAGCAAGTAATAAAAATGACAACATAGAAGGTCATAGACTTAGGGTAGCAGTGGAGAAATTGAAAACCAGAGCGTGTCAGGAAGGGGCAGAAGGTATGGAGTAAACGGGAAAGTAATAAAAAGGGCAAAAGCAGGAACTAAGTGTCACAAAACATCTTTGAAAGTTCTCTATCTGAATGCACGTAGCATTCATAACAAAATAGACGAGTTAATGACACAAATAACTACATATGGGTATGATCTTGTGACCATTACAGAAACATGGCTGCAGGGTGACAATGCCTGGGAATTAAACATACCAGGTTATTTAACGATCAGGAAGGACAGGCAGGAAGGAAGGGGAGGTGGGGTGACTATGTTAATAAAGGAAGGAATCACTGTAAAGAGAGAAATGATATTGGGCCAAAAGATCAGGATAATGAAACAGCTTGGGTGGAGGTAAGGAATAATAAGGGGGAAAAAACACTAGTGGGCGTAGTCTATAGGCCTCCGAACAGTGGCAACACTGTTGGGCGGAGTATCAATCAGGAAATAGTTGAGGCTTGTAATCAGGGAACATCTACAATTATGTGGGATTTTAACTATCATATTAATTGGACAAATCAAATTGGGCAGGGCTGCCTTGAGGATGAGTTCATTGAGTGTATTAGGGATGGGTTTCTTGAGCAGGATGTAACTGAACCGACCAGGGGGCAAGCAACCTTAGATCTGGTCCTGTGTAATCACAGGATTAATTAAAAATGTCCTCGTAAAGGATCCCCTTGGAATGAGTGACCATAACATGGTTGAATTCATATTCAATTAGAGGGTGAGAAGGTTGAATGTCAAACAAGCGTGCTAAGCTTGAATAAAGGAGACTATGAAGGTATGAGAGCGGAATTGAGTAGAGTGGATTGGGAAAATAGATTAAAGGGTAAGACGATACATGATCAGTGGTGTACATTTAAGGAGTTATTTTACAACTTCCAAAAAATATATATTCCACTGAGAAGAAAAGGGTGTAAAAGAAAAGACAGCCATCCATGGCTAAGTAAAGAAATTACTTTCTTCTAAAATCGACTGAAAACAAGGGCATATAAGGTAGCCAAATCTAGTGGGAGGATAGAGGATTGGGAAAACTTTAAAAGACAGCAAAAAATAAAAAAAAGATTGATTAAGAAAGGGAAGATAGATTATGAAAGTAAATTAGCAAAAAATATAAAAACAGATAGTAAGAGTTTTTATAGTTATATAAAAAGAAAAAGGGTGGCTAAAGTAAATGTTGGTCCCTTAGAGGATGAGACCGGGAAATTAATGGTGGGAAATATGGAGATGGCAAAAACACTGAATGAATATTTTGTATCAGTCTTTACAGTAGAAGACACTAAGAATATCCCAACACTGGACAAACAGGGGGCTAAAGGGGGGGGGAGGAGCTAAACATGATCAAAATCACGAAGGAAGTGGTACTCGGTAAAATAATGGGACTCAAGGCGGATAAATCACCTGGACCTGATGGCTTACATCCTAGGGTCTTGAGGGAAGTGGCGGTAGGGGTTGTGGATGCATTGGTGATAATTTTCCAAAACTCCCTGGACTCGGCAAAGGTCCCGGCAGACTGGAAAACTGCTAATGTAACACCCTTATTTAAAAAGGGCAGTAGACAGAAGGCTGGAAACTATAGACCGGTTAGCCTAACATCTGTGGTATGTAAAATTTTGGAGTCCATTATTAAGGAGACAGTAACAGGACATTTGGATAATCATAATTTAATAGGACAAAGTCAGCATGGTTTTATGAAGGGGAAGTCATGTTTGACAAATTTGCTGGCGTTCTTTGAGGAAGTAACATATAGGGTGGATAAAGGGGAACCAGTGGACGTAGTGTATTTAGACTTCCAAAAGGCATTTGACAAGGTGCCACACAGAAGATTATTGCTTAAGATAAAAAATCATGGGATTCGGGGTAGTATTCTGGCATGGATAGAGGATTGGCTATCTAACAGAAGGCAGAGAGTTGGGATAAATGGTTCATTCTCAGACTGGCAATCAGTAACTAGTGGTGTTCCGCAGGGGTCAGTGCTGGGTCCCCAACTCTTTACAATCTATATTAATGATTTGGAGGAGGGGACCGAGTGTAACATATCAAAGTTTGCAGATGATGCTAAGATGGGAGGGAAAGTAGTGAGTGAGGAGGACATAAAAAACCTGCAAGGGGACATAGACAGGCTAAGTAAGTGGGCAGAGATTTGGCAGATGGAATACAATACTGGAAAGTGTGAGGTTATGCACTTTGGCAGGAAAAATCGTAGAGCAAGTTATTATCTTAATGGCAAGAAACTGGAAAGTACTGAAGTACAAAGGGATCTGGGGGTCCTGGTGCACGAAACTCAAAAGGTTAGTATGCAGGTGTAGCAAGTGATTAAGAAGGCCAATGGAATGTTGGCTTTCATTGCTAGGGGGATAGAATATAAAAATAGGGAGGTATTGCTTCAGTTGTACAAGGTATTGGTGGGACCGCACCTGGAATACTGCGTACAATTTTGGTGTCCATAATTAAGAAAGGACATACTTGCTCTCAAGTCAGTACAAAGAAGGTTCACTCGGTTAATCCCGGGGATGAGGGGATGGACATATGAGGAGAGGTTGAGTAGATTGGGACTCTACTCATTGGAGTTCAGAAGAATGAGAGGCGATCTTATTGAAACATATAAGATTGTGAAGGGGTTGGATCAGGTGGATGTGGGGAGGATGTTCCCGATGATGGGTGAAACTAGAACTAGGGGGCATAGTCTTAGAATAAGAGACTGCTCTTTCAAAACTGAGATGAGGAGGAACTACTTCACTCAGAGGGTGGTAGGTCCATGGAATATGCTGCCCCAAAAAGCTGTAGAAGCTTCATCATTACATAAATTTAAAACAGAAATAGACAGTTTCCTAGAAGTAAAGGGAATTAAGGGTTATGGGGAGTGGGCAGGAATTTGGACATGAGTCTAGGTTCGGATCGGTCCTGGCCCTGTGGGTAGCGGAGCGGGCCCAGGGGCCGTGTAGCCTGATCCTGCTCCTATTTCGTTGTCTAATTCTGTTAGATTCAGGAGATGGTTCTGTGATAGTAGATTGGCGGTTAGGATCAGATCAGCCATGATCTTATTAAGTGGCGGAGCAGGCTCGAGGGGCCGATTGGCGTACTCCTGCTCCTATTTCTTATGTTCTTATGTTCTGTATCTAACTCGAGGGGGAGGGTGAACAGCCAGTTGTCGTGGTGCATATAGGCACTAACGATATAGGTAAAAAACAGTATGAGGTCCTAAAAGCTGAATATAGGGAGTTAGGAGGTAAATTAAAAATTAGGACCTCAAAGGTAGTAATCTCAGGATTGCTACCAGTGCCACGTGCTAGTCAGAGTAGAAATAGAAGGATCTTTCAGATGAATATGTGGCTAGAGGAATGGTGCGGGCAGGAGGGATTCAAATTCCTGGGGCATTGGAACCGGTTCTGGGGGAGGTGGGACCAGTTCAAACCGGACGGTTTGCACCTGGGCAGGGCCGGGACCAATGTCCTAGGGGGAGTGTTTGCTAGTGCTCTGGAGGAGGGTTTAAACTAAAATGGCAGGGGGTTGGGAACCTGAACAGGAGGACAGAGGAAAGGGAAACAAGGATAAAAGCAAAAGATAGGAAGGAGAAAAACAAAAGTGGCAGTCAGAGAAATCAACGGTTTAAATCAAACATGGCCACAGTAAATAATAATTCTAATAGGTCTAAGAGCATTAAAAAAACAAGCCTGAAGACTTTGTGTCTTAATGCGAGGAGCATTCGTAATAAGGTGGATGAATTAGCTGCACAAATAGAGGTAAACGAATATGATTTGATTGGGATTACAGAAACGTGGCTCCAGGGTGGCCAAGGCTGGGAACTCAACATCCAGGGTATTCAATATTCAGGAAAGATAGGCAAAAAGGAAAGGGAGGTGGGGTAGCATTGCTGGTTAAAGAAGGGATTAACACACTTGTAAGGAAGGATATTAGCTCTGATGATGTGGAATCTGTATGGGTAGAATTGAGAAATACTAAGGGGCAGAAAACGTTAGTGGGAGTGGTATATAGACCTCCAAACAGTAATGCAGAGGTTGGGGATGGCATTAAAAGGGAAATTAGAGAAGCGTGCAATAAGGACACAGCAGTCATCATGGGTGACTTTAATCTATATCAAATCAAATCAACTTTTATTGTCATTGTTAGTGCACAAGTGCAGTACAAGGAAATGTAGGCTTGCGGCTCCCGAGAGTGTACATTTGGATGAAGACATTTAAACACTCAACATACATTTGGCTTGTAGAATATTAACATAAATATAACCATAATAAAGTGCATTGGCAGATGTGCAGGCTTTAGAGTTTATTTGTGGAGTTCAGTAGGATGACAGCCCTGGGAAAGAAGCTGTTCCTAAATCTGGTCGTACGGGTGTGAATGCATCTGTAGCGTCTCCCAGATGGCAGGAGGGCGAACAGACTGTGGCTGGGGTGGGTAGGGTCTTTGATGATGGACCGTGACCTCCGTAGACAGCGTTTCTGGTATACGTGCTCTATGGTCGGTAGCCGGGTGCCGGTAATGCGTTGGGCAGTTTTGACTACCCGCTGCAGGGCTTTCCGGTACAGCTGCCATACCATACTGTGATACAGTTTGTCAGGATGCTCTCTATCGTGCAGCGGTAAAAGTTAGAGAGGATCAGGGGTGACAGATTGGGCTAACCAAATCAGTAACAATACTATGGAGGAGGAATTCCTGGAGTGTTTACGGGATGGTTTCCTGGACCAATATGTCGAGGAACCAACCAGAGATCAGGCCATCTTAGACTGGGTGTTATGTAATGAGAAAGAATTAATTAGCTATCTTGTTGTACAAGGCCCCTTGGGTCAGAGCAATCAGAATATGACAGAATTCTTCATTAAGATGGAGAATGAAGTAGTTGACTCAGAGACTAGGGTCCTCAATTTAAATAAAGGAAACTATGATGGTCTGAGGCGCAAGTTGGGTAGGATTGATTGGGGAATGTCACTCAAAGGGTTGACGTTGGATAGGCAATGGCAAACATTCAAAGATCGCATGGATGAACTACAGAATTTGTTCATCCCAGTTTGGCATAAAAATAAAACAAAAAAGGTGACTCTACCGTGGCTAACAAGGGAAATTAGGGATAGCATAAGATCCAAGGAGAGGACATATAAATTGGCCAGAAAAAGCAGTAAACCTGAAGATTGGGAGCAGTTTAGGATTCAACAAAGGAGGACAAAGGGATTAATTAAGAAGGGGAAAATAGAATATGAGAGTAAGCTTTCAGGGAACATAAAAACTGACTGTAGAAGCTTTTATGGATATGCGAAGAGAAAAAGATTGGTGAAGTCAAGTGTAGGTCCCTTGCAGTCAGAATATGGGGAATTTATAATGGGGAAGAAAGAAATGGCAGACCAATTAAATACATATTTTGGTCTGTCTTCACAAAGGTGGACACAAATAACCTCCCAGAGATGTCGGGGATCATAGGGTCTGATGAAGGGGAGGAACTGAAAGAAATCAGTATTTCTAAGGAAATGGTGTTAAGGAAATTGATGGGACTGAAGGCCGAGAAATCCCCAGGGCCTGATAATCTACATCCTAGGGTAATTAAGGAAGTGGCCCTAGAAATAGTAGGTGCATTGCTGATCATCTTCCAACATTCGATGGAATCTGGAACAGTGCCCATGGATTGGAGGATAGCTAATATTGCCCCACTATTCAAAAAAGGTGGTAGGGAGAAAGCGGGGAATTACAGACCGGTAAGCCTGACATCAGTAGTGGGGAAAATGCTAGAGTCCATTATAAAAGATGTAATAGCAGAGCACTTGGAAAGCAGTGACAGGATCGGACAAAGTCAACATGGATTTACAAAAGGTAAATCGTGCTTGACTAATCTACTGGAACTTTTTGAGGATGTAACTGGTAAAATAGATAAGGGAGAACCAGTGGATGTGGTATATTTGGACTTTCAGAAGACTTTCGATAAGGTCCCGCATAAGAGATTAGCGTGTAAAGTTAAGGCACATGGGATTGGGGGCAAGGTATTGACTTGGATAGAAAACTGGTTGGCAGACAGAAAGCAAAGAGTTGGAATAAATGGGTCTTTTTCCGAGTGGCAGGCAGTGACTAGTGGGGTACCGCAGGGATCAGTCCTTGGACCCCAGCTATTCACAATATATATTAATGATCTAGACAAGGGAACTAGATGTAATATCTCCAAATTTGCAGACGACATAAAGCTGGGTGGGTGTGTGTGCTGTGAGGAGGATGCCGAGAAACTCCAGGATGATTTGGACAGGTTGGGTGATTGGGCAGAAGCATGGCAGATGCAATATAACGTGGATAAATGTGAGGTGGCAAAAACAGGAAGACAGATTATTATCTGAATGGCAATAGATTGGGCGAAGGGGAACTGCAACGAGACCTGGGTGTCCTTGTACACCAGTCGCTGAAGGTAAGCATGCAGGTGCAGCAGGTGGTTAGGAAGGCAAATGGTATGTTGGCCTTCGTAGCGAGAGGCTTTGAGTACAGGAACAAGGACGTCTTGCTGCAGTTGTACAGGGCCTTGGTGAGACCACATCTTGAGTATTGTGTGCAGTTTTGGTCGCCTTATCTGAGGAAGGATATTCTTGCCATGGAAGGAGTACAGCGAAGATTCACCAGGCTGATACCTGGGATGGCAGGAATGACATATGAGGAGAGGTTGGGTCGATTGGGCTTGTACTCACTGGAGTTTCAAAGAATGAGAGGGGATCTCATTGAAACTTATAAAATTCTGACAGGACTGGACAGACTAGATGCAGGAAGGATGTTTCGGATGGCCGGGGAGTCCAGAACCAGGGGTCATAGTCTAAGGATAAGGGGTAAGCTATTTAGGACAGAGATGAGGAGGAATTTCTTCACCCAGAGAGTGGTGAACCTGTGGAATTCTCTGCCACAGAAGGCAGTAGAAGCCAATTCATTAAATATATTCAAGAAGGCGTTGGATATATTTCTTAAGGCTAAAGGGATCAAGAGGTATGGGGAGAAAGCAGGGACCGGATACTGAATTTGGATGATCAGCCATGATCACATTGAATGGCGGAGCAGGCTCGAGGGGCCGAATGGCCTACTCCTCCTCCTATCTTCTATGTTTCTATGGGACATTGTAGAGGGTGCTTTGAGCTTTATTCTGTATCTAACCTGTGCTGTACCTGCCCTGGGAGCGTTTGATGGGACAGTGTAGAGGGGAGACATGGTGTTTACGTCGATGACAACAATGGCGGTGCATTAACCCAGAATCCCCCGCGCGGTGGAAGGAGCCCTATCAATGACGACAGGAGCCGAGTGCGCCGGCGCAGTGTGTATTTGCTCTGGGCATGCGCAGTGCGAGTGGTGGTGATGATCTGAACAGAACAGGTGGGTCAGCGTCCGGGATCCGGAAGGAGATTGTTGTTGCAGGGGATCGTTTCGACCCACGGGTGAGTTTAAAAGCTTTATAAATACCTGGTGTAGGCCTGAGGCCGCGAATAAGAGCCACAGGCCCCGTGTTTCCCCGGTTACAGGCCCGGTCAGTAACCGCCCGTGTGATCCGGGTCACTGGCCGCCATCTTGGAAATGTGGGTCTCACGGCGCATGCGCGGTACTTTGGGCTGGAACAAAGAGTGGGCGGGGCTTCAGGGTCTCGGGCAGTTTGATTGGTCCACATGTATCTCCCATATTAGTGGCCCCTGAATTTGGCTGATTCTTGTTTTTTTTAAATAATCTTTTTTTTATTTAAGTCTGAACATTTTATTTACAGTTAATGACATTACAGAGCTCAGGTCTCGGCTCTTTGCACAAAGTCACAAGCCATCATTCCCTGCAAGGCAGGGGTCCCAGTCTCTTCAAGTTGATGATGTGATCTCCAAGCTTCTTGATCATCTTCACTTGTTCATCCAGATAGCGGGTCTCCAGGAATTCAAACAAATGAGGGTCGGCGCTCCCAGTGTTGAGTTTGTGCAGATCCAGCAGACTCTGACCGACATTCTTCTCCATCCACAGAGCTATCTGCATCGCCGAGCGGAACCTCCCGGCCGAACACATGTGATCCTGGGCCAACCCAGTCTCACCCTATTGGTCCATCCAAAAAGGCCCAGTGACCCGCAGAGAAAATCAGCAGTTCATTGATTTTATTCTCACCCTGCAAACAGCGGGTGTAGAACTGAACCCAACCAGAGTAGAGGGAGGGGGAAAACTGGGAGTGGAGGAAAGAAATATTGGAGATGGTGCGATGGGTTTGGATTTCAGCACAGGGAGGAGGGAGAGTGTGAGGGAGGAGGGAGAGTGTGTGGGACGGGGATTTACAGCTTTTGGGGAGCAAGAGAGGAGAGAATGTTCCATAGAAACTAGAATTGTCTGTTCTGAATTTCAATCCTGTACTTACACTGATGACTTTTGTAAATTCCTTTTACATGGTATTAGAAGGGGAAAATATGCAAACGAGAAACTCAAACCAAACATCATGTGAAGAGATGACAGATTCATTCAATTCATCAAGATCTGAATATCATCGTGCTTTGAATGTGGAAGGAGAAATGTTTGTTCTGTGTGTGGGAAAAGATTTCAAACATCAGTGTGACTGGAAAAGCACCGAGACGCATACACCCGAGTGAGAGTGTTCAAGTGCACTGACTGTGGAAAGAGCTTTAACCAGTTACACAGCCTGAAAAAACATCGCACCGTTCACAGCGGGGAGAAACCGTACACGTGTTCGGTGTGTGGACGAGACTTCAACTGATCGTCCAATCTGGAGAGACACAAGGACACCCGCACCATGGAGAAACCATGAAAATGTGGTGACTGTGGGAAGGGAGTCAATTAACTGTCCCAGCTGGAGACCGGTAATAGACCGTTCACCTGCTCTCTCTCGGAAGTGATTTACTCAATTGTCTAGCATGCTGACACACCAGCGAGCTCACAATAGGGAGAGGCCGTTCTGCTCCGTGTGTGGGAAGGGATTCACTTGTTCATCCCACCTCACTGCACACCAACTTGATCACGCTGTTGAGAGACCTTTTAAATGCTCTGACTGTGGGAACAGCTTTAAAACCTCCGAGGAGCTGATTGAACACCAGCGAGTTCACACTGATGAGAGACCGTTCTGTTGCTCTCACTGCGTGAAGAGGTTCCGGCAGTCATTCCGTCTGGCTGAACACCAGCTCCTTCACACTCTGATAGTCCATTCAGTTGCTCTCACTGTGGGAGAAGTTCAGCCAGTCATTGCAACTCGCTGAATACCAGCAGGTTCACACCAAGGAGAGACTGTTCAACTGCTCCATGTGTGGGAAGAGTTTCCCTTATTCATCCCACCTTTTGATGCACCAGCGAATTCACACAGGGGAGAGGCCATTTACCTGCTCCGTGTGTGGGAAGAGCAGGAACTAAGTGTCACAAAACATATTTGAAAGTTCTCTATCTGAATGCACGTAGCATTCGTAACAAAATAGACGAGTTAATGGCACAAATAACTACATTTGGGTATGATCTTGTGGCCATTACAGAAACATGGCTGCAGGGTGACAATGCCTGGGAATTAAACATACCAGGTTATTTAACGATCAGGAAGGACAGGCAGGAAGGAAGGGGAGGTGGGGTGGCTATGTTAATAAAGGAAGGAATCACTGTAATACAGAGAAATGATATTGGGTCAAAAGATCAGGATAATGAAACAGTTTGGGTGGAGGTAAGGAATAATAAGGGGAAAAAAACACTAGTGTGCATAGTCTATAGGCCTCTGAACAGTTGCAACTCTGTTGGACGGAGTATCAATCAGGAAATAGTTGAGGCTTGTAATAAGGGAACATCTATAATTATGGGGGATTTTAACTATCATATTAATTGGACAAATCAAATTGGGCAGGGCTGCCTTGAGGATGAGTTCATTGAGTGTATTAGGGATGGGTTTCTTGAGCAGTATGTAACTGAACCGACCAGTGGGCAAGCAACCTTAGATCTGGTCCTGAGTAACGAGACAGGATTAATTAAAAATGTCCTAGTAAAGGATCCCCTTGGAATGAGTGACCATAACATGGTTGAATTCATATTCAATTAGAGGGTGAGAAGGTTGGATCTCAAACAAGCATTCTAAGCTTGAATAAAGGAGACTATGAAGGTATGAGAGTGGAATTGAGTCGAGTGGATTGGGAAAATAGATTAAAGGGTAAGACAATACATGATCAGTGGTGTACATTTAAGGAGTTATTTTACAACTTCCAAAAAATATATATTCCACTGAGAAGAAAAGGGTGTAAAAGAAAAGACAGCCATCCGTGGCTAAGTAAAGAAATTAAGGATAGTATTCGACTAAAAACAAGGGCATATAAGGTAGCCAAATCTAGTGGGAGGATAGAGGATTGGGAAAACTTTAAAAGACAGCAAAAAATAACAAAAAGATTGATTAAGAAAGGGAAGATAGATTATGAAAGTAAATTAGCAAAAAATATAAAAACAGATAGAAAGAGTTTTTATACTTATATAAAAAGAAAAAGGGTGGCTAAAGTAAATGTTGGTCCCTTAGAGGATGAGACCGGGAAATTAATGGTGGGAAATATGGAGATGGCAAAACACTGAATGAATATTTTGTATCAGTCTTTACAGTAGAGGACACTAAGAATATCCCAACACTGGACAAACAGGGGGCTATAGGGGAGGAGGAGCTAAACACGATCAAAATCACTAAGGAAGTGGTACTCGGTAAAATAATGGGACTCAAGGCGGATAAATCACCTGGACCTGATGGCTTACATCTTAGGGTCTTGAGGGAAGTGGCGGTAGGGATTGTGGATGCATTGGTAATAATTTTCTAAAACTCCCTGGACTCAGCAAAGGTCCCGGCAGACTGGAAAACTGCTAATGTAACACCCTTATTTAAAAAGGGCAGTAGACAGAAGGCTGGAAACTATAGACCGGTTAGCCTAACATCTGTGGTAGGTAAAATTTTGGAGTCCATTATTAAGGAGACAGTAACAGGACATTTGGATAATCATAATTTAATAGGACAAAGTCAGCATGGTTTTATGAAGGGGAAGTCATGTTTGACAAATTTGCTGGAGTTCTTTGAGGAAGTAACATATAGGGTGGATAAAGGGGAACAAGTGGACGTAGTGTATTTAGACTTCCAAAAGGCATTTGACAAGGTGCCACACAAAAGATTATTGCTTAAGATAAAAAATCATGGGATTGGGGGTAATATTCTGGCATGGATAGAGGATTGGCTATCTAACAGAAGGCAGAGAGTTGGGATAAATGGTTCATTCTCAGACTGGCAATCAGTAACTAGTGGTGTTCCGCAGGGGTCAGTGCTGGGTCCCCAACTCTTTACAATCTATATTAACGATTTGGAGGAGGGGACCGAGTGTAACATATCAAAGTTTGCAGATGATACTAAGATGGGAGGGAAAGTAGTGAGTGAGGAGGACATAAAAAACCTGCAAGGGGACATAGACAGGCTAAGTAAGTGGGCAGAGATTTGGCAGATGGAATACAATACTGGAAAGTGTGAGATTATGCACTTTGGCAGGAAAAATCGTAGAGCAAGTTATTATCTTAATGGCAAGAAACTGGAAAGTACTGAAGTACAAAGGGATCTGGGGGTCCTGGTGCACGAAACTCAAAAGTCTAGTATGCAGGTGCAGCAGGTGATTAAGAAGGCCAATGGAATGTTGGCTTTCATTGCTAGGGGGATAGAATATAAAAATAGGGAGGTATTGCTTCAGTTGTGCAAGGTATTGGTGAGACCGCACCTGGAATACTGCATACAGTTTTGGTGTCCATACTTAAGAAAAGACATACTTGCTCTCGAGTCAGTACAAAGAAGGTTCACTCGGTTAATCCCGGGGGTGAGGGGATGGACATATGAGGAGAGGTTGAGTAGATTGGGACTCTACTCATTGGAGTTCAGAAGAATGAGAGGCGATCTTATTGAAACATATAAGATTGTGAAGGGGTTGGATCAGGTGGATGTGGGGAAGATGCTCCCGATGATGGGTGAAACTAGAACTAGGGGGCATAGTCTTAGAATAAGGGGCTGCTCTTTCAAAACTGAGATGAGGAGGAACTACTTCACTCAGAGGGTGGTAGGTCCATGGAATATGCTGCCCCAAAAAGCTGTAGAAGCTACATCATTACATAAATTTAAAACAGAATTAGACAGTTTCCTAGAAGTAAAGGGAATTAAGGGTTACGGGGAGCGGGCAGGAATTTGGACATGAGTCTAGGTTCGGATCGGTCATGGCCCTGTGGGTAGCGGA
Organism: Somniosus microcephalus; assembly: GCF_052327205.1. Classification (NCBI taxonomy): domain Eukaryota; kingdom Metazoa; phylum Chordata; class Chondrichthyes; order Squaliformes; family Somniosidae; genus Somniosus; species Somniosus microcephalus. The sequence goes on along the minus strand of NC_140990.1, from coordinate 61,204,474 downwards.
GCGGGCCCAGGGGCCGTGAAGCCTGATCCTGCTCCTATTTTGTGTGTCTAATTCTGTTAGATTCAGGAGATGGTTCTGTGATAGTAGATTGGCGGTTAGGATCAGATCAGCCATGATCTTATTGAATGGCGGAGCAGGCTCGAGGGGCCGATTGGCCTACTCCTGCTCCTATTTCTTATGTTCTTATGTTCTTATGTTCCCTCGTTCATCCCACCTCTTGGTACACCAGCGAATTCACACAGGGGAGAGGCCATTTACCTGCTCCGTGTGTGGGAAGAGATTGGCTCAGTCATCAACCCTGATGACACACCAGCAACTTCACTCTGATAAGAGACCTTTTAAATGTTCTGACTGTGAGAAGAGCTTTAAAAGAAGAAATGATCTGCTGACACACCAACGCACTCTCACTGGGGAGAATCTGTTCATCTGCTCCATGTGTCAGAGGGGATTCACTAATTCATTCTACCTGCTGAGACACCAGCGAGTTCACACCAGGGAGAGGCCATTCATCTGCACTGTGTGTGGCAAGAGATTCACTGAATCATTCCACCTACTGAGACACCAGCGCACTCACACTGGGGCGAGGCCATTCACCTGCTCCGAGTGTGGGAAGGGATTCACTGCGTCATCCCACCTCACTACGCACCAGCGAGTTCATACTGGGGAGAGACCATTCACCTGCTCCGAGTGTGGGAAGGGATTCATTTGTTCATCCAACCTCACTACGCACCAGCGAGTTCATACTGGGGAGAGGCCGTTCACCTGCTCAGAGTGTGGGAAGGGATACACTCAGTCATCCGGCCTCACTAAACACCAGCGAGTTCACACTGGGGAGAGGCCATTCACCTGCTCTGTGTGTGGGAAGAGTTTACTTCGTTCATCCCAACTTTTGGTACACTAGCGAGTTCACACCGGTGAGAAGCCATTCACCTGCTCCGTGTGTGGGAAGGGATTCACTTGTTCATTCAACCTCACTATGCACCAGTGAGTTCACACTGGTGAGATTATGTTCACCTGCTCCGTGTGTGGGAAGAGATTCGCTCTGTCATCAACCCCGCTGAGACACCAGCAATTTCACTCTGATAAGAGACCTTTTAAATGTTCTGACTGTGAGAAGACCTTTAAAAGCAGCAATGATCTGCTGACACACCAACGCACTCACACTGCGGAGAATCCGTTCAACTGCTCTGTGTATCAGAAGGGATTCACTTGTTCATCCCACCTACTGAGACATCAGCGAGTTCACACTGGGGCAAGGCCATTCACCTGCTCTGTGTGTCGGAAGAGATTCAGCGATTCATCCAACCTAAAGAGACACCAGTGAGTTCACACCGGGGAGATGCCGTTCACCTGCTCAGTGTGTGGGAAGGGATTCATTCAGGCATCCAACCTGTGGACACACCAGCGAGTTCACACGTTACTGCCAAAATTGGATTCTGCTGTTATTGCTGCTGATAATCACATCCAGGACTGAACCCTGTTCATTTTGACAGTTGGGGTTTGTTTCTGTTGATGTTAATGACCCCTATAACTGGGCTGGAGATTAATATTCTGGATCAATGCCAAATAAGTTGGCTTTGTTTCAAACACACAGTGTGTCGAGTATTTGTTTCCTCCAAGATAAGAGATTAATTGATATCCTGATACTGACTGCTCCATTTTTGGGCCTTTTCTCCTGTCTAAATATAGATTATTTAAGTTCTCATAACTTCGGTTACTCTCATGGACAAGTCCCAGCTCCCCATACATTCCAGAGTGCCTCTCCTAGCCTTGGTATCCAGGGAAGGTATCGGTAACACGCCCGGGATCACTAAACACAAAACCCAGTCTGTTAATCACTTTCAGCTACTGGACTTAGTGTGTGACCCACAGCATCTCTCTCTCCTTCGATGTGTGAATAGAGAATCATGCCTCAGAACCTGGTTTTCAATTTAAATGCACTCAGCAAATGTATTGAACAAGAGATGAACAAGTAAACAGATCAGGGCCCAATCCTCCAGCTCTATATTGTAGGCCGATGAGACTCTGTTAAGGTGCCATGTGCTGCTGGACTGCTCTGCATTTTGTCTGTAATGGAAAATAACTGAAGATTTGTCCCAGTGTAACCTTTGCTGTCATGAAATGAGTGTGTCTTTTAATGAGCCTCACGTCCTTGCTCATGTCGGCTGCAATTGTGTAGAAAGGGGATGTGTAAAGAGATGGTCTGTGTATGGAGATGTGAAACAAGGAAACGGGGTGTGTGTGTGTTAGTGACACAGCCTTGTGGTCACAGTCAGAACAATGACAGATATCCTTGTGGTTATGGTTTGGGCAGGGCCAGGTCAATAATGTAGTAAACAAGTTAAATATAAATATCGCCAGTGTAGTCGCAGCTTGTTAGAACAGACCTGGGGAGAAGAGAGCTCTGAATCCACTGTATTATCTCTGTTCTCCGGATCGGGTAACTATACTCTGTCTGTATTTTTGCAGTGCTGTTAATAAAGTCAGTGAAAGACGATCTGTTGTTATGAGCTTGATTATCAGGTGTCTGAAACCACAAGACTCAATCTTTAGAGTCAACAAGATGAATAAGTAAACACATCACTGCCCAATACTCCAGCTCTATATTAACAGGAGAAAGTCTGTTATCACACTCCTCGAGTGGAGAGAATAAAGAAAGCCTCTAGAATCATTGTAAATATCTGTCAAATTCTGACAGATCAATTGTCATTGTATGTTCCATTGATGTCAATGGAAGATGAGACAGGGGCTGGGGAGCAGGGGTGAAAGAGGAGTTGGGGTGAGGGGGTTGGAGTGTAGGGGTGAAAGAGGAGTTGGGGTGAGGGGGTGGAAGTGTAGGGGTGAAAGGAGTTGGGGTGAGGGGGTTGGAGAGTAGTGGTGAAAGAGGAGTTGGGATCAGGGGGTTGGAGAGTAGGGTGAAAGAGGAGTTGGGTTGAGGGGATTGGAGAGTAGGAGTGAAAGAGGAGTTGGGGTGAGGGGGTTATAGAGTAGGGGTGAAAGAGGAGTTGGGGTGAGGGGGATTGGAGAGTAGGGGTGAAAGAGGAGTTGGGGTGAGGGGAGTTGGAGAGTAGGGGTGCAAGAGGAGTTCGGGTGAGGGGGGTTGGAGAGTAGGGGTGACAGAGGAGTTGGGGTGAGGGGGGTTGGAGAGCAGGGTGAAAGGAGTTGGGGTGAGGGGGTTGGAGAGTAGGGGTGAAAGAGGAGTTGGGGTGAGGGGGGTTGGAGAGTAGGGGTGAAAGGAGTTGGGGTGAGGGGGTTGGAGAGTAGGGGTGAAAGAGCATATGGGGTGAGGGGGGTTGGAGAGTAGGGGTGAAAGGAGTTGGGGTGAGGGTGTTGGAGAGTAGGGGTGAAAGAGGAGTTGGGGTGAGGGAAGTTGGAGAGTAGTGACGAAAGAGGTGTTGGGGTGAGGGGGGTTGGAGAGTAGGGGTGAAAGAGGAGTTGGGGTGAGGTGGGTTGGAGAGTAGGGGTGAAAGAGGAGTTGGGGTGAGTGGGTTGGAGAGTAGGGGTGAAAGAGGAGTTGGGGTGAGGGGGTTGGAGAGTAGGGGTGAAAGAGGAGTTGGGGTGAGGGGGTTGGAGAGTAGGGCTGAAAGAGGAGTTGGGGTGAGGGGGGTTGGAGAGTAGGCGTGAAAGAGGAGTTGGGGTGAGTGGGTTGGAGAGTAGGGGTGAAAGAGGAGTTGGGGTGAGGGGGGTTGGAGAGTAGGGGTGAAGGAGGAGTTGGGGTGAGGGGGTTGGAGAGTAGGGCTGAAAGAGGAGTTGGGGTGAGGGGGGTTGGAGAGGAGGGGTGAAAGAGGAGTTGGGGTGAGGGGGGTTGGAGAGAAGGGGTGAAAGAGGAGTTGGGGTGAGGGGGGTTGGAGAGTAGGGGTGAAAGAGGAGTTGGGGTGAGGGGGGTTGGAGAGTAGGGGTGAAAGAGGAGTTGGGGTGAGGGGGGTTGGAGAGGAGGGGTGAAAGAGGAGTTGGGGTGAGGCGGGTTGGAGAGTAGGGGTGAAAGAGGAGTTGGGGTGAGGGGGATGGAGAGTAGGGGTGAAAGAGGAGTTGGGGTGAGGGGGTGTTGGAGAGTAGGGGTGAAAGAGGAGTTGGGGTGAGGCGGGTTGGAGAGTAGGGGTGAAAGAGGAGTTGGGGTGAGGGGTGTTGGAGAGTAGGGGTGAAAGAGGAGTTGGGGTGAGGGGGTGTTGGAGAGTAGGGGTGAAAGAGGAGTTGGGGTGAGGGGGTTGGAGAGTAGGGGTGAAAGTGGAGTTGGGGTGAGGGGGTTGGAGAGTAGGGGTGAAAGAGGAGTTGGGGTGAGGGGGGTTGGAGAGTAGGGGTGAAAGAGGAGTTGGGGTGAGGGGGGTTGGAGAGTAGGGGTGAAAGAGGAGTTGGGGTGAGGGGGTTGGAGAGTAGGGGTGAAAGAGGAGTTGAGGTGAGGGGGGTTGGAGAGTAGGGGTGAAAGAGGAGTTGAGGTGAGGGGGGTTGGAGGGTAGGGGTGAAAGAGGAGTTGGGGTGAGGGGGTTGGAGAGTAGGGGTGAAAGAGGAGTTGAGGTGAGGGGGGTTGGAGAGTAGGGGTGAAAGAGGAGTTGAGGTGAGGGGGGTTGGAGGGTAGGGGTGAAAGAGGAGTTGGGGTGAGGGGGTTGGAGAGTAGGGGTGAAAGAGGAGTTGAGGTGAGGGGGGTTGGAGAGTAGGGTGAAAGAGGAGTTGAGGTGAGGGGGGTTGGAGGGTAGGGGTGAAAGAGGAGTTGGGGTGAGGGGGTTGGAGAGTAGGGGTGAAAGAGGAGTTGGGGTGAGGGGGGTTGGAGAGTAGGGGCGAAAGAGGAGTTGGGGCGAGGGGGGTTGGAGAGTAGGGGTGAAAGAGGAGTTGGGGTGAGGGGGTTGGAGAGTAGGGGTGAAAGAGGCGTTGGGGTGAGGGGGGTTGGAGAGTAGGGGCGAAAGAGGAGTTGGGGCGAGGGGGGTTGGAGAGTAGGGGTGAAAGAGGAGTTGGGGTGAGGGGGGTTGGAGAGTAGGGGTGAAAGAGGCGTTGGGGTGAGGGGGGTTGGAGAGTAGGGGTGAAAGAGGCGTTGGGGTGAGGGGGTTGGAGAGTAGGGGTGAAAGAGGAGTTGGGGTGAGGGGGGTTGGAGAGTAGGGGTGAAAGAGGAGTTGGGGCGAGGGGGGTTGGAGAGTAGGGGTGAAAGAGGAGTTGGGGTGAGGGGGGTTGGAGAGTAGGGGTGAAAGAGGCGTTGGGGTGAGGGGGGTTGGAGAGTAGGGGTGAAAGAGGAGTTGGGGTGAGGGGGGTTGGAGAGTAGGGGTGAAAGAGGAGTTGGGGTGAGGGGGGTTGGAGAGTAGGGGTGAAAGGAGTTGGGGTGAGGGGGGTTGGAGAGTAGGGCTGAAAGAGGAGTTGGGGTGAGGGGGGTTGGAGAGGAGGGGTGAAAGAGGAGTTGGGGTGAGGGGGGTTGGAGAGAAGGGGTGAAAGAGGAGTTGGGGTGAGGGGGGTTGGAGAGTAGGGGTGAAAGAGGAGTTGGGGTGAGGGGGGTTGGAGAGTAGGGGTGAAAGAGGAGTTGGGGTGAGGGGGGTTGGAGAGGAGGGGTGAAAGAGGAGTTGGGGTGAGGCGGGTTGGAGAGTAGGGGTGAAAGAGGAGTTGGGGTGAGGGGGATGGAGAGTAGGGGTGAAAGAGGAGTTGGGGTGAGGGGGTGTTGGAGAGTAGGGGTGAAAGAGGAGTTGGGGTGAGGCGGGTTGGAGAGTAGGGGTGAAAGAGGAGTTGGGGTGAGGGGTGTTGGAGAGTAGGGGTGAAAGAGGAGTTGGGGTGAGGGGGTGTTGGAGAGTAGGGGTGAAAGAGGAGTTGGGGTGAGGGGGTTGGAGAGTAGGGGTGAAAGTGGAGTTGGGGTGAGGGGGTTGGAGAGTAGGGGTGAAAGAGGAGTTGGGGTGAGGGGGGTTGGAGAGTAGGGGTGAAAGAGGAGTTGGGGTGAGGGGGGTTGGAGAGTAGGGGTGAAAGAGGAGTTGGGGTGAGGGGGTTGGAGAGTAGGGGTGAAAGAGGAGTTGAGGTGAGGGGGGTTGGAGAGTAGGGGTGAAAGAGGAGTTGAGGTGAGGGGGGTTGGAGGGTAGGGGTGAAAGAGGAGTTGGGGTGAGGGGGTTGGAGAGTAGGGGTGAAAGAGGAGTTGAGGTGAGGGGGGTTGGAGAGTAGGGGTGAAAGAGGAGTTGAGGTGAGGGGGGTTGGAGGGTAGGGGTGAAAGAGGAGTTGGGGTGAGGGGGTTGGAGAGTAGGGGTGAAAGAGGAGTTGGGGTGAGGGGGGTTGGAGAGTAGGGGCGAAAGAGGAGTTGGGGCGAGGGGGGTTGGAGAGTAGGGGCGAAAGAGGAGTTGGGGCGAGGGGGGTTGGAGAGTAGGGGTGAAAGAGGAGTTGGGGTGAGGGGGGTTGGAGAGTAGGGGTGAAAGAGGAGTTGGGGGGAGGGGGGTTGGAGAGTAGGGGTGAAAGAGGAGTTGGGGCGAGGGGGGTTGGAGAGTAGGGGTGAAAGAGGAGTTGGGGCGAGGGGGGTTGGAGAGTAGGGGTGAAAGAGGAGTTGGGGCGAGGGGGGTTGGAGAGTAGGGGTGAAAGAGGAGTTGGGGCGAGGGGGGTTGGAGAGTAGGGGTGAAAGAGGAGTTGGGGTGAGGGGGGTTGGAGAGTAGGGGTGAAAGAGGAGTTGGGGTGAGGGGGGTTGGAGAGTAGGGGTGAAAGAGGAGTTGGGGTGAGGGGGTTGGAGAGTAACAACAACAACTTGCATTTAGATAACGCCTTTAACGCAGTAAAACATCCCAAGGTGCTTCACTGTAACGTTAGCAACCAAATTTGACTCTGAGCCACATGAGGAGATATTCGGGCAGATGACCAAAAGCTTGTTCAAAGAGGTAGGTTTTAAGGAATGTCTTAAGGGAGGAACGAGAGGCAGAGAGGTTTAGGGAGGGAATTCCAGAGCTTGGCGCCTCGACAGCTGAAGGCACGGCCGCCAATGGTGGAGCGATTAAAATCGGGGATGTGCAAGAGGCCAGAATTGGAGGAGGGCAGAGATCTCAGAGGTTGTAGGGCTGGAGGAGTTTACAGAGATAAGGAGAGGGGAGGCCATGGAGGATTCCTCTGGTGCTGGAATCAAGAACAAGAGGCCAGAATCTTAAAATTAGAGCTCGGCCATTCAGGGGTGAAATGAGGCAGCACTTTTTCACACACAGGGTAGTAGAAATGTGGAACTCTCTCCCCCAAAAGGCTGTGGATGCAGGGGGTCGATTGGAGCTTTCAAGACTGAGATGATCGATTTTTGTGAGGTAATTGTTCCAAGGGATATGGAATAAAGGCGGGTAAATGGAGTTAAGATACGGATCAGCCCTGATCTAATTGAATGGTGGAGCAGGCTCGAGGGGCTGAATGGCCTCCTCCTGTTCCTAATGTTCCTGTGACACACTCAGAAATGCCCCGGAGCAGTGAAATCCCACTGGGCCCCAACACATGCTCAAATGAAAGCCCAGGTCAAGGGCAAAGCCAGCGCGCCCTCTCTGAACCCGGTTTGCTGCTCCCTCTGTGCCCAGCACTGCCTGCACCCCCGGCACACGGCAGTGGAATTTCAGCCTCAGTGTTACAAGTTTCATCGGTTTCAGGCTGGAGAGAGGAATCATTCAATCTGACACCAAGCTGTGTGATTGGTTCAGTCTCCACTAATATTGACTGTCAGAAATACCCAAGAAGCAGTTTTTGACTAATATCAGCTCCCACAGGGATGAGGAATTCACAGAGTTACAGAGAGTCTGCAGCACAGAAACAGGCCATTCGGCCCAACTGGTCCGTGCCGGTGTTTCTGCTCCACATGAGCCTCCTCCTGCTCCTCTCCCGGGAGATCACATGGGTTCGGGAGGGATGTAGAGTGATAGTAGATTGGAGGTTAGGATCAGATCAGCCATGATCTTATTCAATGGTGGAGCAGGCTCGAGGGGCCGATTGGCCTACTCCTGCTCCTATTTCTTATGTTCTTATGTTCTCCTCTTCATCCAAACCTATCAGCAGATCCTTCTATTCCTTTCTCCCTCGTGTACTGACCGAGCTTCCCCTGAAATGTATCCGTGCTATTCACCTCAACCACTCCATGTGGTAGCAAGTCCCACATTCTCACCACTCTCTGGGTAAAGAATTCCACATTGGATTTATTGGTGACTCTCTTATATTTATGGCCCCTAGTTTTGGACACCCCCTCGGAAGGAAACAGCTCTACGACCACCCTATCAAACCTCTTCATAATTTTAAAGACCTCTATCATAAGAAACATAAGAAATAGGAGCAGGAGTGGGCCATACGGCCCCTCGAGCCTGCTCCACCATTCAATAAGATCATGGCTGATCTTTGACCTCAACTCCACTTTCCCGCCTGATCTCCATATCCCTCGATTCCCCTCGAGTCCAACAATCTATCGATCTCAGCCTTGAATATACTCAAAGACTCAGCATTCACAGCCCTCTGGGGCAGAGAATTCCAAAGATTCACAACCCTCTGAGTGAAGAAATTCCTCCTCATCTCAGTCCTAAATGGCCGACCCCTTATCCTCAGACTATGCCCCCAGTTCTAGACTCTCCAGCCAGGGGAAACAACCTCTCAGCATCTACCCTGTCAATCCCCCTCAGAATCTTGTATGTTTCAATGAGATCACCTCTCACTCTTCTAAACTCCAGAGAGTATCGGCCCATTCTACACAATCTCTCATCATAGGACAGCCCTCTCATCCCAGGAATCAATCTAGTGAACCTTTGTTGCACCGCCTCCAAGGCAAGTATATCCTTCCTTAGATAAGGAGACCAAAACTGTGCACAGTACTCCAGGTGTGGTCTCACCAAGGCCCTGTACAATTGGAGCAAGACCTCCTTACTCTTATACTCCAACCCCCTTGCAATAAAGGCCAACATGCCATTTGCCTTCCTTATTGCTTGCTGTACCTGCATGCTAGCTTTCTGTGTTTCTTGCACGAGGACACCCAAATCTCTCTGGACACCAACATCTGAAAGTTTCTCACCATTTAAAAAGTATTCAGTTTTTCTATTCCTCCTACCAAAGTGAATAACCTCACATTTCCCCACATTATACTCCATCTGCCACCTTACTGCCCACTCACTTAGTCTATCTATCTCCCTTTGCAGACTCTGTGTTCTCCTCACAGCTTACTGTCCCACCTAGCTTTGTATCATCAGCAAACTTGGATACTACACTCGGTCCCTTCATCTGGGTCATTAATGTAGATTGTAAATAGCTGAGGCCCCAACACTGATCCTTGCGGCACCCCACTAGTTACAGCCTGCCAACCTGAAAAAGGTCCGTTTATCCCTACCCTCTGTTTTCTGCACGTTAACCAATCCTCTATCCATGCTACTTAGGTCTCAAGAAAGCAGCCCCAGACTGATCAGTTTTTCCTGATAAGTATATCCCCTCAGTTCTGGAATCATCCCTGTGAATCTTTTTTGCACCCTATCCAGTGCCTCTGTATCCTTTGATAACATGGAGACCAGAACTGTGCAGAGTGCTCCAAGTGTGGTCTAACCAAGGTTCGATACAAGTTTAACAGAACTTCTCCGCTGTTCAATTCTATCCCTCTAGAAATGAAGCCCAGCGCTTGGATTGTTTTTTTAACGGCCTTATTAACCTGTTCAATCAGAAATCTCAGGGTAAACCTCTCTGAACCCGGTTTGCTGCTCCCTCTGTGCCCAGCACTGCCTGCACCCCCTGGCGCACGGAAGTGGAATTTCAAAAGAAGGAAGGAATCTGTCAGCATTTGAAAGGCTTTTAGAAAGAATTCAAGGTGTTTCCAGAGAGTTGGGATCTTTCTCTGTTCTCGGGGAGTTAGATATCAGCCTTTCTCCTGTGAATATCGACCTGCCTTATAGGGCCGTGATCATCTTTGAAAGAGCTGCCAATTAATCCCATTCCCCGGCCCTTTCCCCACAGCCCCACAAACTTTTCCTTTAAGTAGATCCAATTCCCTTTTGAAAGTTACTATTGAATCTGCGTCCACCCCCTTTCAGACAGTGCATTCCAGATCACAACAACTCACTGAGTGAAAAATGTCTCATCTCCCCTCTGGCTTTTTGTCCATTATCTGATGTGACGTGTTTACTTGTTACATACATTTGCTGAGTGGATTCAAATTTAAAACCAGGTTCTGAGGCGTGATGCTCTATTCACACATCGAAGGTGAGAGAGATGCTGTGGGACACACGCTAAGCCCAGTAGCTGAAAGTGATTAACAGACTGGGTTTTGTATTTAGTGATCCCGGGTGTGTTACCGATACCTTCCCTGGATACCAAGGCTAGGAGAGGCACTCTGGAATGTATGGCGAGCTGGGACTTGTCCATGTGAATAACCAAAGGTATGAGAACTGAAATGAGTTAGAAAGGAGAAAAGGCCCAAAAATGTAACAGGACCTCTATTAGTCTCCTCTTAACTTGGAGAAATGAAGGACTTGATACACTGTGTGTTTGATACAAAGCTGATTTATTTGACATATCAAAATATTAAACTCCAGCCCAGTTATAGGGGTTATTAACATCAGCAGAAACAAACCCGAACTGTGAGAATGAACATGGTTCAGTCCTGGATGATATTAACAGCAGCAATAACAGCAGCATCCAACCCCTGCAGTTGATCGTGAATTCGCTGGTGTGTCAGCAGGTTGGATGACCTAGGGAATCCCTTCCCACACATGGAGCAGGTGAACGAGCCCTCTCCAGTGTGAACTCGCTTGTGTTCAGTGAGGTGGGATGACTGAGTGAATCCCTTTCCACACACAGAGCAGGTGAATGGCCTCTCCCCAGTGTGAACTTGCTGGTGTCTCAGAAGTTGGGAAGAACAAATGAATCCCCTCCCACGCACGGAGCAGGTGAACGGCCTCTCCCCAGTGTGAACTCACTGGTGTACAATGAGGTTGCATGAATGCCTGAACCTCTTCCCACAGAGAGAGCAACTGAACGGTCTCTCGTCAGTGTGAACTCGCTGATGTTGAATTAGTCCCTCATAACTTTTAAAGCAGTTCCCACAATCAGCGCATTTAAAAGGTCTCTCATCACTGTGAACTCGCTGGTGTGATCAGAGGGCAGATGAGTGAGTGAATTCCTTTTCACACACGGAGAGGGTGAACAGTCTCTCCCCGGTGTGACTGTGTCAATGAGTTTCCAGCTGGGATGGGTAATTGAATCCCTTCCCACAGTCCCCACATTTCCACGGTTTCTCTGTGGTGCGGGTGTCCTTGTGTCTCTTCAGGTTGGACGATCGGTTGAAGCCTCGTCCACACACACAACACGCGTACAGTTTCTCCTCGCTGTGAATGGTGTGATGTTTTTTCAGGCTGTGTAACTGGTTAAAGCTCTTTCCACAGTCAGTGCACTGGATCACTCTCACTCGGGTGTGTGTGTCTCGGTGCTTTTCCAGTCACACTGATGTTTGAAATCTTTTCCCACAGACAGAACAGACAAACATTTCTCTTTCCACATTCAAAGGCCGATGATATTCGGGTCCCGATGAATTGAGTGACTCTGTCAGATCTTGACATGATGTTTGGTTTGAGTTTCCCATCTGCAAATCCTCCCCTTCTAACACCCTGTAAAATGAGTTTACAAAAGTCATCACTGTAAGTGCAGGATAGAAATTCAGAACAGACAATTCTAGTTTCTATGGAACATTCTTTCCTTTCTTGTTCCCCGAAAGCTGTAAATCCCCGTCCAACACACTCTCCCTCCTCCCTCTGTTGAAATCCAAACCCATCGCACAATCTCCAAATGTTTTCCTCTGCTCCCAGTTTTCTTCCTCCCCTGAAGGTGCTGACTCTGGCTGGGTTCAGTTCTACACTCACTGGTTTCCCTCCCTCTCCTCCCCTGAAGGTGCTGACTCTGGCTGGGTTCAGTTCTACACTCACTGGTTCCCCTCCCTCTCCTCCCCTGAAGGTGCTGACTCTGGCTGGGTTCAGTTCTACACTCACTGGTTCCCCTCTCTCTCCTCCCCTGAAGGTGCTGACTCTGGCTGGGTTCAGTTCTACACTCACTGGTTCCCCTCCCTCTACTCCCCTGAAGGTGCTGACTCTGGCTGGGTTCAGTTCTACACTCACTGGTTCCCCTCCCTCTCCTCCCCTGAAGGTGCTGACTCTGGCTGGGTTCAGTTCTACACTCACTGGTTCCCCTCTCTCCCCTCCCCTGAAGGTGCTGACTCTGGCTGGTTTCAATTCTACAATCACTGGTTCCCCTCCCTCTCTCCCCTGAAGGTGCTAAATCTGAATGGGTTCAGTTCTACACTCACTGTTAGGATAAAATTTGGTTTAAGGGATGTAAAGGGGTCCTCAATATTCGACCGGTATAAAACTATCTGAAAGGTACCATTTGGTCTTGTTAGCTGGAAAACAAATGCAAAGCACCATGGGATACTTGGCTATATTAACCCTTTTAGACTAACATAAATAGAAATTAGCTGACCAAAGGCATTCTGAAATGTTGCTTGTAATTACAACCTGGTAACTGTTTAGAAAGAGCCTGTTCTTGGAAGAGATAAGAATACAAAGGCACGATTAAGAAGCAGCAGCAAATAAGGCCTTGAAGAAGTAGTCAGCCGGCTGCATAATTCAATGTGGCTTTGTATCCAGCTAGCCATGTCTCTGCTGGAAAATACTTTCCCACACCGATAACAAGAGTAAGAGATAGCTCATGAATATGAAGCCTCCTACAGTCGACAAGCTTCTTACTGACGTATTCAGGGGGTACTCGAGTTCGAAGGACAGGCTTAGTAGTTGATTGATTAACCATGTAAACCAATGAAGTATCAATATTCCCATGTATACACCCCATTAGTAAGAAGTTGGTGTTGTCTAATAAACTGTATAAACTAAGCTGTATTGTCACTTTTCCTCTGAGAATGGAGCCTCCAGCTGGGGTTGGCTGAGGTGGTTCTCCTGTGTGCACTCGTAATAAACTATTGATCTGGGATTAACACTTGAGTCTGTTAGTTCTGTTTTACCATCCAGATTTTCCTCGCTTACAGCTTGGTGTCAGAAGTGGGATACCACCGGACTGCTGATCAATCCTCCACAATGACCTACACGGAGGGGTGAGTAGCAATAAGATTCACCCTTAACGTGGAAGACCGCGAGGCGGATCGGGGTAGCGGTGGTACAAAGAACAGCGAGTGAAGGAGCAACAGGCTCCAGGTGTGGATCAATAGGACGCGTTTTAGGGTACAAACAGACCCGAGGAGTTTAGAAACTCTCGGGTTGGAAAGCGCCGGGAAGAGTGCTAAGGGGAAAAGCGCCAGGAAGAGCGCTAAGGGGAAAAGCGGTAGTTGGGAAAGCGCTGGGTGGGAAAAGTGCCGGGGGGGGGGAAGCGCTAGGTTAAAAATCGCCGACAGTCAGGAGGGGCCGGGGGAGAAGAGCTTAAAGGGTGTTTCTCTGTGGATAGAGAGTCCTCGCGACACTAAATACCGGGTGATGATCTGGCGGGATTAAAGGGTAGTTAGAGCATAAGTGTTTGTCTGCTTAGAGCATAAGTGTTTGTCTGTCTAGAGTATAAGTGTTTGTCTGCTTAGAGCATAAGTGCTTGTCTGTCTAGAGTATAAGTGTTTGTCTGCTTAGAGCATAAGTGCTTGTCTGTCTAGAGTATAAGTGTTTGTCTGCTTAGAGCATAAGTGCTTGTCTGTCCAGAGTATAAGTGTTTGTCTGCTTAGAGCATAAGTGTTTGTCTGTCCAGAGTATAAGTGTTTGTCTGCTTAGAGCATAAGTGTTTGTCTGTCCAGAGTATAAGTGTTTGTCTGCTTAGAGCATAAGTGTTTGTCTGTCCAGAGTATAAGTTTTGTGTCGTCGTTCCGATGAAACATAAGATTGGATCCTTGAGAGTCACGGGGTGATCGACACGGACAAGGGTGGTGCACTATCTCAAACACCTAGCCTGAGCCTGAATTAAGAGGATGTAGTCCCACGTGACGGCCAGGATCAAGTAGGTGTAGGGAACTAAACACCACAGGATCGTGATCCCGTGACGAGTGAGTGTGCGCAAAATAAGTGTGTGTGAGTGAATGATAGGGTAACATAAGAACCAGAATCGCGATCCCGTGACGAGTGAGTGTGCGCAAAATAAGTGTGTGTGAGTGAATGATAGGGTAACATAAGAACTATTGAGAAGTAAGTCAGAAGTTATATAGAATGCCTAAAAAGGATGCAGAGATAAAGAAGGGAAAAGATCTCATTTGCAGGCTAACCAATTTGAAAACTCAGCAAGAAAAAAACCAGATATTTGGAAAGCCAGGCAAAGCTGCTGAGTCACCGATTAAAAAATTTTTTTTTTTAGGGTTTTGCCGACATGGAGGTTATTGACGTCTGTGCCGGGGCAAATGAGATACAGGATTTGCTGAGTGAAAGGAACCTTGAGAATATGCTGGAATTTCAGTGTGTGTGAAGGTGTGTGTTGGAGTGTGAACGTTTTCCTGGCTGTGAATGTTTAAGAAGTTACAATATTCCTTTGTCTAAAAATCTGTCCTTAAAAAAAAAGAAAAATGTCTGTTGTGTGTTTTAGCTCCTCCCACTTCTCTGTGTTAAAAGCATTTAACCCTTTTGTCTTGTCTTGGATTTTGGAAGTTTTAAGAATGTGCGAATAAGATTGTGCCCCCAGAATTGAAAAAAAAAACTTTGAACTAATTTAAGTTAAGCTGGTGTGTAAAAAACTGAGAAGAACAAAAACAATTTGTTTGACAAAAGATTAAGTTCCAGTCTAAGATTTAATCTTGGAGTTGTGGTTGCTATGGTGAAATCTTCCAAAGCAGTTTGATTTGATTTGTGTAAATGTTGAAAAACTAATTTTTCTCCAGTTATATTCAATGATTTTATAGTATTTTGGAAAGACATCTGAAGAAAGGACAATAAGAAATATGACATAATTTACTGTTTTCTGCAAGAATGTGCTATTTTGTTTTGTTTTGTCTGTTCATTGTTGATGCAGAGGATGGGCTTCGGCCTTGACGTTACAGTTGCCGGTGTGCCTGGAAGAAAATGAATTTGAATGTGAATGTTTGCAGGGCATGAGTGATTGTTTCTTTGTTGAAATGGCTTCCTTCTTTCTTTTCCAAGTGATACTGATCGGTTGAAAGGGGGATTGGTTTGGATTGAATTGGAGTTGTGAGGTGGGTTAACCTATTGAAGCTGGACTTTCATTGTGGCCACGGGGTGTGGATTGGTGTAGTCCGAATTGAATAAGATAACTCCGCTCCGTGAGAACATCCGATAGTGGCAGGTCCCTCTACAATATTTGATTGACTATGGTACTGGGAGCCCTACAAAACGTGAGACTAAAGTTAAACCCTAGAAAGGTACAGGTAGGGAAGGGCGAAGAAATCTACCTAGGATACATAATAACACAAGGGAAGAGACAAATGCCCAAAGACAGATGTGAGAAGCACTAGGACCAAGGGGAAAGCTAGCTGATCAAAGGGGGGAAACCATCCCAGGAGCTGGTGGACTGGGGCCCCGACCATGAATTAAAGCAATCCAAGAAACAGGGCAATGCATGGGCAGACGAGGCAGCCAAGCGGGCAGCTGAGAAAGGGAATCTGACCAATGAAGCCCAAGTGTTTGTGTTTATTTAAAGTGTGAAAACAGAACTGTCTTTTTCGATCGGGAATGTTTTTTTTTTATTTACGTGAAGTGATGCAATTGCGCAAGGCTGATAATGTTTTGCTCCACCTTCAAAAGCCTGCAAAGGAGTTAACCCTTTCCACTGACAGCTGTTTACGTTCACCAAGCAACAACTTTAGTATGAAATTTGAAGATACTGGACATTATTAAATTTAAGTTTCTTAATGTTAAGTTAATATTACCCCACTCCTGGTACCAATCAGGATATTAATTGTACCATGGAAGCCCTAGAGGCGGATTTAAAACCCACTCAAGTGGCATACGCCGGAAAGGGTGAATATTGTGTTACAACTAATTTGAAAATTTTTAAATATGCCAATCTAACTTGTGATATTCCAAGTTCAGAGTTCTGCTTCACTCCTGAAATCCCGGTACGGATTGGACACGAGGAATTGGTGGAGATACACCAGCATAACTTCACCACCTTACAAGTTTCTGAAGATATCAGGAAAGACTTAAAAGACTATCAGGAAACGTTTGGGTATCCGATACCCCCGTTGCCTGAACACTTGAAAGTATTGCAAATGGAGATATGCCTCTCCCAGAAGGTTTATTATAACCTACAACAGAACAATAAAAACATTAAGCATGACATTGATCAAATTAAAGTCACCACTTGGTGGGATGACCTTTGGAGTTGGGGATTGAATATACAGATCCATTCTTGGATTAGATTAATTTCACATATATTAGTAGTAGTGCAGTTTGTTGTAATGTGCTTCTTGATTTTCATGGCCTGTAATAAATGTCGTAGGCAGAGGATGAAAAAGTTGGCTAAGGCAGTAAAGCAGAGACTGGGTGAGAATGTCCCCAGTGCCTCTTTGACCTCAACAAAGGACACGTCTGAGAGGTACCGGGAGTAGTATATACCGGGGTAAGGTGCATATAAAAGGGGAGACAATCATAGTTTGATAGGACTATCAGATGTTCTGCCTCTCTTCCACCCGGACTGGTGGCCACCCCGAAGGGAACCTGGTTAAGATGAGGTACAGCATCCTGCATATAGGTGACGGATATGGCTTAGCCAAGAGCCAAAAGGGGGGATTGTTAGGATAAAATTTGGTTTAAGGGATATAAAGGGGTCCTCAATATTCGACCGGTATAAAACTATCTGAAAGGCACCATTTAGTCTTGTTAGCTGGAAAACAAACGCAAAGCACCATGGGATACTTGGCTATATTAACCCTTTTAAACTAACATAAATAGAAATTAGCTGACATTCTGAAATGTTGCTTGTAATTACAACCTGGTAACTGTTTAGAAAGAGCCTCTTCTTGGAAGAGATAAGAATACAAAGGCACGATTAAGAAGCAGCAGCAAATAAGGCCTTGAAGAAGTAGTCAGCCAGCTGCATAATTCAATGTGGCTTTGTATCCAGCTAGCCATGTCTCTGCTGGAAAATACTTTCCCATACTGATAACAAAAGAGATAGCTCATGAATATGAAGCCTCCTACAGTCGACAAGCTTCTTACTGACGTATTCAGGGGGTACTCGAGTTCGAAGGACAGGCTTAGTAGTTGATTGATTAACCATGTAAACCAATGAAGTATCAATATTCCCATTAGTAATAAGTGGGTGTTGTCTAATAAACTGTATAAACTAATCTGTATTGTCACTTTTCCTCTGAGAACGGAGCCTCCAGCTGGGGTTGGCTGAGGTGGTTCTCCTGTGTGCACTCGTAATAAACTATTGATCTGGGATTAACGCCTGAGTCTGCTGGTTCTGTTTTACCATCCAGATTTTCCTCGCTTACACTCACTGGTTCCCCACCTTATGAACTGCTTCGGGCACTTTATTAAACACACACACAACAGAAGCACATTAATCTGATGGGAGATCACTGACACACAAGCAGCCAGCGGTGTGGAGCCTCCTGAGAGTCCGGCCCCTTTCCAGCCAGTATTTACAGGAGCTGGACACAGAAAAGAATCTAATTGAAACTAGTGATATATTTATTCACACAAACCAAACCCCAAAATAATGAATAATTTCTCCTTTATTTACAGATGCTCCCTGACCTGTCTCCATTTCTCCTCCATTTACAGACGCTCCCTGACTTGTCACCATTTCTCCTGCATTTACAGGCGCTCCCTGACCAGTCAGCATTTCTCCTCCATTTACTGACGCTCCCTGACCAGTCAGCATTTCTCCTCCATTTACAGACACTCCCTGACCAATCACCATTTCTCCTCCATTTACAGACGCTCCCTGACTCGCTGGGGATTTCCCAGCATTTCCTGGTTGTCCCGGAGTTTGTGTCTTAAACTGGCGGGTAGTTGTGGGGAGGCGGGTAATGTTGAGTGTTTTAATAATGGGGCCTGGGGCCGCACTCGGTGTGTGTGTAGCCCGCGTCCCCCCCGGGGTTTTTTTTTTGAGTCAAACATATTTATTTAAATATGGTAGTACTTGTTACAACTCATCAATTACATAATAAATCCATTACATTCATTGACCACATAAAAAAACCTCAAAAACAGCTTTATGGTCAACAATATAAATACAATAATACATTTTTACAGGTAAATCAATAATGTTTACAGTACAAACTGCCACTATTTAATAAACCAAGAAATGAAAGAACCCGTATACGCCAGTCCTACTGGCATCGCTCAATCATTCAGTCATTCATTCCTCCGTTCGTTCGTTCGTTCGCTCAAGCGTAAATTCCATTGTGCATGTCTGCGTGCGTGCGTGTCATTTGTCTACCTGCGTGCATGCGTGCGTTCGTCCATCCGTCCTGGCAGGCCTCACGCTCACCAAGCCGGCCTTCATCCTGGGGAGCGAGGGCACGTCATTCGGTCGAACGTAAGTTCCATTGTGTATGCGTGTGTGCTTGCATATTATTTGTGTCCGCATGCGTGCATTCACGAGAGCGTTCGTTCATTCGTACATTGTGGAAGGCTTTAACACTAAATAACACCACAATATACAAAGTCCCATAACCATATCAGAAATCAATTAAAACTTCAAGTAAATACTTTTAACCAGAACCTGAAACTTCTTCAACAAAACAAGTCAATACCAGTTCTACGCCAGTCCTATTGGCACTCTAATAACTCCTCGCTTTCACTTAATATTATCCAACCATATAATGTCATGATCCTTGTCCAGGATCTTCAACCTTTCCACAGAAAAGAAGCCGACCACTTTCTCAAATCCCGTAAAAGAAGAAAACCACTACTCAAATTTCCTTCTTCTTGCTGTTATCACTCACAGGACCCAGCCATCCAGACATTCATTATTCCTTGCCGATACTACTTTGTTTTGCCTTTTGTCGTCCTTTTATTTTCCTTTTTTCCTTTTTTACTATTATTCCGTTCTCTTTTTGCATCTTATGGCCGCTCAAGCACCATACTATAGATAGGAACAGTCTGTCTTTCCTCCACCAAAATGGCAGTGCACAAACCGGCCCCCTTCACCGAGAAAAAGCCTCACAGCTGCCACGAAACGGAGCACAGACGGGGCCGCTGGAACTCATTCAGGTCGGAGACCGTTCTTCAACTTTAGAAACCATGCAGCATGCTCACCCACAGCATCTCCCGACTCCGCCTCTGTCGACCAGCCGCTCCGCCCTAGGCCCCCCGCCTGGGGTCCTCCGTGCTGGGCCTCCCGCCTAGGACACTCTCCTCTGGGTCTTCCACCCTGGGCCTTCTGCACTGGGCCCTCCACACTGGCATTCCCCGTGAGCAGCCGGGGTGTGGAGCAGCCCGTTCACACAGCACCGAGCAGAGCTGAGCTCCTGAGAATCTCGCAGCCTCCCCTGGGGTTCATTAACCCGCTCCCTGAGCTCTCTCACCTGATGTGTCACCAGCTGCTGCCAAGGTCCGCGCATGCTCAGCTCACTATCTGTCCGGGTGATTGGTGGGAGCTCCGGACCAATAGGAAGAGCGGGGCGGGGCTGGAGCAGCGAGCGGGCGGCGGGTCCTCCAAGCAATCGGAGTGTGTGAGGGGCGGGGCCTGACCTTTAACAATGGAAGGTGAGCTGAGCATGCGCGGACCTTGGCAGCATCCCGGTTTTTACCTATATCGTTGGTACCTATATGCACCACGACAACTGGCTGTACACCCTCCCCTTCCAAAATGTTCTGCAGCTGCTCTGAGACATCCTTGACCCTTGCACCAAGGAGGCAACATACCATCCTGGAGTCTCGTTTGCGGCCGCAGAAATGCCTATCTATTCCCTGCTTGGGGCGCTATCACTGAATTTAATGCACAGGGGCGGACTTTTTTGGGGCGCTAAAATTAGCCCGGCGACGTTAGCAACCCAAAGGGGGCATCACTGAAATTTTCCCCGAGTCTAAATGGGCTGGAGGAGCAGAGAGATCCCGGGATACAGATACACAAATCACTAAAAGTAGCGACACACATTAATAAGGCCATTAAAAAAAAGCACTGGGGTACATTCTTAAAGGAGCCTTCTGTTCCATACATAGCTCTGAACCATGGCAGAGAGCGGCTGGGACACATTTCTCACACGCCTCGATATTAACCCACACGGCGACTTTGCTGTCAGTGAAGAGAGACGAGAAAGACCAAAGTGCCGTTTGCCCCTCTCAGTGTGGCCCTGAAGGACTGTGTCCAGGCTGAAGTTCTGTTCCCGCCGTACGATCCTCCCCCAGATTGTCCTTCCTGAGCTCCAGCCAGGTGATGCTAAACACTCAGGTGGGAAAGACATAAATCTACAACAATGTGTTTAAAGCAAAGCTGGTTTATTTGACATCTATCCAGAATATTAAACTCCAGCCCAGTTACAGGAGCTATTAACATCAGCAGAAACAAACCCCAACTGTCAGAATGAACATGGTTCAGTCCTAGATATGATTAACAGCAGCAGTAACAGCAGAATCCAACCCCTGCAGTCACTTGTGAACTCGCTGGTGTTTCAGCAGGTGGGATGACTGAGTGAATCCCTTCCCACACATGGAGCAGGTGAACGACCTCTCCCCAGTGTGAACTCGCTGGTGTACAGTGAGTTCAGATGATCGCCTGAACCCAGTCCCGCAGTGAGAGCATCTGAACGGTCTCTCGTCAGTGTGAACACGTTGATGGCATGTCAGTTCCCCAGAACTTTTATAGCACTTCTAACAGTCCGAGCATTTAAAAGGTCTCTCATCAGGGTGAACTCGCTGGTGATTCAGCAGGTTGGATGACTGAGTGAATCTCTTCCCACACACAGGGCAGGAGAACGATCTCTCCCCAGTGTGAACTCGCTGGTGTCTCAGCAGATGCGTTTTGCTTTTAAATCTCTTCTCACAGTCAGAACATTTAAAAGGTCTCTTATCAGTGTGAACAAGTTGGTGTGTCAGCAGGTTGGATGAACGACTGAATCCAATCCCACACCCAGAGCAGGTGAACGGCCTCTCCCCAGTGTGAACTCGCTGGTGTGTCTGAAGGTCGGATGACTGAGTGAATCCCTTACCAAGCTCAGAGCAGGTGAATGGACTCGCCACAGTGTGAACTCGCTGGTGTTTCAGCAGGGTGGATGACTGAGTGAATCCCTTCCCACACACGATCAGGTGAACGGCCGCTCTCCAGTGTGAACTCGCTGGTGTTTCAGTAGGTGAGATGAATAAGCGAAACCCTTCCCACACTCAGAGCAGGTGAACGGCCTCTCCCCGGTGTGACTGTGCTTGTGTCTCGATAGGCCAGAGGATCGGCTGAAGCCTCGTCCACACACAGAACACGTGTACAGTTTC
The DNA here is from genome assembly GCF_052327205.1 of Somniosus microcephalus. Classification (NCBI taxonomy): domain Eukaryota; kingdom Metazoa; phylum Chordata; class Chondrichthyes; order Squaliformes; family Somniosidae; genus Somniosus; species Somniosus microcephalus. The sequence goes on along the minus strand of NC_140990.1, from coordinate 61,183,175 downwards.
TCTCTGCTGCGAATGGTGCTTTTTGCTTCCATGTTCTGAGGCCGGTGATATTCAGATCCGATGAGTCGAGTGACTCTGTCAGATCTTGATGTGATGTTTGGTTTGAGCTTACAGTCTGTAAATCCTCCCCTTCTAATGCCCTGTAAAATTAATTTAAAATAGGGAGCATGAGAGAGAACCCACAAGAAAACAAAGGGAGGTTGTGAAATTGAGCTCAATGAACCTGGTCATTTGTGGGGCCGGCATGAAAAAAAAGTGGCCATGAAAGCTGCTGGATTGTCATAAAAATCCAACTGGTTCACTAATGTCCCTCAGGGAAGGGAATTCGCCACCTGGTCTGGGCCTACACACGACTCTGGCCTCAATGGGAGGAGTGAGAGAGAGGTGGGAGTGGGAGGGGTCGAAGGAAAGGAACTTTATACATCTGCAACTCGACCAGAACTTTGACAGAACCTCCAAAACTCGCAACCTCCACCACCTAGAAGGACAAGGGCAGAAGGTGCATGGGAGCACCATCATCTCCAAGTTCCCCTCCAAGTCACACACCATCCTGACTGAGACATATTCATTGTTGCTGGGTCAAAATCCTGGAACTCCTTACCGAACAACATTGTGGGAGTACCTTCACCACATGGACTGCAGCAGTTCAAGAAGGCGACTCACCGCCCCCTTCTCAACGGGAAACTGGGGATTGGCAATATATGGTGCTCTTGCGAACGACGCCCACATCCCAAGATTTAAACCGAGCTCCGAGAGCGGGAGAGGCGGACCTGCGAGAGGAGAGGCGGGAGAGGCTGAATTAAACCGAGCTCCGAGAGCGGGAGAGGCGGACCTGCGAGAGGAGAGAGAGAAGTAAAAAGTAATCTAAGTGTGACATCACCAGAAAGCAGGTAAGTGATTGGTTGGTGAGTATTTCTCTCTTTCTTGCTTTTTTCCAAACTTAAATTTTTTGGATTATAGTTTCTAAGGTCTCTGTTGTGTAGCTGGGACTGCTTGTAAACAAGGGCCCTTGAGTATATCATTTAATTATAGAGTAATTGGTGGGATTGATTTGATTTAATTTAATTTGAATTAATTAAAGGGTAAGTCATGGCAGTACAGCTCGGCGCCGTGGTATGCTCCTCCTACACTATGTGGGAAATCAGGGACACTTCATGTGTCCCTGACGACCATGTGTGCGGGAAGTGTATCCAGCTGCAGCTACTGGCAGACCGCATTGCGGTGCTGGAGCTGCGAATGGATACATACTGGAGCATTCGCGATGCTGAGGACATCGTGGAAAGCACGTTTAATGAGTTGGTCACACCACAGGTAAAGGCTGCATATAGAAACATAGAAGATAGGAGCAGGAGTAGGCCATTCGGCTCCTCGAGCCTGCACCACCATTCAATGAGATCATAGCTGATCATCCAAATTCAGTACCCTGTTCCTGCCTTCTCTCCATATCCCTTGATCCCTTTAGCCTTAAGAAATATATTCAACTCCTTCTTGAAAATATTTAATGAATTGGCTTCAACTGCCTTCTTTGGTAGAGAATTCCACAGGTTCACCACTCTCTGGGTAAAGAAATTTCTCCTCATCTCTGTCCTAAATGGCTTACCCTTTATCCTTAGACTGTGACCTCTGGTTCTGGACTCCCCGACCATCGGGACCGTCCTTCCAGCATCTAGTGTGTCTAGTCATGTTAGAATTTTATAAGTTTCGATGAGATCCCCTCTCATTCTTCTAAACTCCAGCGAGTACAAGCCCAATCGACCCAATCTCTCCTCATACGCCATTCCTGCCATCCCAGGTATCAGCCTGGTGAATCTTCACTGCACTCCTTCCATGGCAAGAACATTCTACCTCAGATAAGGTGACCAACACTGCACACAATAATCAAGATGTGGTCTCACCAAGGCCCTGTACAACTGCAGCAAGACATCCTTGCTCCTGTACTCAAACACTCTCGCTATGAAGGCCAACATACCATTTGCCATCTTAACCGCCTGCTGCAACTGCATGCTTAACATAAGAACATAAGAAATAGGAGCAGGAGTAGGCCAATCGGCCCCTCGAGCCTGCTCCGCCATTCAATAAGATCATGGTTGATCTGATCCTAACTGCCAATCCACTATCACAGAACCATCTCCTGAATCTAACAGAATTAGACACACGAAATAGGAGCAGGATCAGGCTACACGACCCCTGGGCCCACTCCGCTACCCACAGGGCCATGACCGATCCGAACCTAGACTCATGTCCAAATTTCTGCCCGCTCCCCGTAACCCTTAATTCCCTTTACCTCTAGGAAACTGTCTATTTCTGTTTTAAATTTATGTAATGATGTAGCTTCTACAGCTTTTTGGGGCAGCATATTCCATGGACCTACCACCCTCTGAGTGAAGTAGTTCCTGCTCATCTCAGTTTTGAAAGAGCAGCCCCTTATTCTAAGACTATGCCCCCTAGTTCTAGTTTCACCCATCATCGGGAACATCTTCCCTGCATCCACCCGATCCAACCCCTTCACAATCTTATATGTTTCAATAAGATCGCCTCTCATTCTTCTGAACTCCAATGAGTAGAGTCCCAATCTACTCAACCTCTCCTCATATGTCCATCCCCTCATCCCCGGGATTAACCGAGTGAACCTTCTTTGTACTGACTCGAGAGCAAGTATGTCCTTTCTTAAGTATGGACACCAAAACTGTACGCAGTATTCCAGGTGCGGTCTCACCAATACCTTGTACAACTGAAGCAATACCTCCCTATTTTTATATTCTATCCCCCTAGCAATGAAAGCCAACATTCCATTGGCCTTCTTAATCACTTGCTGCGCCTGCATACTAACCTTTTGAGTTTCGTGCACCAGGACCCCCAGATCCCTTTGTACTTCAGTACTTTCCAGTTTCTTGCCATTAAGATAATAACTTGCTCTACGATTCTTCCTGCCAAAGTGCATAACCTCACACTTTCCAGTATTGTATTCCATCTGCCAAATCTCTGCCCACTTACTTAGCCTGTCTATGTCCCCTTGCAGGTTTTTTATGCCCTCCTCACTCACTACTTTCCCTCCCATCTTAGTATCATCTGCAAACTTTGATATGTTACACTCGGTCCCCTCCTCCAAATCGTTAATATAGATTGTAAAGAGTTGGGGACCCAGCACTGACCCCTGCGGAACACCACTAGTTACTGATTGCCAGTCTGAGAATGAACCATTTATCCCAACTCTCTGCCTTCTGTTAGATAGCCAATCCTCTATCCATGCCAGAATATTACCCCCAATCCCGTGATTTTTTATCTTAAGCAATAATCTTTTGTGTGGCACCTTGTCAAATGCCTTTTGGAAGTCTAAATACACTACGTCCACTGGTTCCCCTTTATCCACCCTATATGTTACTTCCTCAAAGAACTCCAGCAAATTTGTCAAACATGACTTCCCCTTCATAAAACCATGCTGACTTTGTCCTATTAAATTATGATTATCCAAATGTCCTGTTACTGTCTCCTTAATAATGGACTCCAAAATTTTACCTACCACAGATGTTAGGCTAACCGGTCTATAGTTTCCAGCCTTCTGTCTACTGCCCTTTTTAAATAAGGGTGTTACATTAGCAGTTTTCCAGTCTGCCGGGACCATTGCCGAGTCCAGGGAGTTTTGGAAAATTATTACCAATGCATCCACAATCCCTACCGCCACTTCCCTCAAGACCCTAGGATGTAAGGCATCAGGTCCAGGTGATTTATCCGCCTTGAGTCCCATTATTTTACCGAGTACCACTTCCTTAGTGATTTTGATCGTGTTTAGCTCCTCCCCCCCTTTAGCCCCCTGTTTGTCCAGTGTTGGGATATTCTTAGGCCTAGAAATTGAGTTTTGGCTTAGCCAGGGCTTTAGCGCCGGAAGTTAGTGCCGGCGCTAAGTCCCCCTGCGCGCGCCAAAAATTCAGCAGGGCCGCGCCCAAACGGCTGCCGGCGCTACTGAAGGGTCTTTGCGGCGGTAAATCGGCGCTAACTGCCGTTTCGCGCCGCAATTCCGGCGCTGCGGCACCCGATGCGGTGCGGCAGGCTCGGGAAGTGCAGGCCTCCTCCTTCCCTTAAGGAGGAGCTGCCTGCACCCGATCGCGGCCCGCGAAAATCTTTTAAAAAATGAGCCCGGCACCTCGGACAAGTGCCGGGCTTGCTTCTGTTCCGGGGGGGGGGGGGGGAAGTCCGGGGAGGGAGCTGCGGCCAGGCGGCCGGCGGGAAAGCGGCCGGCCGCCGCGGGGCCTTTAATGCGCCGGCGCAAAGATTCGTAAGACTCTGTTGCCAGAGTCTTAGTTGCGGCTGTCACGGGCGAGGCGGCCGCAACTGAATTTCGGCGCTGGGGCCCGTCGGCATGGCAACCGGGACGCTGCGCACACCGATGACGTCATCGGTGCCGGCGCAGCGCTACCGGTCTACCGCGGCGTAAGGGCCCCAGGCAATTTCGGCGCCGGCGCCAAATGCAGCGCTAGGCCCTCTAGCGCCGCAAAATCGGCGCTAAGGGCACTCAATTTCTAGGCCTTAGTGTCTTCTCCTGTAAAGACTGATATAAAATATTCATTCAGTGTTTTTGCCATCTTCATATTTCCCACCATTAATTTCCCGGTCTCATCCTCTAAGGGACCAACATTTACTTTAGCCACCCTTTTTCTTTTTATATAACTATAAAAACTCTTACTATCTGTTTTTATATTTTTTGCAAATTTACTTTCATAATCTATCTTCCCTTTCTTAATCAATCTTTTGTTATTTTTTGCTGTCTTTTAAAGTTTTCCCAATCCTCTATCCTCCCACTAGATTTGGCTACCTTATATGCCCTTGTTTTTAGTCGAATACTATCCTTAATTTCTTTACTTCGCCACGGATGGCTGCCTTTTCTTTTACACCCTTTTCTTCTCAGTGGAATATATTACTTTCAGTGACTGGTGCACAAGGACACCCAGGTCTCGTTGCACTTCACCTTCGCCCAATCTATTGCCATTCAGATAATAATCTGCCTTCCTGTTTTTGACACTAAAGTGGATAACCTCGCATTTATCCACGTTATATTGCATCTGCCATGCTTCTGCCCAATCACCCAACCTGTCCAAATCATTCTGGAGTTTCTCGGCATCCTCCTCACAGCACACACGTCCACCCTGCTTTGTGTCATCTGCAAACTTGGAGATATTACATCTAGTTCCCTCGTCCAGATCATTAATATATATTGTGAATAGCTGGGGTCCAAGGACCGATCACTGCGGTACCCCACTAGTCACTGCCTGTCACTCAGAAAAAGAGCCGTTTATTCCAACTCTTTGCTTTCTGTCTGCCAACCAGTTCTCTATCCAAGCCAATACCTTGCCCCCAATCCCATGTGCCTTAATTTTACACACTAATCTCTTATGCGGGACCTTATCGAAAGCCTTTTGAAAGTCCAAATACACCACATCCACTGGTTCTCCCTTCTCTATTCTACCAGTTACATCCTCAAAAAATTCCAGTAGATTAGTAAAGCACGATTTACCTTTTGTAAATCCATGTTGACTTTGTCCGATCCTGTCACTTTTTTCCAAGTGCTCTGCTATTACATCCTTTATAATGGACTCTAGCATTTTCCCCACTACCGATGTCAGGCTTACCGGTCTGTAATTCCCTGTTTTCTCTCTACCACCCTTTTTGAACAGTGGGGTAACATTAGCTACCCGCCAATCCATGGGTACTGTTGCAGAGTCTATCGAATTTTGGAAGATGACCAGCAATGCATCTACTATTTCTAGGGCCACTTCCTTAAGTACCCTAGGATGTAGATTATCAGGCCCTGGGGATTTATCGGCCCTCAATACCATCAATTTCCCTAACACCATTTCCCTACAAATACTGATTTCTATCAGTTCCTCCCTTTCATTTGACCCTATGTTCCCCGACATCTTTGGGAGGCTATTTGTGTCCTCCTTTGTGAAGGCAGAACCAAAGTATGTATTTAATTGGCCTGCCATTTCTTTGTTCCCCATTATAAATTCCCCTGATTCTGACTGCAAGGGACCTACGCTTGACTTCACCAATCTTTTTCTCTTCACATATCTATAAAAGCTTTTACAATCAGTTTTTATGTTCCCTGCAAGCTTACTCTCATACTCAATTTTCCCTTTCTTAATTAATCCCTTTGTCCTCCTTTGTTGAATCCTAAACTGCTCCCAATCCTCAGGTTTACTGCTTTTTCTGGCCAATTTATATGTCCTCTCCTGGGATCTTATGCTATGCCTAATTTCCCTTGTTAGCCACGGTTGAGTCACTTTTTTGTTTTACTTTTATGCCAAACTGGGATGAACAAATTCTGTAGTTCATCCATGCGATCTTTGAATGGTTGCCATTGCCCATCCACCGTCAACCCTTTGAGTGACATTCCCCCATCAATCCTACCCAACTCGCACCTCATACCATCGTAGTCTCCTTTATTTAAATTCAGGACCCTAGTCTCTGAGTCAACTATTTCACTCTCCATCTTAATGAAGAATTCTATCATATTATGATCGCTCCGACCCAAGGGGCCTCGCACAACAAGATTGCTAATTAATCCTTTCTCATTACATAATACCCAGTCTAAGATGGCCTGCTATCTGGTTGGTTCCTCGACATATTGGTCCAGGAAACCATCCCGTATACACTCCAGGAATTCCTCCTCCATAGTATTATTACTAATTTGGTTAGCCCAATCTATATGTAGAGTAAAGTCACCCATGATAACTGCTGTGCCCTTATTGCACGCTTCTCTAACTTCCCGTTTAATACCATCCCCGACCTCCGCATTATTGTTTGGAGGTCTATATTCCACGCCCACTAATGTTTTCTGCCCCTTGGTATTTCTCAGTTCTACCCATACAGATTCCACATCATCAGAGCTAATATCCTTCCTTTCAATTGTGTTAATCCCCTCTTTAACCAGCAATGCTACCCCACCTCCTTTTCATTTTTGCCTATCTTTCCTGAATATTGAATACCCCTGGATGTTGAGTTCCCAGCCTTGGCCACCCTGGAGCCATGTTTCCGTAATCCCAATCATATCATATTCGTTTACCTCTATTTGTGCAGCTAATTCATCCACCTTATTACGAATGCTCCTCGCATTAAGACACAAAGCCTTGAGGCTTGTTTTTTTAATGCTCTTAGATCTTTTAGAATTATTATTTACTGTGGCCATGTTTGATTTAAACCCTTGATTTCTCTGCCTGCCACTTTTGTTTTTCTCCTTCCTGTCTTTTTCTTTTATCCTTGTTTCCCTTTCCTCTGTCTCCCCGCTCAGGTTCCCAACCCCCTGCCATTTAAGTTTAAACCCTCCCCCAGAGCATTAGCAAACACTCCCCCTAGGACATCGGTCCCGGCCCTGCCCAGGTGCAAACCGTCTGTTTTGTACTGGTCCCACCTCCCCCAGAACCGGTTCCAATGTCCCAGGAATTTGAATCCCTCCCCCTTGCACCATTCCTCTAGCCACGTATTCATCTGAAATATCCTTCTATTTCTACTCTGACTAGCACGTGGCACTGGTAGCAATCCTGAGATTACTACCTTTGAGGTCCTATTTTTTAATTTACCTCCTAACTCCCTATATTCAGCTTTTAGGACCTCATCCCGGTTTTTGCCTATATCATTGGTAACTATATGTACCACGACAACTGGCTGTTCACCCTCCCCTTCCAAAATGTTCCGCAGCCGCTCTGAGACATCCTTGACCATTGCACCAGGGAGGCAACGTACCATCCTGGAACCTCGTTTGCAGCCGCGGAGACGCCTATCTATTCCGCTTACAATAGAATCCCCTATCACTATAGCTCTCCCCCTCTTTTTCCTCCCGTCCTGTGCCAGGAAGTTGGCTGCTGCTGCCTTCCCCTTGTAAGCCAAATTTAACGCAGAAAAGTGCGAAGTGATACATTTCGTTAGGAAGAACAAGGAGAGGCAATATAAACTAAAGGGTACAATCCTAAAGTGGGTGCATGAACAGAGAGACCTGGGGGTATGTGTGCACAAATCGTTGAAGGTGGCAGGGCAGGTTGAGAAAGTGGTTAAAAAAGCATACCGGATCCTGGGCTTTATAAATAGAGGCATAGAGTCCAAAAGCAAGGAAGTTATGATGAACCTTTATAAAACACTGGTTCGGCCTCAACTGGAGTATTGTGTCCAATTCTGGGCACCGCACTTTATGAAGGATGTCAAGGCCTTAGAGATGGTGCAGAAAAGATTTACAAGAATGGTTCCAGGGATAAGGGATGAGGGACTTCAGTTACGTGGATAGACTCGAGAAGCTGGGGTGGTTCTCCTTAGAGCAGAGAAGGTTGAGAGGAGATTTGATAGAGGTGTTCAAAATCATGAGGGGTCTGGACAGAGCAGATAGAGAGAAACTGTTCCCATTGGCGGAAGGGTCGAGAACCAGAGGACACAGATTTAAGGTGATTGGCAGAAGAACCAAAGGCGACATGAGGAAAAACTTTTTTATGCAGCGAGTGGTTAGGATCTGGAATGCACTGCCTGAAAGGGTGGTGGAGGCAGATTCAATCACAGCTTTCAAAAGGAAATTGGATAAGTTCCTGAAGTAAAGAAATTTGCAGGGTTACAGGGAAAGGGCGGGGAGTGGGACTAGCTGAAGTGATCTTGCAGAGAGCCGGCACGGGCTCGATGGGCCGAATGGCCTCCTTCTGTGCTGTAACCATTCTATGATTCTATAAAATATTAGAAAGTTTGTGCCACAGAAGCACAGGGTTTATCTGCTTTTATTGATGAATTTAAAAAGTCTCTATTAAAACCTGAGCCAGTGTGTTGTGAGCCAAAGAGCCTTGTGTCCAATAAGGGGAATAAAGGCCCACAGCCTCCCCTGGCCCCGGGCCCTGAACAAGGGACTGGAGAAACTCGCTGTCCTGCGGATCAGACAATCAGCCAGCGCTAGTCTCGCCCCTCGGGCTCCCCAATTGGTTGGAGGACCCGCCGCCGGCTCGCTCCTCCAGCCCCGCCCCGCTCGCTCCCTATTGGTCGGAAGCTCCTGTCAATCAGGCCGTGGGCCCGGGTCACGTGTCCCCGAGTAGATCACGCGCTCCGTACAACTGACTGCGCTCGGTCCAGAGCCTCGTGGACTCTCAGGTTTTTTTATATCTCTTTATTCTCTCCCGATCCACCCCTCCCCCCCACCCCGCGCGATTCTCCACCCAATCGGAGTGGAGAAAACTCACTTTGCATCACCGATCGCGACTCTGTAACCGACACCAAGACCTTTCCCCGGAATGCCCCGCGCTGACTCCGTCCGACGGGATCCAAGTGCGCAGGCGCAGCTCCGAGTGGGGGAGGGGGGTTGGTGTCCTCTGGGCATGCACGGTTGTTACCCTTGGTGACCGGGAGGGGTCGCTGTGCCGGACTTGGCCAAACCGCCATTCCGTGTGCGCATGCGCGGACTCTCGGCTGTCAATCAACCAACAGCCAGAAGGGATCGCTGGTGAGACCAGTGAAGAAAGAAACACTTGCATATATATTGCGCCTTTCACCACCACCGGACGTCCCAAATTCTGAACAGACAGTACTCGTTTCCCTGGAACATTCTTTCCTCTTTTGCCGCTCCTAAGCTATAAAACCCTCGTCCCACACACTCTCTCATCGCATCATCCTCGCTGTTTGAAATCCCCATTTATCGCAGGCTCGGATTTTTCTCCATTTAGGAGCATAAGAACATAAGAAATAGGAGCAGGAGTGGCCATTCGGCCCTTCGAGCCTGCTCCACCATTCAATGAGATCATGGCTGATCTTCTACCTCAACTCCATTCAACGGCCCTATCACCACATCCCTTGATGCCCTTACTGGTCAGAAATCTATCGACTTCTGTTGTGAATATACCCAATGACTGAGCCTCCACAGCCCTCTGGGGTAGAGAATTCCAAAGATTCACCACCCTCTGTGTTAAGAAATGTCTTCTCATCTCAGTCCTGAATGGCCGACCCTTTATCCTGAGGCTGTGGCCCCTGGTTCTAGACTCCCCAGCCAAGGGAAACATTCTCCCAGCATCCACCCGATCAAGCCCTGTAATAATTTTGTATGCTTCAATGAGATCCCCTCTCATTCTTCTGAATTCAAGAGAGTACAGGCCTAGTTTACTCAATCTCTTCTCCTATGACAGTCCCGCCATCCCAGGAATCAATCTTGTGAACCTTTGTTGCACTCCCTCTATGGCAAGTATATCCTTCCTTAGGTAAGGAGACCAAAATTGTACACAGTACTCCAGGTGTGGTCTCACCAGGGCCCTATATAATTGGAGTAAGCCTTCTTTTGTCCTGTACTCAAATCCTCTTGTAATGTCAATCAACCATCAGCTAGAAGAGGTCGCTGGTGAGACCAGTGAAGAAAGAAAGAGTTGCATTTCTATAGCACCTTTCACCACTACCGGACGTCCCAAAGTGTTTTACAGCCAATGAAGTACTTTTGAAGTGTAGTCACTGTTATAATGTAGGAAACGCAGCAGTCAATTACCGCACAGCAAGCTCCCACAAACAGCAATGTGATAATGACCAGATAATCTATCTTTTTATGTTGATTGAGAGATAAACATTGGCTCGGAGACTGGGGATAACTGCCCTGCTCTTTCCCACATTACAACAGTGACTACTTCATTGTAGTACTTCATTGGCTGTAAAGCACTTCAAGACATCTGGTGGTCATGAAAGGCACTATACAGGTAGACTATCCTTTATCCGAAAACCTCGGGACCAGCCGAGTTTCGGATAAAGGAGAATTTCGGATTTCGGAAGGTGGGTCGGCGGGGGTCCGCGGGGGGGGGGGTCGGCGGGGGGTCGTGCGCACGACTTACGCTGACGCTCAGCGTAAGTCAGTCGGGGTCGGCGGAGGTCGGGGCCGGCGGGGGGGTCGGCGGTTGTCGGGGCCGGCGGGGTCCGTGGGGGGGTCGGCGGTTGTCGGGGCTGGCGGGGTCCGCGGGGGGGTCGGCGGTTGTCGGGGCCGGCGGGGTCCGTGGGGGGGTCGGCGGTTGTCGGGGCTGGCGGGGTCCGCGGGGGGGTCGGCGGTTGTCGGGGCTGGCGGGGTCGGCGGTTGTCGGGGCCGGCGGGGTCCGCGGGGGGGTCGGCGGTTGTCGGGGCTGGCGGGGTCCGCGGGGGGGTCGGCGGTTGTCGGGGCTGGCGGGGTCGGCGGTTGTCGGGGCCGGCGGGGTCCGCGGGGGGGTCGGCGGTTGTCGGGGCTGGCGGGGTCGGCGGTTGTCGGCGGGTCCGCGGGGGGGTCGGCGGCTGGCGGGGGCCGCGGGGGGGTCAGCGGTTGTCGGGGCCGGCGGGGTCCGCGGGGGGGTCGGCGGTTGTCGGCGGCTGGCGGGGTCGGCGGTTGTCGGGGCTGGCGGGGTCGGCGGTTGTCGGGGGGGTCGGCGGGGGGTCGTGCGCACGACTTACCCTTTATCCTAACTTCCGCAACCGGAACCCTCTAAAAACCTTCGTTTTTTTCGTCCAGCGTAAGTCGTACGCACGACTTACGCTGAACGAAAAAACCTTCGGTTTTTAGAGGGTTTCGGTTTTCGGAAGTCCGGATAAAGGGTAGTCTACCTGTATAAATGCAAGTCTTTCTTTCTTGAAATTGTGCCATGGGATCTTTTACATCCACCTGAGAGAGCAGACGGGGCCTCAGTTTAACGTCCCATCCGAAAGACGGCACCTCCGACAGTGCCGCACTCTCTCTGCACTGCACTGGAGTGTCAGCCTGGATTTTTGTGCTCAAGTCTCTGGAATGGGACTTGAACCCACAACTTTCTGACTCAGAGGCGAGAGCGCTACCAACTGAGTCACTGGCTGACACTAAAGGACAAGCAGTTCTGACGAAAGGCCATCGACCTGAAACACTTACTCTGTTTCTGTCTCCACAGATGTTGCGGCTCTGCATGCGCGCCCGATGTTCCAACCGCGGGGTTTGTGCGCTGAGCATGCGCATTGTGGACCGATTGGGACGGGCGATTGTGGAGCAGGAGGGAGAGCGCGGGGGCCATGAGCATATGCGCGGGACTCAGCGTCAACAGAGCGCTTTCTGGAGCGCGGGGGCTTGTGGGTATTACAGCCGCCATTACTGCTGATCCTTTCAACCAACCTGTGCAGCAGCTGGAGCCTGAAAATCAGCTTCACTTCCCCTGGGTTCGGAAAGAGGAAAATTAAACAACAGTTTGCCTCTGATCCTTTTCTGATCTCAATTTACAGGGTTATAGAAGTGGAGCAGTTACAGGCGGGAAGCTCAGACCAAACATCACGTCAAGATCTGACAGAGTCGCTAGATTCATCCGGACCTGAATATCATCGGCCTTTGCACATGGAAGGAGAAAGCAGCGATTGCAGCGATGACAAACCGCACACATGTTCAGTGTGTGGACGAGGATTCAGCCGATTGCCTGACCTGGTGAGACACGTGCACCGTCACACCGGGGAGAAACCGGGTAAAGGTGGGGACGGCGGGAAGGGATTCAGTTCCCCGTCTGCATTGGATGTTCAACGGCGCAGTCACACCAGGGACATTCCGTTCACCTGCTCCGTGTGTGGAAAGGGGTTTGTTCGTTCATCCCACCTGCAAACACACCAGCGAGTTCACACTGACGAGAGACCATTTCAGTGTTCTAACTGTGGGAAGAGCTTTAAAAGCCCCGGGGAACTGAAGCGACACCAGCTTGTTCACACTGATGAGAGGCCGTTTAACTGTCCTGACTGTGGGAAGAGCTTTAAAAGCCCCCGGGATCTGAAGGAACACCAACGAGCTCACACTGATGAGAGGCCTTTTAACTGTCCTGACTGTGGTAAGAGCTTTAAAAGCCCCCAGGAGCTGAAGGGACACCAGCTTGTTCACACTGCGGGGAGGCCATTCATCTGCTCCGTGTGTGGGAAGGGATTCACTCGGCCCTCCAACCTGCTGGTACACCAGCGAGTTCACACTGACGAGAGACCTTTTAAATGTTCTGACTGTGGGAAGAGCTTTAAAAGCTCCGGGGAGCTGAAGCGACACCAACACCTACACACTGGGGAGAGGCCGTTCACCTGCTCCGTGTGTGGGAAGGGATTCGCTCAGCCCTCCAACCTGCTGATACACCAGCGAGTTCACACTGACGAGAGACCCTTTAAAAGTTCTGAGTGTGGGAAGAGTTTTAAAAGCCCCCGGGAGCTCAAGCAACACCAGCGAGTTCACACTGGGGAAAGGCCGTTCACCTGCTCCATGTGTGGGAAGGGATTCACTCAGTCATCCACCCTGCAGACACACCAGCTTGTTCACACTGACGAGAGACCCTTTAAATGTTCTGAGTGTGGGAAGAGTTTTAAAAGCCCCCGGGAGCTCAAGCAACACCAGCGAGTTCACACTGGGGAGAGGGCATTCACCTGCTCCGTGTGTGGGAAGGGATTCACTCTGTCATCCCACCTGCTGTTACATCAGCGAGTTCACACTGGAGAGAGACCATTCACCTGCTCCATGTGTGGGAAGGCATTCACTCAGTCATCCAACCTGCTGGTACATAAGCGAGTTCACACTGACGAGAGACCCTTTAAATGTTCTGACTGTGGGAAGAGATTTAAAAGCTCCGGGGAGCTGAAGAAACACCAACACCTACACACTGGAGAGAGACCGTTCACCTGCTCTGTGTGTGGGACGGGATTCACTCAGTCATCCCACCTGCTGGAACATCAGCTTGTTCACACTGACGAGAGACCCTTTAAATGTTCTGACTGTGGGAAGAGCTTTAAAAGCTGTAACATCCTTAAGAGACACCAGCGTGTTCACACTGATCATAGAATCTAACAGCACAGAAGGAGGTGATTCGGCCCATCGTGTCTGTGCCGGCTCTTTGAAAGAGCTGCCCAATTTAGTCCCAAACCCCAGCTTTATCCCCAGAACTCTGCAAACTAGTCCTCTTCAAGTACATGTCCAATTACCGTTTCAAAGTTCCTGTGGAACCTGATTCCAGCATCCTTTCAGATGGTGCGTTCCAGATCTGAACAACCCTCTGTGTGAAAACAATTCTCCTCATTTCCCTCTAGTTCTTTTAGCAACTATTTTAAATCTGTGACCTTTGGTTACTGACCCACTTGCCAGAGTGAACAGTTTCTCCCTACTTGCTCGATCAAAACCCCTCATCATTTTCAACACCTCTATTAGGTCTCCTCTTAACCTTCTCTGCTCTAAGGGGAACAATCCCAGCTTCTCCAATCTCTCCACATAACTGAAGTCCCTCATCCATGGTACCATCCTGGTCAACCTCCTCTGCACCCTCTCCAAGGCCTTGACATCCTTCCTAAAGTGTGGTGCCCAGAACTGTACACAAGACTCCAGCTGAGGCCAAAACCCTGCAGCTGTACAAAACCCTGGTTAGACCACACCTGGAGTACTGTGAACAGTTCTGGGCACCACACCTTAGGAAGGGTATATTGGCCTTGGAGGGAGTGCAGCGTAGGTTTGCCAGAATGATACCCGGGCTCCAAGGGTTAAGTTACGGGGAGAGATTACGCAAATTGTGTTGTATTCCCTGGTCTCCTCCTGTCCTATGTTCCTCACTAGTGATTTGTAAAGGTTTAGTGTAACTTCCTTGTTTTTTTATTCAATGGCCCTATTTACAAAGCCAAATATCTCATACGCTTTCTGAACCGCCTCTCCAACTTGCCACGGCACTTTCAAAGATTTGTGAATATGGACCCCCAGGTCCCTCTGCTCTTGCACCCTCTCAAAATAGTCCCATTTAGATTATACGGCCTCTCCCTGTTGTTTCTCCCAAAGTGCATCACTTCACACTTATCCTCATTTAATTTCATCTGCCTTGTGTCTGCTCATTTCACAGTCTGTCTCTGTCCTTCTGAAGTCTGCTACTACTATGCTCACTATTTACAACGTTGCCAAGTTTTGTATCATCTGTAAACTTCAAACTTGTACACCTATACCCAATCCAGGTGATTTATATATACAGGAAACTTTGTGCCATCCGGCACCCACGGGACCGAGCTGCTGCCATTGCCTAAAAAGTGCCGTACTCTCCAGAGTTAATGTTGAGAGATACGGAGATTCTTATCTCCGTATTTGACAACAAACACTGTTGCTTAGCAACAGCTTCTAAACACTCGGGTGTGGCCCTAAAGCTCTGTAGCTGAAGCTGTTGCTATAGCTACAGACCTTGCACAGCTTGACTGTTCAAACAAAGCAAAAAAAACAAACAAAAAGAATAAAAAACGGCTGCTGATTTTTGTCGGTGGCTCCAGATTGCCGGATAGCTCACCTCCGGATAGCACAAAGTTTCCTGTAACAAGAAAAGCAGTGGTCCTAATCCCGACCCCTGGGGGAACCCACTGCATACTTCCTTCCAGTCAGAAAAACATCCCTCAGCACTGCTCACTGCCTCCTCTCCCTTAGCCAATTATACCCAAATTACCATCAGCCCTTTAATTCCCTGTGCTTCTATTTTCCGAGTAAGTCTCTTGTGTGGTACTTTATCAAATGCCTTTTGAAAGTCCACATATATAACATCTACTGCACTACCTTCATCAATCCTCTGTTACTTCATCAAAGAACTCAATCAGGTTAGTCAGACACGATTTACCTTTAACAAATCCATACTGGCTGCCCCTTATTAACCCATGCTTCTCCAAGTGAGAATTAATTTTGTCCTTGACAATGTTTCCCTCTCCCCTTTTCTAACAGGGTGTAACATTTGCAATCCTTCAGTCTTCTGACACCACTCCCATATATCTGAGGGAGATTGAAAGATTGTGGTCGGAGCTTCTGCTATCTCCACTCTAGCTTCCCTCAGCAATCTAGGATGCATCGCATCTGGACCGGGTGACTTGTTAACTTTGAGTGATGACAACCTATTTAGCACCTCCTTTCTATCCATTTTTATCCAATTTCTCTACTCCCCCCTCCTCTACTGCGACATTAACTTCACCCTCTTATTTTGTGAAGACAGATGCTAAGTACTCATTCAGTACCTCAGCCACACCCTCTGCCTCCGTATGATGAGCTCCTATTTGGTCCCTAATCGGCCCCACCATTCCTTTAACTATCCTTTTACTTTTCATATGTTTATAAAAGATTTTTGGGTTCCCTTTTCCGTTACCCACTAATCTGTTCTCGTATTCTCTCCCTTGTGTCAGCTGTGTCTCAGTGGGCAGCACTCTCTAGGTGGGAGGGGCTAGGAGTGAGCCAGGTGTGACTGGTTGCCTAATTGCAGCTGGGTGTTGGAGGGAGTTTTGTAAAAAGTTGGTGGAGGGTTTTGTTGTGTTGTTTTCAGGTTTTAGGGCCTTTTTGGCCCATAAAAAACAGCCAGATGGCTGCTGAGGGGTCCGGAGTGCCGGGCCCCTCAGGGGACAATATTCCCGAGAGGAATTTAATTAGGGAAGAAACTGTGGTGGGAAAGGGAAAAAAAAGGCCCAAAGATTTGGGCCGGGACCTCAGGAGGTTTGATAAAGAAAATACGGTGGTGGTGGTGCAATGTGAAGATAAGAAGATTCGAGCCTGGGATATAATCCAGGCGGTTCATGAGGACTGTGGTGAAGGAAGCTGTTTTGCCTGCCGACCAAAACCAAATGTGGGATTTGAGGTGACGGTCAATGGCCGCGAGGAGGTGGAAAAACTGCTGCTCAGTCTGAAAGTTGGGGAGAAATTTTTGGAGGTGGCTCTGCTATATTCAGAGGAGGTGGTGGTTTCATTTTTGAACTTACCTGTGTACATCGAGGATGAAGTGCTGAGCAAAAAGTTGGAGTCGTGGGACATTAAAATCTGTTCTGAAATAAAGAGGAGGTACTATCCGGGAACACGGGTAGCAGATGGAAACCGGTATGTAAAGGTGCGGTTCCCAGAGGGGGTGAGGTCTTTGCCGTACAGTATGAAGTTCGAGACACTGGAAGGAGTGCAGTACTTTCGTGTGCTGCTCAATAGCCAAGTAAAGGTGTGTTACTATTGTCTGGGACATGACCATCTCGTAAGAAACTGTCCTGATTTGTATTGTTACAATTGCGGTGAGTCGGGACATATCGCGCGGAGCTGCAAGGCGGAGAGCTGTGGGGTGTGTCACAAAGGCCCCACCCGCTGTGAGTGTGTGGCAGAAGGGAGCGAAATGAGTGATGAGGAGATGGGAGAAGGAGCAGGAGAGGAGTGTGGAACGGCCGGAGGTGCGGTGCAGTCAGAGGACACAGCTGGTAAAATGAAGGAAAAAGGAGCACAGGAAGAGGCAGAGGATGGCGGAGCGGAGATTGAGATGGAGATGGCGGAAAACACGGCGAGTGCTATGGAGGAGAACAAAGACAGCAACGGGCAGCAAGGGTCAAGTGCAGACTCGAGCCTTCGTGCAGTTCGGCTCCCCCTGGGGAGTCTGGTGTCTGCGGGGGGAGAGGAGGCAGGAGCGGGGTGTGTGGTGGAAGTGAGAGCTCCGGGGAAAGGCGGGGAGTCGGATAGTTTGGTGAGCGGGAGGGGACAGGGCGGGCAGAGGGTGCAAGAAGCAGGAGCCTTAAAGGGACAGCAGAATGGGATCGGCGAGATAGAGACGTCAGAAGGGAACAACTTAGGTGCGCCATTGTCCCATGGAGTGAGGGAACAAGGTGCAAGGGTCAGAGGTGATGTGGTCGAAGGGAGCAGCACATCTGACGGGGAGCAGGATTATGTATCTGATGGGGAGCAGGCACAGGGGGTTGCAGAAGAGCTTGAGAGTGAGGAATTAGAGGGGGACAGAGACATGGAAGTCGGGGATGGGAAAGGGAAAGGTTAGTGAGGGGCAGAAGGAGGGAGAAAGGGCAGCTCCTGGGTCCAAACTTAAGGCAAGGAAGAGGCTGAAACAGCAGGGAGGGGTCAAACAGGAGGTGAAAAAGAGCCGGAGGCTGCAGGAAAAAGCAACAGCTGTCCAAAAAGTTGAGAGGGAGCATGAGCGGGTGGGGAAGAGCCAGAGATTAAATGATGGGGAGATTATCAGGCATACTTCCCTTCTTTGGAGCCATGATTACATTGGTCTCGATTAATGTGAACGGACTGAGGGGTGAGCAGAAATTGCAGCAGTTGTTGCAGGGTTTAAAAGGCACGGACTTGTTGTGTTTGCAAGAAACCTTTTGGGATGAGGATATTCTAGAAAGAGTTCAGAAGGTTTGGAAGGGAGAGGTGTTTGCAAGTTGTGCAAACAATAACCGTAGAGGGGTGGCTGTTTTGGTGAGTCTGTCCATAGTAGAGAACGTTGCCTTGGTGGACAAGGACCCTGAGGGGAGATTTTTATGGCTAAGGGTAAAAATGGAGGGATTTAATTGTGATCTCTTTAATATCTATGCACCGAACGACCATTGCAAGCGTCGCGAGTTTTTTCAGGGGTTATTCACTGAAGCGGCAGAGGTGGAAAATCCTTGTATAGTGGGGGATTTTAATGTATTTTTATCTTGGATGGACATTTCAGCCCAGATGACCTTTAAAGATGATAACTCCAGAGGGATGACTGTAAAAATGATGGCAAATTTAAATTTGAGAGACTTATGGAGGGACCGGAACCCCATAAAAAGGGAGTTCTCCAGAGCAGGTTGGGTGGGTGATGTTTTAAAACAGAGCCGAATAGATTTTGTGTTAATGCAGGAAGGGTTAAGTTCGGAGGTGATGGAGATTTATTATAAAAAAGTATTTTTTAGTGATCACTCGGCTTTGGTTCTTAGAATTAGGAACAGCAGAGTTAAGATCGGTTCAGGGGTGTGGATTTTAAACAATCAATACCTGAAAGAAATTGCTTATAAAGAAGGGATTATAAATATAATAAAGAATGCTCGGAAGGAACTTTTGTTCTTGAAAGAAAGAAGAGTTTGGTGGGACAATTTCAAATATGAGGTTGTTATGGGAAAAAGAGGGTGGCAGCTAACCGGCATTGAGAAGAGAATATAAACAAAAGGTTTACGGATGTCTGTAAAGCAGTTGACAGAGGGGATAAGGGAGCTGAGACTAAGTTCCGGGTGCTAAAGGAAGAGTGGGAATTATTGCAAGCTGAAAAATGTAAGGGGGCCATTCTCCGTGCAAAGGTTAGAGATGCATTGGAGGGCGAAAGATGCACTAGATATTTTCTAGAGCAAGAGAAGCTGCACCAGGCTGATACCTGGGATGGCAGGAATGACGTATGAGGAGAGATTGTGTCGATTGGGCTTATACTCACTGGAGTTTAGAAGATTGAGAGGGGATCTCATCAAAACCTATAAAATTCTGTCAGGCCTGGACAGACTAGATGCAGGAAGGATGTTTCTGATGGCCGGGGAGTCCAGAACCAGGGGTCACAGTCTAAGGATAAGGGGTAAGCCATTTAGGACTGAAATGAGGAGGAATTTCTTCACCCAGAGAGTGGTGAACCTGTGGAATTCTCTGCCACAGAGGGCGGTGGAGGCCAGTTCATTAAATATATTCAAGAAAGAGTTGGATATATTTCTTAAGGCTAAAGGGATCAAGGGATATGGGGAGAAGGCAGGGACAGGGTACTGAATTTGGATGATCAGCCATGATCTCATTGAATGGCGAAGCAGGCTCGTAGGGCCGAATGGCCTACTCCTGCTCCTATCTTCTATGTTTCTATGACAGAGATTATCGTTAATTGAGGAGTTGAAGGTTGGGGAGAAGATCATTCATGAAAGTGAGGAGATTTTGGAGGCGGCTAGCAGCTTCTATCAAGAGCTATATACAAAAGAAGACATTTCCAATTTGGAGATGGAGAAGGTTACTGCTTTTATTGAAGAGGGTTTAAAGGAGGATGAGAGAAGCATGTGTGATAAAGAAGTAGGATTAGCGGAAATAAAAGTAGCAATAAGTGGAATGAAGGGGGGGAAAAGCCCAGGGTCCCATGGACTAAGTGCAGAATTTTATAAGGAATTTTTTGAGATTTTAAGTCCATTGCTCTTAGAAGTTTTTAAGGAAATTAAAATTGAGGGAAGCCTGGCCCCATCTATGAGGAAAGGTATCATAAGCTTAGCTTATATAAAAATAAAGGGGATAGGCAGGATCTGAAGAATTGGAGGCCCATCACACTATTAAATGTGGATTATAAGATCTTGGCGAGGGTTATGGCAAATCGTTTGAAGGAGGTGTTACCGGAGGTAATGTGGCCCTCTCAGTCCTATGGAGTCATAGGCCGGGACATCGCAGACTCTGTGGTCTCAATCCGAGATGCGATAGAGCTCATGGAAGAGAGTGGGAGGGAGGGTTATGTATTAAAGATAGAGCAAGAAAAAGCCTTTGATAGGGTCTCTCATGAGTTTTTATTGAAGGTTTTGGAAGCACTTGGTTTCAAGGAAAATTTCATTCAGTGGATAAGGATTTTTTATTCAAACATGTTAAATGTAATGGTTTTTTATCCAAGTATTTTCCGATACAGAGATCAGTGAGACAGGGTTGTCCCCTGTCCCCATTGCTGTACACATTGGTAGCAGAACCATTAGGTTACATGATGTGAAAGAAACAAGGTGTAGTTGGGATTGTGGTACCCTGTTCTGGGCTGGTGTCGGTGATACACCAATATGCAGATGACACAACCTTAACATTGAGAAATGGGGAGTCAGTGAGGAAAGCTATGGATGTAGTGGAGGAATATTGTAGAGCTTCAGGTGCCAGAGTGAATTATAGTAAGTCCCAATGCCTGGTTGCAGGGAGGGGTAGGGGGGAATGGTTGGGGGAATGTCCCTTTAAGGTGGTGGAGGTTTTGGAAGTTCTGGGGGTGCATATGGAGTGCAAGACAGACAGGGAAGAAGTGGATCGATTAAATTGGGAACGAAGGTTATGAAAATTAAAAAGATTTTGGGAAGATGGGCAAGAAGGTGGTTGAAAGTGCAAGGAAGAGCGACAGTGGTGTCTGCTCTCCTGCTATCTAAGCTATGGTACTTATTGACGGTGGAGGATATTCCTGAGTGGGCAGGAAAGTCCATCCGAGAGGCTTGTGTGAGGTTTTTATGGGAAGGGAAACCAGCTTTGATGGCTTACAATACCATCATTGGACGGAGAAATCAGGGAGGACTCAATTTCCCAGATATTGATTTGAAGAAAAAATCCTTTAGAATCAAATGGGTGAAGAGATTTCTTCAGAAGTCAAATACAAGTTTTTGGAAAAGTTCTTTTGAGCATTTTTTAAAACGAAGTGGGATAGGAGGGCAGGGGATATTGTATATGGAATACAATAATATGTTTTTGAAATCGATTAAACTTCTCCCTAGGTTTTATAAGGGGGTTGTAGAGACTTGGGCTCAATTTTTAAAAAGTGTGTGTAGTGTATGTACCTTGAAGAAGGAACTATATTCTGCAGCCCCTGTATACTGCAGTACCAGCAGTGACCACCCCTGTATATAAGCCTGTGCAGTAACTTTGTATAGTAGTTCCAGTTTTGTCTCCATTCAGTAAACACCTGTTATAACCAACTCCTGCAGTCCGTGTCTCAATTACACACGGACGTTACACTGGCGATGAACAGATCCGAACTTACCTACAGTTCTGCACCACCTCATGGGGATCCATCCCTGAAGCGAAGTTGTTAGAGGTCGAGGCCAGAAGGAAGAAATCCAAAAAGAAAAAAAAAACAAACAGAAGAAACGGGCGTCGACCGTGGGTAACCGCCCTCTGATTCATCGAATTCGAAGATTTGCAGGAGAGGCTGTCGAGAGCTGGGCTTGGTTATCCAGTCTATGGTGTTCCAGCTAATCGGGCTGGTGGCAGGTACTACACTGATCCTTCCTGGGCTGCGGCGGGCTAGAGCTCGATCGGGTGGCTTTTCAACGGGGCCGAGCAGCGTTGTTGGGAAGAGGAGCGAGAGAGGGTGGAGCACACAGGGCGCGGCCGGTGCTACGAAGCCGGGCAGCGTACAGACCCGAGAAGAGGGAGGAAAGTGTCCCATAGGGTCTGCTCTGACGACGGGAACGGTAATTAAAATAAAAGAAATTAGAAGCGCAGAAAGCCGCGAGGAGCTGCAGTTTGCCACGGGGACCGCGGAGAGCGGCATTGGCAGCAACGCGGGGGGGGGGGGAAGTGCGTGAAGACCATAGGGCGTCGCCATCAAGGCATAAAAACGCCAGCAACAGCGCTAGCAGCAGCGGAGAAGACAGAAAGCGCGGGAGGCGCCATCTTAATCCAGCGGGGAAGAAGGCAAAGCGCAGGAGGCGCCATTTTGTTCAATCGGGGAAGAAGGCAAAGCGCGGGAGGCGCCATCTTAGATCTCCAAGATGCCGAAGACTGGCAATATCACTGCCTTCGATAATGATATAGAAGACTGGACCACGTATGTGGAAAGAGTCGAAGTATATTGCAAGGCAAATGAAGTAGCCGATGAGAAAAAGGCATCGGTACTACTAAACTTAATGGGCACAAGAACGTACGGCCTATTGCGGAACCTGATCACTCCAGTCAAACCGATGGCGAAGAGTTTTAACGAAATTGTTGATATCCTACAGGAACACCTAAATCCTACACCGCTGCTGATCGCAGAAAGATTTAAATTCCACAAGCGAAATCAGCATAAAGGTGAGAGCAATGCTGATTACCTTACGGAACTACGCAAGCTATCAAAGCACTGCCAGTTCGGAGCAGGACTGGCAGATACCCTATGGGACAAATTTGTCTGTGGACTCCTGAGTGAAGGAACCCAGAAGAGGTTACTCTCAGAGAAAGAGCTGACGCTAGATAAGGCTTTCAGCGTGGCAGTGTCGTACGAAGCAGCAGCAAGGGGAGCTGCGGAAATACAGCAAAAGCCACAGGAATACGGCACCCACGAAATGACATGGGGGTTTGAAAAATGTTATCGCTGCGGCAGAACAACCCATGACCAGAAGGACTGCTGGTCCAAGGACAAAACATGCAGGCAATGCGGAAAGATGGGACACATTGCACGAGTTTGCAAGTCCGGGAAGAAGACTAACGACAACAAAAAGACTACTAAGGAAAAGTACAGGAAAGTACAAAAGATGACAGACAGTAGTTCCGAAGACCAGAAGAGCGATAGTGAATCCGGGAACAAGAGACTAAGCTGTCTCAAACTACACAACGTAATCACAAAAGAGGATCACCGAACCATTTGGGTCACCCTCACGATAGCAGGGTCCCAAGTCAAAATGGAATTGGATACAGGATCAGCCCTGACCGTCATGAATCGACGAGACTACGAGCGGCTATTCTCACACATACCCTTGAAAGACACATCCATTGTCTTGAAGACATATACGGGGCAGAAAGTATACCCCAGAGGGAAAATAAGGGTGCCTGTCGAATACAACGGCAAGGAAATACAGAAATTGTATCTGTACATACTGCAAGATGGTGGACCACCGTTATTGGGACGTGAATGGATCAGAAAGATAAGTTTAGACTGGCACTCCATTCAGGCACTGACGGTGGCTGGTAAAAAGGATGACGACGTCACACCTGGACGATTGTCAAAAATCTTGGCTAACGTTAAAGAGGTATTTCAACAAGAACTGGGAACTCTTAAAGGCATAACCGCCTCGATAAAAATAGAAGAGAATGCAATTCCCAAGTTTTTCAAAGCAAGACCGGTACCGTATGCAATTCGCCCAGCCGTCGAGGCAGAGCTGGAGAATCTGAAGAATGCAGGCATGTTAACTAAGGTAGACTGGAGCGAGTGGGCGACACCCATCGTTCCTGTCATGAAGAAAACGTTAAACAATAAGTCTGAGGAGCCAAGGAAGGTTCGCATCTGTGGGGACTTCAAGGTGACTGTGAACCCAGTCCTTCACACAGTACAGTATCCTCTTCCGAGGATAGAAGATATTTTCACTTCACTATCTGGAGGGAAATGTTTTACAAAAATTGACCTAGCGCAAGCATATTTGCAGATGGAGGTTGAAGAATCCTCTAGGAAATATCTCACGATAAACACTCACAAAGGTCTTTACCAGTATAATCGACTGGTATTCGGAGTTGCATCATCTCCGGCTATATGGCAAAGAGCGATGGAACAAGTCCTGCAAGGGATTCCGGGGACTCAGTGTTACTTGGACGACATCTTAGTGACGGGTGAAAATGACAGTGAACACCTTGCCAACCTAGAGCAGGTGCTCGCTAGACTAAGAGAACATGGGCTACGAGCCAATCGCCCCAAGTGCAAGTTTTTTAAGAAACAAATATCGTATTGTGGCCACGTGATTGATGAAGAGGGGTTACATAAGTCCCCTGACAAAACTGAAGCGGTAGTTAAGGCTCCAGCGCCTGAAGATGTGTCGCAACTGAGGTCATTCGTCGGATTGGTGAATTACTACTATAAGTTTTTGCCGAATTTGTCCACAATTCTGCACCCACTGAACGCCCTGCTACAAACTGGAGTAGCATGGAAATGGAGCGATGAATGTAAGCGGGCCTTTCAGGAGTGTAAAGGCCTAATCACTTCAAGAGAAGTATTGGCTCACTACAAACCATCACTACCGATAAGACTGGCGTGTGATGCGTCTCCCTACGGCGTTGGAGCGGTACTGTCACATAAATCCCTTGATGGTTCAGAGAGGCCGATAGCTTTTGCGTCACGCTCGTTAACTGCAGCCGAGCGTAACTACGCCCAGATTGACAGAGAGGCCCTCAGCCTGGTGTGGGGGGTGAAGAAGTTCAATCACTACCTGCACGGTCAGAAATTTACTCTACTAACTGATCATCAACCTCTTGTCTCCATTTTCAACCCTAAGAAGGGCGTCCCGATAATGACAGCACAACGGCTACAGAGGTGGTCCCTTTTCCTAGGGGCACACCAATATGACATCGAGTACAAAGGAACTAAACAGCATGGGAATGCTGATGGATTGTTGTGCCTACCGTTGCCGATGGTGGAAGAAGCACCTGCAGTGGATCCTGTGGAGATATTCCACTCGACCATAGTCGAATGTCTACCTGTGACGAATGCAAACATAGAAAAGGAAACACGAAATGACCCGACACTCTCCAGGGTCTATGATTTAACGGTGAAGGGATGGCCAGCACATGGCGAACCACTGTTGCCAGCATTCTCGCCGAGAAGAGAACAGCTGTCAGTGTGCCGAGGAACCTTGATGTGTGGATCCAGAGTAGTAATTCCACCCAAATTGAAGGATAGAGTGCTCAATGAGCTTCATGAGGGTCATCTGGGAGGGGTAAAAATGAAGAACTTAGCCAGAGCGTTTGTGTGGTGGCTGGGAATCGATAGAGAAATCGAAGAGATGACCAAGAGCTGTACAGGATGCCAGAAAGTCCAAAACGCCCCACCACAAGCCCCTCTACATCCATGGGAGTGGCCCTCATCTCCATGGCAAAGGGTGCACATTGATTTTGCTGGTCCATTTATGGACTCGATGTTTTTAATTGCGGTGGATGCACATTCAAAGTGGCCAGAGGTAATAAAAATGTCCTCAACCACCACAGAAAAAACTATCACAGTCTTACGAACCATATTCGCCAGAAATGGGCTGCCTGAACAGATTTGCTCCGACAATGGACCACAGTTTGTGTCTGAAGAGTTCCGGAGGTTCTTAAAGAACAATGGTGTTAAGCATTACACATCTGCCCCATATCATCCAACCACCAATGGATTGGCTGAGAGGTTCGTTCAAACATTCAAGAAGGCTATCAAGGCAATGTGTAATGAAGACATACCCCTACAACACAAGGTGGATAACTTCTTGTTTGCCTACCGGAATGCGACACATGCGGTTACCAATCAAACTCCAGCCATGATGTTCTTCAATTGAAGACTAAGATGCCGCTTGGATTTGGTTAAGCCAGACATCAGAAGAGATGTGGAGAACAGGCAGTTTCAGAATATGAATGAAAGGCCAACCAGGAGTTTTAAGATAGGTCAACCAGTTTTGGCCCGGGACTACCGCACAGAGAAATGGCAGCCAGGAACGATCTAAACATGGCAAGGACCTCTAATGTATACCGTGGACGTTGGAGAGAGCATTGTAAGACGCCATGCTGACCAGATTCTAGAGTCACTGGAAAACGTCAAATCTACACCACGATCCTATACACCTGGTGATGAAACCGAAGTACCAATTGCATCTACCTCAGAATCGGTGATATTGGAAGCAGACGAACCAAACAACGACGTTGATCCCGAATCAACTTTGCCAGAAGAACCTGATACCCCAAAGAGGCGTTATCCGGACAGAATCAGGAAGCCTCCTCAAAGACTGAATTTATAATTGATTAACTTCAGCTAATGTATATAGCAACTGTAATTGTAAATATGTTATTTAATTATTAATCGAATGTTATGTACTGTTTAGCTAAAAGGGGAGGCATTGTAGTGTATGTACCTTGAAGAAGAAACTATATTCTGCAGCCCCTGTATACTGCAGTACCAGTAGTGACCACCCCTGTATATAAGCCTGTGCAGTAACTTTGTATAGTAGTTCCAGTTTTGTCTCCATTCAGTAAACACCTGTTATAACCAGCTTCTGCAGTCCGTGTCTCAATTACACACGGACGTTACAGTGTGCAGTTTATGCTCAAGGGGGCTGAGGAATTTTTAGAACAGCCCTTATTTTTGAATAGGTGGGTCAACATCGAAGGAGAGGTTTTATTTAATCAAGCTTTTATAAAAGCTGGGATTATATCTGTGAAAGATGTATTATACGAGGTGATTCCAGGTTGGTTGCCGGAAGCGATAGTGAGGGACATGGTGTGGGAGGAGGATCAGGAGGTAGAAGGAAAAGCAATAGGAGTCATGTATGAGAAGATTGTGAGGGCAATGCCACAGGATTGGATGGAAGAAATAAATGCGGAATTCTCCAAAGGAAGTAAAATGCATCCCGCTTTTCCAAGCTTTGTACTGGAGAAAGTGGGAGAGTTGGTCCAATTTGACAACTGTAATACTCGAGATTTCTATGAGGTATTCAGAGAATGGAGATTCAAGACACCTGCTGGTCAGGAGTTTTGGCAGAGTATATACCCACAGCTGGACTTCAACAGGATTTGGAAGGGAGTGTGGGCGAATTTTAAATGCCCAGAATGGATTGAACTGGATTTCAAATTAGCTCATAACCGGATTTTTACCATGACGGTCTTGTGCAAGATTGGACGAGTGGAGGCGGCAACTTGCCCAATGTGTGGGACACAGGATGAGACTCTGTCCCATTTACTGGTTTATGTCCGCAGTTAAATGACTTTAAGTACTATGTTCGACAGTTGTGTGAAGCTTTTTTGCTGGGTGGGGACCGAAGAGCGAGAATGGGAATCCCGTGGGACTCAATTTTGAGATGGGGATTGCAGGAGAGTCTGCCAGAGTCTAGCGGAGCGGCAATTAATTTAATGTTCAGTTTGGCTAGATTCGTGATTGTGCAAAGAAGGAATGCTGTTTTTTAAGGGGAGGAGAATCAATCTAAAAGAGTATTTTAAATATAAGCTAAAAGATCATTATAAGGCTCTGTGGATGTTTTATTCAGAAAGGAATTTAAGGACAGTATTTTACAACCAATTTTTAAAGTACAATCGATTAATATATGTTACAGGTGACAAATTAAGCTTCAGGTTTTGATGTTAAAATGTGGTGGCGGAATGGCTGTGCAGAGCGGTGGAATTGATTTGTATCATACAATGTAATGATCACGATGTTGTAAATGTTCTTAATGTTCAATAAAGTATAATTTAAAAAAAAGTGGGTAGCACACTTGCCTCTGAGTCAGAAGGTTGTGGGTTCTAGTCCCACTCCAGGGACTTGAGCACATAAAGCTAGGCTGACACTCCAGTGCAGTGCTGAGGGAGTGCTGCACTGTCGGAGGTGCCGTCTTTCTGATGAGACTTTAAACTGAGGCCCCATCTGCTCTCTCAGGTGGATGTAAAAGATCCCATGCCACTATTTTGAAGAAGAGTAGGGGAGTTATCCCCGGTGTGCTGGCCAATATTTATCCCTCAACCAACATAACAAAAACAGATAATCTGGTTATTATCACAGTGCTGTTGGTGGGAGCTTGCTGAGCACAAATTGGCTGCCGTGTTTCCCACATTACAACAGTGACTCCACTTCAAAAGTACTTCATTGGCTGTAAAGCTTTGAGATGTCTGGTGGTCGTGAAAGGCACTATATAAATGCAAGTCTTTCTTTCATATATCCTGTTTCATTATCCCCCGCACTCTCTGTATTCTCCTGGTTTTTGACTGTATTCTGTACCTGGCATTTGTCGTAAACCTCCTTTTTCTGTTTTATTCTAACCTCTACGTCCTTTGTCATCCAGGGAGCTCGCGTTTTGGACGCCCCATCTTTCCTCCTTATGAGGATATGCTTGGTTTGTACCTGGTGTCAAATGTTGTTTTATAACGCTCCCGTGAAGCGCGTTGGGACATTTTACTACATTAAAGATGTTATATAAATAGAAGTTGTTGTTATTGTCTGAAACTAACAAATTGCACAGAGGAAAAATAACAGTATTTTTACTCCCAAATATTAAATATTTTGTTCCAGGAGGTTTATCTGCTTTTATTGATGAATTTAAAAAGTCTCTATTAAAACCTGAGCCAGTGTGTTGTGAGACAAAGAGCCTTGTGTCCAATAAGGGAAATAAAGGCCCAGTCTCCCCTGGCCCCGGAACTCGCTGCCCTGCGGATCAGACAATCAGCCGGCGCTAGTCCCGCCCCTCGGGCTCCCCGATTGGTTGGAGGACCCGTCCCGTTCGCTCCTCCAGCCCCGCCCCGCTCGCTTCCTATTGGTCCGAACCTCCCGTCAATCAGGCCGCGGGTCACGTGTCACCGAGGAAATTACGTGCCCCGTCCAACTGACGCCGCTCGGTCCGGAGCCTCGCGGACTCTCAGGTTTTTCTATTTCTCTTTATTCTCTCCCGATCCACCCCTCCCCCCCCACCCCGCGCGATTCTCCACCCAATCGGAGCGGAAAAAACTCACTTTGCGTCACCGATCGCAACTCTGTAACCGACACCAAGGCCTTGCCCGGAATGTCCCGCGCCGACTCCGTCCGGCAGAATCCGAGTGCGCAGGCGCAGTCCGAGTGGGGCAGGGGGGTTGGTCTCCTCTGGGCATGCGCGGTTATTACCCTTGGTGACCGGGAGGGGGCGCAGTGCCGGACTCGGCCCAAACTGCCGTCCCGCGTGCGCATGCGCGGGCTCTTGGCTGTCAATCAACCAACAGCCAGAAGAGGTCGCTGGTGAGACCAGTGAAGAAAGAAAGACTTGCATTTATATAGCGCCTTTCACCACCACCGGACGTCCCAAACCGCTTTACGGCCAATGAAGTACTCTTGAAATGTAGTCACTGTTGCAATGTAGGAAACGCAGAAGTCAATAATCGCACAGCAAGTTCCCACAAACAGCAATGTGATAATGACCAGATAATCTATCTTTCTGTTATGATAATTGAGGGATACACATTGGCTAGGACACCAGGGTTAACTCCCCTGCTCTTTCCCACATTATAACAGTGACTACACTCCAAAAGTACCTCGTTGGTTGTAAAGCACTTCAAGATGTCTGCTGGTCATGAAAGGCGCTATATAAATGCAAGCCTATCTTTCTCGAAATAGTGTCATAGGATCTTTTACATCCACCTGAGAGAGCAGACAGGGCCTCAGTTTAACATCTCATCCAAAAAAGGGCACCTCCAACAGTGCAGCACTCCCTCAGCACTGCACTGGAGCGTCAGTCTGGATTTTTGTGCTCAAGTCTCTGGAGTGGAACTTGAACCCACAACTTTCTGACTCAGAGGCGAGAGTGCTACCCACTGAGTCACTGGCTGACAGGAAAGAACAAGCAGTTCTGACGAAAGGTCATCGACCTGAAACGTTAACTCTGTTTCTCTCTCCACTGCCTGACCTGCTGAGTATTTCCAGCATTTTCTGTTTTTATTAAAGAAACGAGGGAATGATTGTTCAGTTCAGTTCAGCTTTATTTGCCATATATGTAACCAGTACAAGTACAAGTACAATGGAATGCTTATTCCCCGTAGGGACACGTCAGCTATTCATACAGCGCCACGTTCAGAGTCAATACAGTGGCAGTGGGAGCACGATGTCACTCAGCCGCTCCGTCCTCCTCTTCACCACGGGCTCCTCCTCACTGTTGCCGGCTCCACGTGTGGTGGCCTGCTTCTCCCGCTCATGATCTGACCTCTGGCCGCCATGCCCGGCTCCCCTCCCCCCAGCCGGACGGCGAGTTACCCGCCATGGAGCTGCTGGCCGACATGCTGCAGCGTGTCGTCGAGTCTGCTGCTGCTGCTCGTTGCGCTGCGCTCCTCCGCCCGACTCGCCGAACACATCGTCGGGATGTGAATGCTCCAATCGCTGCGGCTCCTCCTCACCGTTGCCGGCTCCACGCTCCACGGCCCGGGGCCTGCTTCTCCCTCTCACGGGTCGGCCTCTGGCCACCATGCTCGGCTCCCCTCCTCCCAGTCGGAATTCCTTCCCGCCGAGGAGCTGCCGGCCGATGTGCTCCACTGGGTCGACGTGGCTGCGCTGCCTCTGCCCGACTCGCCGAGCACCTCGCTCCGGTTGCGGGAGCGAGCAGCAAGAGCTGGCCGCCCGAAGCAGGGAAAGCACTCTCAGCACCGGACCGTACAGAATGTTGGGTCGTCCTGCGCATGCGCACCTCCCTGGCGGCTAAGGCAAAACACCGACTCGCCCCCACCTGAACCGCGCATGCGTACCAGATGTTGTGGCTCCGCATGCGCGCCCGGTGTTCCAACCGCGGAGTTTTGTGGCGATTGTGGAGCAGGAGGGAGAGCGCGGGGGCCATGAGCACATGGGCGGGACTCAGAGTCAACAGAGCGCTGTCTGCAGCGCGGGGGCTTGTGGGTATT
Source organism: Somniosus microcephalus (assembly GCF_052327205.1). Classification (NCBI taxonomy): domain Eukaryota; kingdom Metazoa; phylum Chordata; class Chondrichthyes; order Squaliformes; family Somniosidae; genus Somniosus; species Somniosus microcephalus. Next base: position 61,152,448 of record NC_140990.1, on the reverse strand, counting down.
ACAGCCGCCATTACTGCTGATCCTTTCAACCAACCTGTGCAGCAGCTGGAGCCTGAAAATCAACTTCACTGCCCCTAGGTTCGGAAAGGGGATAATTAAACAACAATTTGCTTCTGATCCTTTTCTGAACTCAATTTACAGGGTTATAGAAGTGGATCAGTTACAGGCGGGAAGCTCAGACCAAACATCACGTCAAGATCTGACAGAGTCACTCGATTCATCAGGACCTGAATATCATCAGCTTTTGCACATGGAAGGAGAAAGCAGTGATCGCAGCGATTACAAGCCGCACACGTGTTCAGTGTGTGGACGCAGATTCAGCCAATTGCCTGACCTGGTGAGACACGTGCACCATCACACCGGGGAGAAACCGGGTAAAGGTGGGGACGGCGGGAAGGGATTCAGTTCCCCGTCTGCAATAGAGATTCAACAGCGCAGTCGCACCAGGGACAGTCCGTTCACCTGCTCCGTGTGTGGAAAGGAATTTGTTTGTTCATCCCACCTGGAAACACACCAGCGAGTTCACACTGACAAGAGACCATTTCACTGTTCTGACTGTGGGAAATGCTTTAAAAGCCCCCAGGATCTGAAGCAACACCAGCGAGCTCACACTGACGAGAGACCATTTCAGTGTTCTGACTGTGGGAAGAGCTTTAAAAGCCCCGGGGAGCTGAAGCGACACCAGCTTGTTCACACTGATGAGAGACCATTTAACTGTTCTGACTGTGGGAAGAGCTTTAAAAGCTCCGGGGAGCTGAAGGGACACCAGCGAGTTCACACTAACAAGAGACCATTTAAATGTTCTGAGTGTGGGAAGAGCTTTAAAAGCCCCCAGGAACTGAAGGGACACCAGCTTGTTCACACTGGGGAGAGACCATTTCAATGTTCTGACTGTGGGAAGAGCTTTAAAAGCCCCCAGTATCTGACGCAACACCAGCGAGCTCACACTGATGAGAGGCCGTTTAAATGTCCTGACTGTGGTAAGAGCTTTAAAAGCTCCGGGGAGCTGAAGGGACACCAGCGATTTCACACTAACGAGAGACCCTATAAATGTTCTGAGTGTGGGAAGAGCTTTAAAATCCCCTGGGAGCTCAAGCAACACCAGCGAGTTCACACTGGGGAGAGGCCGTTCACCTGCTCCTTGTGTGGGAAGGGATTCACTCAGTCCTCCAACCTGCTGGCACATCAGCGAGTTCACACTGACGAGAGACCCTTTAAATGTTCTGACTGTGGGAAGAGCGTTAAAAGCACCAGGAAACTGAAGGAACACCAGCTTGTTCACACTAACGAGAGACCATTTCAGTGTCCTAATTGTGGGAAGAGCTTTAAAAGCCCCGGGGAACTGAAGGTACACCAGCTTGTTCACACTGATGAGAGACCATTTCAGTGTCCTAACTGTGGGAAAAGCTTTAAAAGCCCCGGGGAACTGAAGGTACACCAGCTTGTTCACACTGATGAGAGACCATTTCAGTGTTCTGACTGTGGGAAGAGCTTTAAAAGCGCCCAGGAACTGAAGGGACACCAGCTTGTTCACACTAACGAGAGACCATTTCAGTGTCCTAACTGTGGGAACAGCTTTAAAAGCTCTAAGAACCTTAAGGGACACCAGCGTGTTCACACTGATCATAGAATCTAACAGCACAGAAGGAGGTGATTCGGCCCATCGTGTCTGTGCCGGCTCTTTGAAAGAGCTGCCCAATTTAGTCCCAAACCCCAACTTTATCCCCAGAACTGTGCAAACTAGTCCTCTTCAGGTACGACCAATTACTGTTTGAAAGTTCCTGTGGAACCTGATTCCAGCATCCTTTCAGATGGTGCGTTCCAGATCTTAACAACCCTCTGTGTGAAAACAATTCTCCTCATTTCCCCTCTAGTTCTTTTAGCAACTATTGTAAATCTGTGACCTTTGGTTACCGAACCACTTGCCAGGGTGAACAGTTTCTCCCTACTTGCTCGATCAAAACCCCTCATCATTTTGAACACCTCTATTAGGTCTCCTCTTAACCTTCTCTGCTCTAAGGGGAACAATCCCAGCTTCTCCAATCTCTCCACATAACTGAAGTCCCTCATCCCTGGTACCATCCTGGTCAACCTCCTCTGTACCCTCTCCAAGGCCTTAACATCCTTCCTAAAGTGTGGTGCCCAGAACTGTACACAAGACTCCAGCTGAGGCCAAAACCCTGCAGCTGTACAAAACCCTGGTTAGACCACACCTGGAGTACTGTGAGCAGTTCTGGGCACCACACCTTAGGAAGGATATATTGGCCTTGGAGGGAGTGCAGCGTAGGTTTACCAGAATGATACCCGGACTCCAAGGGTTAAGTTACAGGGAGGGATTACACAAATTAGGGTTGTATTCCCTGGAATTTAGAAGGTTAAGGTGTGATCTGATCGAAGTTTTCAGGATATTAAGGGGAACAGATAGGGTAGACAGAGAGAAACTATTTCCGCTGGTTGGGGTTTCTAGAACTGGGGACATAGTCTAAAAATTAGAGCCAGACCTTTCAGGAGTGAAATTAGGAAACACTTCTACACACAAAGGGTGGTAGAAGTTTGGAACTCTCTTCCGCAAACGGCAATTGATGCGAGATCAGTTGTTAATTTTAAATCTGAGATTGATAGGTTTTTGTTACCCAAAGGTATTAAGGGATATGGGCCAAAGGCGGGTGTGTGGAGTTAGGTCACAGATCAGCCATGATCTCATTGAATGGCGGAACAGGCTCGAGGGGCTGAATGGCCTCCTCCTGTTCCTATGTTCCTAACTAGTGATTTGTAAAGGTTTAGTGTAACTTCCTTGTTTTTGTATTCAATGGCCCTATTTACAAAGCCAAGTATCCCATACACTTTCTGAACTGCCTCACCAACTTGCCGTGGCACTTTCAAGGATTTGTGAATATGGACCCCCAGGTCCCTCTGCTCTTGCACCCCCTCAAAATAGTCCCATTTAGATTATACGGCCTCTCCCTGGTGTTCCTCCCAAAGTGCATCACTTCACCCTTATCCTCATTTAATTTCATCTGCCTTGTGTCTGCTCATTTCACAGTCTGTCTCTGTCCTCCTGAAGTCTGCTACTACTATGCTCACTATTTACTACGTTGCCAAGTTTTGTCTCATCCGTAAATTTCGAAATTGTACACCTATACCCAAGTCCAGGTCAGTTATATATAACAAGAAAAACAATGGTCCTAATCCCGACCCCTGGGGGAACCCACTGCATACTTCCCTCCAGTCAGAAAAACATCGCTCAGCACTGCTCACTGTCTCCTATCCCTTAGCCAATTATACCCAAATTACCATCAGCCCTTTAATTCCCTCTGCTTCTATTCCCCGAGTAAGTCTCTTGTGTGGTACTTTATCAAATGCCTTTTAAAAGTCCATATATACAACATCTACTGCACTACCTTCATCAATCCTCTGTTACTTCATCAAAGAACTCAATCAGGTTAGTCAGACATGATTTACTTTTAACAAATCCATACTGGCTGCCCCTTATTAACCCATGCTTCTCCAAGTGAGAATTCATTTTGTCCTTGACAATGGTCTCTAGTCGTTTACCCATCACTGACATTAGACTGATTGGCCTGTAGTTACCAGGTTTATCCCTCTCCCCTTTTTTAAACAGGGTGTAACATTTGCAATCCTCCAGTCTTCTGGCACCACTCCCATATATCTGAGGGAGATTGAAAGATTGTGGTCGGAGCTTCTGCTGTCTCCACCCTAGCTTCCCTCAGCAATCTAGGATGCATCGCATCTGGACCGGGTGACTTGTTAACGTTGAGTGATAACAACCTATTTAGCACCTCGTTTCCATCTATTTCTTTCCAATTTCTCTACTCCCCCCTCCTCTACTGCGACATTAACTTCATCCTGTTTTGTGGAGACAGATGCTAAGTACTCATTCAGTACCTCAGCCACACCCTCTGCCTCCGTATGATGAGCTCCTATTTGGTCCCTAATCGGCCCCACCATTCCTTTAACTATCCTTTTACTTTTCATATATTTATAGAAGATTTTTGGGTTCTCTTTTATGTTACCCGCTAATCTTTTCTCATATTGTCTCTTTACCCTTCTTATATCCTGTTTCAATTTCCCCCGCACTCTCTGTATCCTGCCTGGTTTTTGACTGTATTCTGTACCTGACATTTGTCGTAAACCTTTTTCTGTTTTATTCTAACATCAATATCCTTTCTCATCCAGGGAGCTCTAGCTTTGGATGCCCCATCTTTCCTCCTTATGGGAATATGCTTGGATTGAACACCATCGGATGTTCCTGATGGTCGGGGAGTCCAGAACCAGGGGTCACAGCCTAAGGATAAGGGGTAAGCCATTTAGGACAGAGATGAGGAGGAATTTCTTCACCCAGAGAGTGGTGAACCTGTGGAATTCTCTACCACAGAAGGCAGTAGAGGCCAATTCATTAAATATATTCAAGAAGGAGTTGGATATATTTCTTAAGGCTAAAGGGATCAAGGGATATATGGAGAAGGCAGGGACAGGGTACTGAGTTTGGATGATCAGCCATGATCTCATTGAATGGCGGAGCAGGCTCGAGGGGCCGAATGGCCTACTCCTGCTCCTATCTTCTATGTTTACCCGAACTATCTCAGCCTTGAAGGCCTGCCATTGGTCATTCACTGTTTTCCTGGACAATCTTTGTTTCCAGTCCACCTGTGCTCGATCCCTTCTCAAATCACTGAAATTGGCTCTCTTCCAGCTGGGTATTTTCACCGTTGATTTTTCTTTGTCCCTTTCCTCAACTACTTTAAACCTAATGATATTGTGATCACTGTTAACCAGATCCCTCCTGCCCCAGAACCAGTGACAGACCCTTTAAATGTTCTGACTGTGTAAAGAGGTTTCAGAGTTCATCCAACCTACTGAGTCACCAGCGAGTTCACACAGATCCTCAAAGGAAGATGTTTTAGAAAGGCTGGCGGCACTAAAAGTTCGCAGCCATCTCAGAGTAGTGTCCCTTTAATTACAATCTCACGGAACAAGGAGAGTCGCTGTCCCTTTAACTACCACAAATCCCTGTGGAGGAGAGGGGGAGATACAGTCTGTCCCAGTAACTGTCGCAGAACAGAATTAGCGACCCTGTCCCATAAGGGCTTGACCTTCCCCCACTCCCTGCTTTTCCTCAAGTGTCTCATTCTTAAAATTCTCAGCCTTGTTTTCAAATCCCTCCGTGGCCTCGCCCCTCCCTATCTCTGGAATCTCTTCCAGCCCCTACAACCTTCCGAGATATTTGCACTTCTCTAATTCTGGCCTCTTGAGCATCCCGGATGGCCTCTTGAGCATCCCCGATTTTAATTACTCATAAAAGACTGAGAGTTAAGAGAGTAACTCAAGGCTTTTATTAACAAAAGAATGAAGGTCTGCCTCGAGTGGTCGACCGGTCCAGAAATACAAAGGGCTGGGGAGCAGTCACCTTTATACTAGGAATTGTGGGAGGAGTCAGCCGAGGCATGTACACAGTGGAATACAAACAGTGGTTTACCACATTCACCCCTTGTTTAAAATTGAGTCCGGCGGGGTGAAGTGTATTAAAAGTTAGTGTATTGGAGTCTCTCCGGAGGTCTTGTCTGCCGCTGTGATCGGCGTGGCGACGGCAGGGGTAGTGGAGCTTCCGGCGTCGAGTCCTGCGTAGGCTGTGGCACAGGCGTGTCGTCCTCGTAGATGTCGAGCGGGTCGCGGGGCCCAGGCCTGCCGTCTGCTGGGGCTGGATATCGGATCGTGGGGGGGGGGTGGTAGTGAGTAGTGGGTTACTGCGGCCCCCGAGGGTGCAAGGTCTCTTATGGAGACTGTGTCCTCCCGCCCGTCCGGGTATGCAATGTAAGCATACTGGGGGTTGGCGTGGAGGAGGTCGACCCTCTCGACCAGGGGGTCCGTTTTATGGGTCCTCACGTGCCTTCTCAGTAGGACCGGCCCTGGGGACGTCAGCCAGAGCGGTAGCGATGTCCCCGATGTGGACTTCCTTGGGAAGACAAACATTTTCTCATGAGGGGTGGCGTTAGTGGCAGTGCAGAGCAGTGATCGAATAGAGTGGAGCGCATCGGGGAGCACATCCTGCCAGCGGGAGGTTGGAAGGCCCCTAGACTTTAAGGCTAGCAGGGCGGCCTTCCAAACTGTCGCATTTTCTCTTTCCACCTGTCCGTTCCCCCGGGGGTTGTAACTGGTGGTCCTGCTTGTGGCAATACCCCTAGTTAGCAGGTACTGACGGAGTTCGTCGCTCATAAACGATGAGCCCCAGTCGCTATGGATATAGCTGGGGAAACCGAACAGGGTGAAGAGGTCGTTCAGACATTTAATGACCGTGGCACTGGTCATGTCCGGGCAGGGGATGGCGAATGGGAAACGGGAGTACTCATCAATAATATTGAGGAAGTACACATTGCGGTCGGAGGAGGGGAGAGGCCCTTTAAAATCAACGCTCGGGCGCTCGAAGGGGCGAGTGGCTTTTATCAGGTGGGCCCTGTCTGGTCTATAAAAGTGCGGTTTGCACTCAGCGCAGACTTGGCAGTTCCTGGTCATGGTCCTGACCTCCTCAATAGAGTAAGGCAGGTTGAGGGCCTTGATGAAGTGGAAGAACCTGGTGACCCCCGGGTGGCAGAGGTCATTGTGGAGGGCCCGCAGTCTATCGATCTGCGCGCTGGCGCAGGTGCCACGCGATAGCGCATCCGGGGGTTCATTGAGCTTCCCGGGCCGGTACAAGATCTCGTAATTGTAGGTGGAAAGTTCGATTCTCCACCTCAAGATCTTGTCATTTTTGATTTTGCCCCTCTGCTTGTTGTTAAACATGAAAGCAACTGAACGTTGGTCAGTGAGCAGGGTAAATCGTTTTCCAGCCAGGTAGTGCCTCCAATGACGCACAGCCTCCACAATCGCCTGGGCCTCCTTCTCAACAGCGGAGTGTCTGGTCTCCGGGCCTTGGAGGGTTCGTGAAAAGAAGGCCACGGGTCTCCCCGCCTGATTGAGGGTAGCGGTCAGGGCAAAGTCGGACGCGTCGCTTTCCACCTGGAAGGGGATGGATTTGTCCACTGCGTGCATGGTGGCTTTGGCAATGTCTTCCTTGATACGGTGGAAGGCTAAGCGGGCCTCTGCCGTCAAGGGAAAAGAGGTGGACTTGATCAGCGGATGGGCCTTGTCCGCATAGTAGGGGACCTACTGGGCATAATAGGAGAAAAACCCTAGGCACCTCTTCAGGGCCTTGAGGCAGTGGGGCAGTGGGAGTTCCATAAGGGGACGCATGCGGTCGGGGTCGGGGCCGATGACTCCGTGTTCCACAACACAGCCAAGGATGGCGAGGCAGTTTGTGCGGAATATGCACTTCTCCTTGTTATATGTCAGGTTCAGGAGTTGGGCGGTGCGGAGGAATTTTTCGAGGTTTGCGTCATGGTCCTGCAAGTCACGGCCACAGATGGTCACATTGTCCAGATATGGGAAAGTGGCCTGCAACGCATTTTGATCTACCATCCGGTCCATCTCCCTTTGGAAGACGGAGACCCCGTTGGTGACGCCAAAGGGAACCCAAAGGAAGTGGTAGAGGCGGCCGTTTGCCTCAAAGGCAGTATACTGGCGGTCCTCAGGGCGGATAGGGAGCTGGTGGTACGCTGATTTCAGGTCAATGGTCGAGAAGACGTGGTACTGCGCGATCTGGTTGACCATATCAGCTATGCCGGGGAGTGGGTAGGCGTCCAGCGGGGTGTAGCGATTTATTGTCTGGCTGTAGTCGATGACCAGGCGCTGCATCTCGCCGGTCTTAACGACCACAACCTGGGCTCGCCAGGGGCTGGTGCTGCCCTCAATAATCCCTTCCTTCAGGAGCCGCTCCACTTCGGTTTTAATGAAAACCCTGTCCCCGGCACTGTATCGCCTGCTCTTTGTGGCGATGGGCTTACAGTCGGGGGTGAGGTTAGCAAACAGTGGGGGGGGGGGGGGTGACTCTGAGTGTGGAGAGGTTGCACCTGGTGCGCGGCGGGCAATTTGGGAGCTGCTGGCTGCGGACTGTGAGTGGGGGTAGGGGTCCACCGTACGCCATCGTAACACTTTTAAGGTGGCACTGAAAATCTAACCCCAGCAGGACGGCAGCGCAGAGGTCGGGCAGGACCAGAAGTTTAAAATGATCGTACACGGTCCCGTCTACTACGAGTGTCACTACGCAGTAGCCGCCGATGTCCGCCGACTGGGACTCGGAGGCCATAGAAATCCGCTGGTGCGCAGGCAGGACTGGGAGAGAGCAACGCCGCACCGTGTCGGGGTGGATGAAGCTCTCCGTGCTCCCAGAGTCAAAAAGGCAGATTGTATCGTGGCCATTTACCTTAATGTCCATTGTGGAACTGGCCAGCTGGTGCGGTCTCGCTTGGTCCAGTGTAACGGATGCCAGCGTAGGGGTCGGTGTGTCACTGCGGGTATCAGATGAGGCGGTGTTGGGGGCCTGCTGCGTTCCGGCTGTCGTCCAAGATGGCGGCGTCCATGATCCCCATGTGGCTGGAGGCGTCCAAAATGGCTGCTGTACCGGTGGTTCGCACATGGCCGGGGAGGCCCAAGATGGCGGCCCGCATGGCCCACATGCGGCGCTGCTGGGGCTCGGGGTGGCTTTGGCCCTGCAGACGTTAGCATAGTGTCCCTTCTTCCCACAGCCCGAGCAGATCGCGTTTTTCACCGGGCAGCGCGCTCTGGGGTGTTTTGCCTGGCCACAGAAGTAGCATTTCTGGCCTTGGGGCACTGCTGTCTGGCCTTGGGACACTGCTGCGGTAGTTGGGCCGTTGCTGGGGTGTGGCTGGGGTGGCACGGCGCTATGAGGCGGTCCTACCGTGTCCCAGGCTGTCATTCCCCGCGGCGTCCACGATGCAGAGGAGTAGGCATCCATGCCCCGGTAGGCTGCATCCAATGATAGTGCGAGTTCAGAGGCCTTGTTGAGGTCGAGGTCACTCTGCTCCAACAGTCGCTGTCGGGTGTAATTGGATCTGTGGCCCGCTACAAAAGCGTCCCGGATAAGTTCCTCTGTGTACACGGCGGCCTTTACATCCTTACAACCACAGGCCCGGCCAAGCACAGACAGTGCCTGAAGGTATTCCACGGTCGATTCCCCAGGTTGTTGTTTACGACTCCCCAGAAGGTGCCTGGCGTACACTTCGTTCACTGGGCGCGTGTACTGGTCCTTGAGGAGCTTGATTGCGTCCGCGTACGAGGTCGCGTCTTGGATGACCGAGTACACTCGGTGGTTCACTTTGGAGGTCAGGACATCCAGTTTGTCCTCGTCCGATTTGATTGCTGCGGAGGCGGTCAGGAATTTTTCGAAACACTTAAGCCAGTGAGTAAACTTGGTGGATGAGTCCGCCTCCCGATGATCTAAGTCCAGGCATGCTGGTGTGAGGATCTTCTCCATTATAAAAATGTTGTTAATAAAATTGATGCGCTATCAATTACTCATAAAAGACTGAGAGTTAAGAGAGTAACTAAAGGCTTTTATTAACAAAAGAATGAAGGTCTGCCTCGAGTGGTCGACCGGTCCAGAAATACAAAGGGCTGGGGAGCAGTCACCTTTATACTAGGACTTGTGGGAGGAGTCAGCCGTGGCATGTCCAGGCATGTACACAGTGGAATACAAACAGTGGTTTACCACACTGTCGCAGAACAGAATTAGCGACCCTGTCCCATAAGGGCTTGACCTTCCCCCACTCCCTGCTTTTCCTCAAGTGTCTCATTCTTAAAATTCTCAGCCTTGTTTTCAAATCCCTCCGTGGCCTCGCCCCTCCCTATCTCTGGAATCTCTTCCAGCCCCTACAACCTTCCGAGATATTAGCGCTTCTCTAATTCTGGCCTCTTGAGCATCCCCGATTTTAATCGCTCCACCATTGGCGGCCGTGCCTTCAGTTGCCTGGGCCCTAAGCTCTGGAATTCCTTCCCTAAACCTCTCCATCTCTCTACCTCTCTCTCCTTCTTTAAGATGCTCCTTAAAACCTACCTCTTTGACCATCTGCCCGAATATCTCCTTATGTGGCTCGGTGTCAAATTTTGTTTTGTAACGATCCTGTGAAGAGCCTTGGGATGTTTTACAACATTAAAGGTGATTTATAAATACAAGTGGTTGTTGTTGTTTCCTGAAACTAATAATAAATTCCTCAGAGGGAAAAAAACTTGTACTTTTACTCCCACATATTAAAAAGTTTGTTCTACAGAAGCATCCAGGTTTATCTGCTTTTATTCATGAATTTTAAAAGCTTATATTAAAACCTGAGCCAGTGTGTTGTGAGACAAAGAGCCTTGTGTCCAATAAGGGGAATAAAGGCCCACAGCCTCCCCTGGCCCCGGGCCCTGAACAAGGGACTGGAGAAACAACAGAAAATGCTGGAAAAACTCAGCAGGCCAGGCAACATCCGTGGAGAGAGAAAGAGAGTCAACATTTCGGGTTCGAATCCGGCCTCGGGTGACTGTGTGGAGTTTGCACATTCTCCCCGTGTTTGCGTGGGTTTTCTCCGGGTGCTCCGGTTTCCTCCCACAGTCCAAAGATGTGCGGGTTAGGTTGATTGGCTATGATAAATTGATCCTTAGTGTTAGGGGGATTAAATACGTGGGGTTACGGGGATAGGGTGGGATATGTGTTGATGTAGGGGTTACGGGGATAGGGTGGGATATGTGTCGGTGCAGGCTCGATGGGCCGAAATGGCCTCTATCTGCACTGTGGGGTTTCTGTGATTTCTGTGATTTCAGGTCGAAACCCTTCGTCAGGACTGAAAAAACACAGGAAATGAAACCGATTAAAAGGCCAGTTTGGGGGCTGGGAAATGGGGATGAAAGAACAAAGGAGAAGTGAAGAGACATTAAGAGGTATTCAAACCGAGACGAGATGGTGATCGGACTAGTGGAGACAAAAGACGGCTCTAGATTAGGTGTGAAATGCGCTGGCAGAATGAGGGACAGCTGCCATGTGGGAGAGAGAACAAGGCGGAAGGGCACAAAACAAAGGAAGGTTAAAAAATATATGTAAATGTAATAGGGGCCGAGGTTATGATCTGAAATTGTTGAACTCGATATTGAGTCCGGAAGGCCATAAAGTGCCTAATCGGAAGATGAGGTGCTGTTCCTCGAGCTTACGGTGAGCTTCTGTGGAACAATACAAGAGCCCGAGTGCGGTGAGGTTTGAGTGGGAATGGGGCGGTGAATTAAAATGACAGGTGACCGGAAGCTCAGGGTCACCCTTACGGACTGAACGGAGGTGTTCTGCAAAGCGGTCACCCAATCTGCATTTGGTCTCTCCAATGTAGGGGAGACCGCATCGTGAGCAGCGAATACAGTATACTAGATTGCAAGAAGTACAAGTAAATCGCTGTTTCACCTGGAAGGGGTGTTTGGGGCCCTGGACAGTGGGAAGGGGGGGAAGTATAAGGGCAGGTGTTGCATCTCCTGCGCTTGCACGGGAAGGTGCCAGGCAATGGGAAGGGGTGCTGGGGGTGATAGAGGAGTGGACTAGGGTGTCTCGGAGGGAGCGGTCCCTACGGAATGCTGAAAGGAGAGGGGAGGGGAAGATGCGTTTGGTGGGGGATCACGTTGGAGGTGGCGGAAATGGCAGAGGGTGATCCGTTGAATGTGGAGGCTGGTGGGGTGAAAGGTGAGGACAATGGGAACCTTATCGTGGTTCCGGGAGGGAGGGGCAGGGGTGAGGGCAGAAGTACGGGAGATAGAACGGACCCGGTCGAGGGCCATGTCAACCACGGTAGAGGGGAATCCTCGGTTGAGGAAAAAGGAAGGCATGTCGGAAGCACTGGTGTGGAAGCTGGCATCGTCGGAGCAGATGCGGCGGAGATGGAGAAACTGGGAGAATGGAATAGAGTCCTTACAGGAGGCGGGGTGGGAGGAAGTGTAGTCCTCCAGGTAGCTGTGGGAGTCAGTGGGCTTGTAGTGAATGTTGGTCCATAACCTATCCCCAGAGATGGAGACAGAGAAGTCGAGGAAGGGAAGGGAAGAGTCGGAGATGAACCATGTGAAGGTGAGGGAAGGGTGGAAATTGGAGGCAAATTGAATGAAATTGCCTAGTTCAGGGCGAGAGCAGGAAACGGCACTGATACAGTCATCAATGTACCGGAAAAAGAGGTGAGGGAGGGGACCCAAGTAGGACTGGAACAAAGAGTGTTCCACATATCCCACGAAAAGGCAGGCATAGCTAGGGCCCATGCGGGTACACATAGCAACACCTTTGATTTGGAGGAAATAAGTGGAGTCAAAAGAGAAGTTGTTCAATGTGAGAACAAGTTCAGCCAGGCGGAGGAGGGTGGTGGTGGATGGGGACTGGTCGGGCCTCTGTTCAAGGAAGAAGCGGAGCGCCCTCAGGCCATCCTGGTGGGGGATGGAGGTGTAGAGGGATTGTGCGTCCATGGTGAAAAGGAGGCGTTTGGGGCCAGGAAACTGGAAACTGTTAAAGTGGCGGAGGGCGTCAGAAGAGTCGCGGATGTAGGTGGGAAGAGACTGGACAAGGGGAGGAAAAAATAGTCGAGATGGGAAGAGATAAGTTCGGTGGGGCAAGAACAGGCTGAAACGATGGGTGTACCAGGGCAGTCCTGTTTGTGGATCTGGGGAAGGAGGTAGAAGCGGGCTGTGCGGGGTTGGGGAACTATAAGGTTGGCGGCCGTGGGGGGGAAGATCTCCAGAGGAGATAAGAATGTAAGAAATAGGAGCAGGAGTTGGCCAATCGGCCCCTCGAGCCTGCTCCGCCATTCAATAAGATCATGGCTGATCTGATCCTAACCTCAAATCTACTTTCACTCTCCATCCCACCCGAACCCATGTGATCTCCCGGGAGAGGCAAAAAACCAGATAAAAAACCCAATGGCCAATTTGGGAGAAAAAATCTGAGAAATTCCTCTCCGACCCATCTAGGCGATCGAAACTCGTCCAGGAGATCACTCTGTCCCTGTATTTCCAGCAGTACTTACCTTCTGTAAAAGGTGATCTCCACCCCAGCCAGAAACAGGCCCAATTTACTCTCGAAGGACTCCTAGCAGGCAGCCTGTTCCCGAGGTCTCCACTAATCCCTGTGAATAGAGCCATCTCCTAAAATCTAACAGAATTAGAACACAAGAAGTAGAAGCAGGACCAGGCTACACAGCCCCTGGGCCCGCTCCGCCACCCACAGGGCCATGACCATTCCGAACCTAGACTCATGTCCAATTTCCTGCCCGTAACCCCTAATTCCCTTTACTTCTAGGAAACTGTCTATTTCTGTTTTAAATTTATTTAATGATGCAGCTTCCACAGCTCTGGGGCAGCAAGTTCCACAGACCTACTGCCCTCTGAGTGAAGAAGTTTCTCCTCATCTCAGTTTTGAAAGAGCAGCCCCTTATTCTAAGATTAGGCCCCCTAGTTCTAGTTTCACCCATCATTGGGAACATCCTCACCGCATCCACCCGATCAAGCCCCTTCACAATCTTATATGTTTCAATAAGATCGCCTCTCATTCTTCTGAACTCCAATGAGTAGAGTCCCAATCTACTCAACCTTTCCTCATATGACCACCCCCTCATCCCCGGGATTAACCGAGTGAACCTTCTTTGTACTGACTCGAGAGCAAGTATGTCTTTTCTTAAGTATGGACACCAAAACTGTACGCAGTATTCTAGGTGTGGTCTCACCAATACCTTGTATAACTGCAGCAATACCTCCCTGTTTTTATATTCTACCCCCCTAGCAATAAAAGCCAACATTCCATTGGCCTTCTTGATCACCTGCTGCACCTGCATACTAACTTTTTGAGTTTCGTGCACCAGGACCCCAAGATCCCTTTGTACTGCAGTACTTTCCAGTTTCTTGTCATTAAGATAATAACTTGCTCTATGATTTTTCCTGCCAAAGTGCATAACCTCACACTTTCCAGTATTGTATTGCATCTGCCAAATCTCTGCCCACTTACTTAGCCTGTCTATGTGCAGGTTTTTTATGTCCTCCTCACTCACTACTTTCCCTCCCACCTTTGTATAATCTGCAAACTTTGATATGTTACACTTGGTCCCCTCCTCCAAATCGTTAATATAGATTGTAAAGAGTTGGGGACCCAGCACTGACCCCTGCGGAACACTAGTTACTGATTGCCAGTCTGAGAATGAACCATTTATCCCAGCTCTCTGCTTTCTGTTAGAGAGCCAATCCTCCACCCATGCCAGAATATTACCCCCAATCCTGTGATTTTTTATCTTGAGCAATAATCTTTTGTGTGGCACCTTGTCAAATGCCTTTTGGAAGTCTAAATACACTACATCCACTGGTTCCCCTTTATCCACCCTGTATGTTACGTCCTCAAAGAACTCAAGCAAATTTGTCAAACATGACTTCCCCTTCATAAAACCATGCTGACTTTGTCCTATTGAATTATGTTTATCTAAATGTCCTGTTACTGTCTCCTTAATAATGGACTCCAAAATTTTACCAACCACAGATGTTAGGCTAACTGGTCTATAGTTTCCAGCCTTCTGCCTACTACCCTTTTTAAATAAGGGTGTTACATTAGCAGTTTTCCAATCTGCCGGGACCTTTGCTGAGTCCAGGGAGTTTTGGAAAATTACCAATGCATCCACAATCCCTACTGCCACTTCCCTCAAGACCCTAGGATGTAAGCCATCAGGTCCAGGGGATTTATCCGCCTTGAGTCCCATTATTTTACCGAGTACCAATTCCTTAGTGATTTTAATCGTATTTAGCTCCTCCCCCCCTAGAGCCCCCTGTTTGTCCAGTGTTGGGATATTCTTAGTGTCCTCTACCGTAAAGACTGAAACAAAATATTTGTTCAGCGTTTTTGCCATCTCCATGTTTCCCACCATTAATTTCCCGGTCTCATCCTCTAAGGGACCAACATTTACTTTAGCCACCCTTTTTCTTTTTATATAACTATAGAAACTCTTGCTATCTGTTTTTATATTTTTTGCTAATTTACTTTCATAATCTATCTTCCCTTTCTTAATCAATCTTTTAGGTATCTTTTGCTGTCTTTTGAAGACTTCCCAATCTTCTATCCTCCCACTAGATTTGGCTACCTTATATGCCCTTGTTTTTAGTCGGATACTATCCTTAATTACTTTACTTAGCCACGGATGGCTGTCATTTCTTTTACACCCTTTTTTCCTCAGTGGAATATATATTTTTTGAATGTTGTAAAATAACTCCTTAAATGTACACCACTGCTCATGTACCGTCTTACCCTTTAATCTATTTTCCCAGTCCAGTCTAATCAATTCCGCTCTCATACCTTCATAGTCTCCTTTATTCAAGCTCAGTACACTTGTTTGAGATCCAACCTTCTCACCCTCTAATTGAATATGGAATTCAACCATGTTATGGTCACTCATTCCAAGGGGATCCTTTACTAGGACATTATTAATTAATCCTGACTCATTACACAGGACCAGATCTAAGGTTGCTTGCCCCCTGGTCAGTGACAGTCTTGGAAATGGTGGCTTGATGTTCGGTAGTGGGGTCATGGTCCAGGTGAAGGTAGGAGGAGGTGTCGGAGAGTTGACGTTCAGCTTCCGCTAGGTAGAGGTCGGTTCGCCAAACAACAACAGCACCACCCTTGTCAGCAGGTTTACTGACAATGTTGGGGTTGGATCTGAGAGAATGGAGTGCTGCAAGTTCAGAGGGAGGTAGGTTGGAGTGAGTGAGGGGAGCAGAGAAATGGAGACGGCTGATGTCGCAGCGATGAAAAGATCTAGAGAGGGTAAGAGGCCAGGGGGAGGGGTCCAGGTAGAACGAGAATTCTGAAAGTGGGAGAAAGGGTCAGCCGTGCGGGGGGAAGACTCCTGGCCAAAGAAGTGGGCATGGAGATGAAGGCAGTGAAAAAAGAGTTCAGCATCGTGCCGAGCTCAAAATTCATTGAGGTGGGGGCGTAAGGGGATGAAGCTCAGGCCTTTGCTGAGGACTGATCGTTCGGGGTCAGAGAGGGGAAGGTCAGAGGGGATAGTGAAAACACAGCAGGGGGTGAGATTGGGAGAAGGGGGGGTCAGAGGAACGTGAACGGGAAGAAGGTTCCGGAGGGGCATTGGTGTTCAAGAGTTGATGAAGCTTGCGATCCTTGACATCAGAAAGGAAGAAAAAAAGTTTTTGCTGAAGCGTCAGATGATTAGAAGAACGAAATGGAACTGTGGACCCGGACAGCTTTGAGATAGAGTGCGTGGGTGCTGCTGAAGAGAGAGGTCGAGAGTGTTCATGTGGCACCGCATGGCGTTGAGGGTGGATCTCAAGATGCGGCGAGAGCAGTAGTTCGAGGAACGATTAATATCTTTTGAGATATTTGTAATCCTGGGTGGATCCGAAACACGAAGGGTGGAAGTTTAGTTGGAATCCACGTGGAATAAGTCGGAACCGGAGACAGTTGCTGAGGAAAGAGATGTGGCTGTGAAACCGAGTCTTGGCAGATACCTGATCAAACGCGAGAAGGGAAACTGAAAGCAATGAAGATGAACAAGGTTGAAGAGACAAATGGAAATCCCGTCGAAGAGAAGAGCAGAACTTCTTCAAGGTGGGCATTCCTGGAAGAGAAGTGGCAGTGAACCAAACACTGGACACAGTCCTTCAGGGCCACACTGAGAGGGGCAAACGGCACTTTGGTCTTTCTCGTCTCTCTTCACTGACAGCAAAGTCTCCATGTAGGTTAATCTTGAGGTATGTAAGAAATGTGTCCCAACCGCGCTCTTCCATGGTTCAGAGCTCCCAGACACTGAACAGAAAGCTCCTTTACAACTATGTTTAGAGTCAGGAAGAACAACGGTGAATGCTGGAAACGTGTTGTCAAATCAGAGAGTGGTGTAAAACTGCGATCTGCTCCTGACTGAAAGAGAAACAGCAGGTTTAAGTTTCCAGTCTAAATATGGAATTATTCTGTGAAGGTTTAAAGTGTTTATCTGACAGTCCTGAGTCTACCATTTTAAGGCAGGCATCAACTCGATTAAAGTAAGTAGGTTAAAGTCTGTATTGAAATAGCAGATGGAGGAGTTCACAGGAGCCTGTTAACTGCTGGTACAATCATACAACAGGCATTTGAACTCCAGATAAACCTGCAGCGTGTTTCCAGGAATTCCCGGTTTTATTGATGTGTGTGTGTTAGACACCGGGATAACTAAAAATACACGACCCGGAACATCCATGGGGGTGCGATCCCAACAGTTACTCTGGGATCACTCCAACTTCGGAACTCCACCACTGACCCTTCTGAAGGGTGTTTAATGAGATGGGACGGTGCTCTCTGAGCCCCTTGCCCGTATCATCAACAGCTCCATAGAGTCAGGGATTGTTCCCTGAGATTGGAAGGTAGCTCACCTCGCTCCCATTTTCCAAATCGGGGAGAGATCAGAGCCGGGGAACTAAAGGCCCATCAGTGCGACCTCGATTACAGGGAAGATGCTTGAAGGGATCCTGAGAGATGCTGTTTATGATCACCAGGGAAAGGGAAGGGGCCATTAGAGAGATTCAACACGGCTTCCGGTAAACAAGGTCACATCTACAAACTAGATGGAGTTTTGTGAAGAAGTTGGCCGGTGTTACAGGTGTGGTAGTGGAGCCAAATGCAGACAGACAGCCAGAGACTTGAGATGGAGTAAAACTCAAAAGCTGCTTTACAAGAAGGCTCTTCAAATACAGGACGTACAGAGAATTCTTCAAACAAAAGATCAAAGTAACAATTCAAAGAAACAAAAACGAGTATACCAAACGCAGGGCAAGGACTATAAACTAACCTGTGACTTGCAGGCATGAGAACTCAAGACTGAGTGACTGGGGCTGGAAATAGTCAGCTTAAATAACAGGCCTGATTACTCTGGTGAGACAATTACTCTAATGAGACACAGGTGAGGAGAGAGGTACAGAGACATGGCAGCAGTGTACTGAGGCATCCTAAACCGCCCTCTGGTGGCCAGCAGAGAAATGTGCAGCTGGGACCCTGACACTCGGTTGGTGGATGAGGGGAATCCGGTTGACATTGTCGACCTCGGGTGTCAAACTCATTTTCTATGGCGGGTCTGATCCGACATCCTGGCACTTGTTGTGGGCCACATTCAGCATAAGTTATTATTAAAACAGGAATAAATGAAGATAAACTATATCGGTGATTATTTACAGTTACATTTTATTTACAGCTGCTGCTGCTGCTCCCGATCCCTGGCACCTCTCGGCTTGAACCATTGCACCAACATTTGGAGCAAGTGACTGGGCTGAGGCCTGTCCTGGATAAAAACATGAGGATCACTTGTCACCACAGAAACTGAGCACTCAAACCCCACGGGGAAAGAGTCAGGCTGTGATTGGAGGATCAGCGAGCACGAGCGGGGTGTGAGGGGCTCAGTGCTCACCTCAACTCCTCTTTCACCCCTACTCTCCAACTCCCTCACCCCAACTCCCCTTACACCCTACACTCCAACCCTCACCCCAACTGCTCTTTCACCCCTACTCTCCAACCCCCTCACCCCAACTGCTCTTTCACCCCTACTCTCCAACCCCCTCACCCCAACTGCTCTTTCACCCCTACTCTCCAACCCCCTCACCCCAACTCCTCTTTCACCTCTACTCTCCAACCCCCTCACCCCAACTCCTCTTTCACCCCTACTCTCCAACCCCTCACCCCAACTCCTCTTTCACACCTACTCTCCAACCATCACCCCAACTCTTCTTTCACCCCTGTTCACCAACCCCCTCACCCCAACTCCTCTTTCACCCCTACTCTCCAACCCCCTCACCCCAACTCCTCTTTCACCCCTATTCACCAACCCCCTCACCCCAACTCCCCTTTCACCCCTACTCTCCAACCCCCTCACCCCAACTCCTCTTTCACCCCTATTCACCAACCCCCTCACCCCAACTCCCCTTTCACCCCCTACTCTCCAACCCCCTCACCACCAACTCCTCTTTCACCCCTATTCACCAACCCCCTCACCCCAACTCCCCTTTCACCCCTACTCTCCAACCCCCTCACCCCAACTCCTCTTTCACCCCTATTCACCAACCCCCTCACCCCAACTCCCCTTTCACCCCTACTCTCCAACCCCCTCACCCCAACTCCTCTATCACCCCTACTCTCCAACCCCCCTCACCCCAACTCCTCTTTCACCCCTACTCTCCAACCCCCTCACCCCAACTCCTCTTTCACCCCTACGCTCCAACCCCCTCACCCCAACTGCTCTTTCACCCCTACTCTCCAACCCCCTCACCCCAACTGCTCTTTCACCCCTACTCTCCAACCCCCTCACCCCAACTCCTCTTTCACCTCTACTCTCCAACCCCCTCACCCCAACTCCTCTTTCACCCCTACTCTCCAACCCCTCACCCCAACTCCTCTTTCACACCTACTCTCCAACCATCACCCCAACTCTTCTTTCACCCCTATTCACCAACCCCCTCACCCCAACTCCTCTTTCACCCCTACTCTCCAACCCCCTCACCCCAACTCCTCTTTCACCCCTACTCTCCAACCCCCCTCACCCCAACTCCTCTTTCACCCCTACTCTCCAACCCCCCTCACCCCAACTCCTCTTTCACCCCTACTCTCCAACCCCCCTCACCCCAACTCCTCTTTCACCCCTACTCTCCAACCCCCCTCACCCCAACTCCACTTTCACCCCTGCTCTCCAACCCCCCTCACCCCAAATCCTCTTTCACCCCTACTCTCCAACCCCCCTCACCCCAAATCCTCTTTCACCCCTACTCTCCATCCCCCCTCACCCCAAATCCTCTTTCACCCCTACTCTCCAACCCCCCTCACCCCAAATCCTCTTTCACCCCTGCTCTCCAACCCCCCTGACCCCAACTTGTCTTTCACCCCTACTCTCCAACCCCCTCACCCCAAATCCTCTTTCACCCCTACTCTCCAACCCCCTCACCCCAACTCCTCTTTCACCCCTACTCTCCAACCCCCTCACCCCAACTCCTCTTTCACCCCTACTCTCCACCCCCTCACCCCAACTCCTCTTTCACCCCTACTCTCCAAACCCCTCACCCCAACTCCTCTTTCACCCCTACTCTCCAAACCCCTCACCCCAACTCCTCTTTCACCCCTACTCTCCAACCTCCCTCACCCCAACTCCTCTTTCACCCCTACTCTCCAACCCCCCTCACCCCAACTCCTCTTTCACCCCCTAATCTCCAACCCCCCTCACCCCAACTCCTCCTTCAACCCTACTCTCCAACCCCCCTCACCCCAACTCCTCTTTCACCCCTACACTCCAACCCCCTCACCCCAACTTTTCTTTCACCCCTCCTCTCCAACCCCTCACCCCAGCTCCTCTTTCACCCCTGCTCTCCAACCCTCCTCACCCCAACTCCTCTTTCACCCCTACTCTCAAAACCCCCTCGCCCCATCTCCTCTTTCACCCCTACTCTCCAACCCCCTCACCCCAACTCCTCTTTCACCCCTGCTCTCCAACCCCCCTCACACCAACTCCTCTTTTACCCCTACTCTCCAACCCCCTCACCCCATCTCCTCTTTCACCCCTACTCTCCAACCCCCTTAACCCCAACTCCCCTTTCACCCCTACTCTCCAAAGCCCTCACCCCAACTCCTCTTTCACCCATACTCTCCAAATCCCCTCACCTCAGCTCCTCTTTCACCCCCACTCTCCAACCCCCCTCACCCCAACTCCTCTTTCACCCCTACTCTCCAACCCCTCACCCCAACTCCTCTTTCACCCCTACTCTCCAACCCCCACACCCCAACTCCTCTTTTACCCCTACTCTCCAACCCCCTCACTCCAACTCCTCTTTCACACCTGCTCTCCAAACCCCTCCCCCAACTACTCTTTCACCCCTACTCTCCAACCCCCCTCACCCCAAATCCTCTTTCACCCCTACTCTCCAACCCCCCTCACCCCAACTCCTCTTTCACCCCTACTCTCCAACCCCCTCACCCCAACTCCTCTTTCACCCCTACTCTCCAAGCCCCCTCACCCCAACTCCTCTTTCACCCCTACTCTCCCACCCCCCTCACCACAACTCCTCTTTCACCGCTACTCTCCAACCCCCCTCACCCCAAATCCTCTTTCACCCCTACTCTCCATCCCCCCTCACCCCAAATCCTCTTTCACCCCTACTCTCCAACCCCCCTCACCCCAACTCCTCTTTCACCCCTACTCTCCATCCCCCCTCACCCAAAATCCTCTTTCACCCCTACTCTCCAACCGCCTCACTCCAACTCCTCTTTCACCCCTACTCTCCAACCCCTCACCCCAACTCCTCTTTCCCCCCTACCCTCCAACCCCCTCACCCCAACTCCTCTTTCACCCCTACTCTCAAAACCCCCTCACCCCAACTCCTCTTTCACGACGACTCTCCAAACCACCCTCACCCCAACTCCTCTTTCACCCCCAACTCCTCTTTCACCCCTACTCTCCAACCCCCTCACCCCAACTCCGCTTTCACCCCTACTCTCCAACCCCCCTCACCCCAACTCCTCTTTCACCCCTACTCTCCAACCCCCTCACCCCAACTCGTCTTTCACCCCTACTCTCCAACCCCCCTCACCCAACTCCTCTTTCACCCCTACTCTCCAACTCCCCCCGCCCCAACTCCTCTTTCACCCCTACACTCCAACTCCCCTCACCCCAACACCTCTTTCACCCCTACTCTCCAAACCCCCTCAACCCAACTCCTCTTTCACCCCTACTCTCCAACTCCCCCCGCCCCAACTCCTCTTTCACCCCTACACTCCAACTCCCATCACCCCAACTCCTCTTTCACTCCTACACTCCAACCCCCTCACCCCAGCTCCTCTTTCAACCCTTCTCTCCAACCCCCCGCACCCCAACTCCTCTTTCACCCCTACTCTCCAACCCCCCGCACCCCAACTCCTCTTTCACCCC
The DNA here is from genome assembly GCF_052327205.1 of Somniosus microcephalus. NCBI lineage: Eukaryota > Metazoa > Chordata > Chondrichthyes > Squaliformes > Somniosidae > Somniosus > Somniosus microcephalus. Next base: position 61,130,621 of record NC_140990.1, on the reverse strand, counting down.
TACTCTCCAACCCGCCTCACCCCGACTGCTCTTTCACCCTGACTCTCAAAACCCCCTCACCCCAACTCCTCTTTCACCCCTACTCTCCAAACCCCTCACCCCAACTGCTCTTTCACCCTGACTCTCAAAACCCCCTCACCCCAACTCCTCTTTCACCCCTACTCTCCAAACCCCTCACCCCAGCTCCTCTTTCAACCCTTCTCCCCAAACCCCTCACCCCAACTCCTCTTTCACCCCTACTCTCCGAACACCCCTCACCCATCTACACTTTCACCCCTACTCTCCAACCCCCCTCACCCCAACTCCTCTTTCACCCCTACTCTCCAACACCCTTCACCCCAACTCCTCTACCCCCCTCACCCCAACTTCTCTTTCACCTCTACTCTCCAACCCCCCTCACCCCAACTCCTCTTTCACCCCTACTCTCCAACCCCCTCACCCCAACTCCTCTTTCACCCCTGCTCTCCAACCCCCCCTCACCCCAACTCCTCTTTCAGCCCTACTCTCCAACCCCCCTCACCCCAACTCCTCTTTCACCCCTACTCTCAAAACCCCCTCACCCAACTCCTCTTTCACACCTACTATCCAACCCCCCTCACCCCAACTCCTCTTTCACCCCTACTCTCCAACCCCCCTCACCCCAACTCCTCTTTCACCCCTACTCTCCAACCCCCTCACCCCAACTCCTCTTTCACCCCTGCTCTCCAACCCCCCTCACCCCAACTCCTCTTTCAGCCCTACTCTCCAACCCCCCTCACCCCAACTCCTCTTTCACCCCAACTCTCAATACCCCCTCACCCAACTCCTCTTTCACACCTACTATCCAACCCCCCTCACCCCAACTCCTCTTTCACCCATACTCTCCAACCCCCCTCACCCCAACTCCTCTTTCACCCCTATTCTCCAACACCCCTCACCCCAACTCCTCTTTCACCCGTACTCTCCAACCCCCCTCACCCCAACTCCTCTTTCACCCCTACTCTCCAACCCCCCTGACCCCAACTCCTCTTTCACCCCTACTCTCCAACCCCCCTCACCCCAACTCCTCTTTCACACCTACTCTCCAACCCCCCGCACCCCAACTCCTCTTTCACCCCTACTCTCCAAACCCCCTCACCCCAACTCCTCTTTCACCCCTACTCTCCAACCCCCCTCACCCCAACTGCTCTTTCACCCCGACTCTCAAAACCCCCTCACCCCAACTCCTCTTTCACCTCGACTCTCCAACCCCTTCACCCCAACTGCTCTTTCACCCCGACTCTCAATACCCCCTCACCCCAACTCCTCTTTCACCCCTATTCACCAACCCCCCTCACCCCAACTCCTCTTTCACCGCTACTCGCCAACCCCCCTCACCCCAACTCCTCTGTCACCCCTACTCTCCAACCCCCCTCACCCCAACTCCTCTTTCACCCCTACTCTCCAACCCCCTCACCCCAACACCTCTTTCACCCCTACACTCCAACTCCCCTCACCCCAACTCCTTTCACCCCTACTCTCCAACCCCCTCACCCCAACACCTCTTTCACCCCTACTCTCCAAACCCCCTCAACCCAACTCCTCTTTCACCCCTACTCTCCAACTCCCCCCGCCCCAACTCCTCTTTCACCCCTACACTCCAACTCCCCTCACCCCAACTCCTCTTTCACTCCTACACTCCAACCCCCTCACCCCAGCTCCTCTTTCAACCCTTCTCCCCAACCCCCTCACCCCAACTCCTCTTTCACCCCTACTCTCCAACCCCCCTCACCCCAACTCCTCTTTCACCCCTACTCTCCAACCCCCTTCACCCCAACTCCTCTTTCACCCCTACTCTCCAACCCCCCTCACCCCAACTCCTCTTTCACCCCTACTACCCAACTCCTCTTTCACCCCTACTCTCCAACCCCCCTCACCCAACTCCTCTTTCACCCCAACTCTCCAACCCCCCTGACCCCAACTCCTCTTTCACCCCTACTCTCCAACCCCCCTCACCCAAACTCCTCTTTCACCCCTACTCTCCAACAACCTCACCCCAACTCCTCTTTCACCCCTACTCTCCAACCCCCCTCACCCCAACTCCTCTTTCACCCCTACTCTCCAACCCCCTCACCCCAACTCCGCTTTCACCCCTGCTCTCCAACCCCCTCACCCCAACTCCTATTTCACCCCTACTCTCCAACCCCCCGCACCCCAACTCCTCTTTCACCCCTACTCTCCAACCCCCTCATCCCAACTCCGCTTTCACCCCTACTCTCCAACCCCCTCACCCCAACTCCGCTTTCACCCCTACTCTCCAACCCCCCGCACCCCAACTCCTCTTTCACCCCTACTCTCCAACCCCCCTCACCCCAACTGCTCTTTCACCCCTGCACTCCAACCCCTCACCCCAACTCCTCTTTCACCACTACTCTCCAACCCCCCTCACCCCATCTCCTCTTTCACCCCTACTCTCCAACCGCCCTCACCCCAACTGCTCTTTCACCCCTGCACTCCAACCCCTCACCCCAACTCCTCTTTCACCACTACTCTCCAACCCCCCTCACCCCAACTCCTCTTTCACCCCTACTCTCCAACCGCCCTCACCCCAACTACTCTTTCACCCCTGCACTCCAACCCCTCACCCCAACTCCTCTTTCACCACTACTCTCCAACCCCCCTCACCCCATCTCCTCTTTCACCCCTACTCTCCAACCCCCTCACCCCAACTCCTCTTTCACCCCTACTCTCCAACCCCCTCACCCCAACTCCTCTTTCACCCCGACTCTCAAAACCGCCTCACCCCAACTCCTCTTTCACCCCTACTGTCCAACCCCCTCAACCCAACTCCTGTCACCCCTACTCTCCAACCCCCTCACCCCAACTCCTCTTTCACCCCTACTCTCCAACCCCCCTCACCCAAATCCTCTTTCACCCCTACTCTCCATCCCCCCTCACCACAACTCCTCTTTCACCCCTACTCTCCAACCCCCCTCACCTCAACTCCTCTTTCACCCCTACTCTCCAACCCCGCTCACCCCAACTCCTCTTTCACCCCTACTCTCCAACCCCCCTCACCCCAACTCCTCTTTCACCCCTACTCTCCAGCCACCCTCTCTCCAACTCCGCTTTCACCCCTACTCTCCAAGCCCCCTCACCCCAACTCCTCTTTCAACCCTACTCTCCAACTCCCCTCACCCCAACTCCTCTTTCACCCCTACTCTCCAACCCCCTCATCCCAACTCCGCTTTCACCCCTACTCTCCAAACCCCCTCAACCCAACTCCTCTTTCACCCCTACACTCCAACTCCCCTCACCCCAACCCCTCTTTCACTCCTACACTCCAACCCCCTCACCCCAGCTCCTCTTTCAACCCTTCTCCCCAAACCCCTCACCCCAACTCCTCTTTCACCCCTACTCTCCAACCCCCCTCACCCCAACTCCTCTTTCACCCCTACTCTCCAACTCCCCGTCACCCAACTCCTCTTTCACCCCAACTCTCCAACCCCCCCTGACCCCAACTCCTCTTTCACCCCTACTCTCCAACCCCCCTCACCCCAACTCCTCTTTCACCCCTACTCTCCAACCTCACCCCAACTCCTCTTTCACCCCTACTCTCCAACCCCCACACCCCAACTCCGCTTTCACCCCTGCTCTCCAACCCCCTCACCCCAACTCCTATTTCACCCCTACTCTCCAACCCCCCGCACCCCAACTCCTCTTTCACCCCTACTCTCCAACCCCCTCATCCCAACTCCGCTTTCACCCCGACTCTCCAACCCCCCGCACCCCAACTGCTCTTTCACCCTGACTCTCAGAACCCCCTCACCCCAACTCCTCTTTCACCCCTACTCTCCAAACCCCTCACCCCAGCTCCTCTTTCAACCCTTCTCCCCAAACCCCTCACCCCAACTCCTCTTTCACCCCTACTCTCCGAACCCCCATCACCCATCTACACTTTCACCCCTACTCTCCAACCCCCCTCACCCCAACTCCTCTTTCCCCCCCCCTCTCCAACCCCCCTCACCCCAACTCCTCTTTCACCCCTACTCTCCAACCCCCTTCACTCCAACTCCTCTTTCACCCCGACTCTCCAACCCCCCTCACCCCAACTCATCTTTCACCCCTACTCTCCAACTCCCCTCACCCCAACTCCTCTTTCACCCCAACACTCCAACCCCCTCACCCAACTCCTCTTTCACCCCTACTCTCCAACCCCCCCTCACCCAACACCTCTTTCACCCCTACTCTCCAACCCCCCTGACCCCAACTCCTCTTTCACCCCTACTCTCCAACCCCCCTCACCCCAACTCCTCTTTCACCCCTGCTCTCCAACCCCCCTCACCCCAACTCCTCTTTCAGCCCTACTCTCCAACCCCCCTCGCCCCAACTCCTCTTTCACCCCTGCTCTCCAACCCCCCTCACCCCAACTCCTCTTTCAGCCCTACTCTCCAACCCCCCTCACCCCAACTCCTCTTTCACCCCTGCTCTCCAACCCCCCTCACCCCAACTGCTCTTTCACCCCTGCTCTCCAACCCCCTCACCCCAACTCCTCTTTCACCCCTACTCTCCAACCCCCCGCACCCCAACTCCTCTTTCACCCCTACTCTCCAAACCCCCTCACCCCAACTCCTCTTTCACCCCTACTCTCCAACCCCCTCACCCCAACTCCTCTTTCACCCCGACTCTCAAAACCCCCTCACCCCAACTCCTCTTTCACCCCTACTCTCCAACCCCCCTCACCCCAACTCCTCTTTCAACCCAACTCTCAAAACACCCTCACCCCAACTCCTCTTTCACCCCTACTCTCCAACCCCCTCACCCCAACTCCTCCTTCACCCCTGCTCTCCAACCCCCTCACCCCAGCTCCTCTTTCAACCCTTCTCTCCAACCCCCCGCACCCCAACTCCTCTTTCACCCCTACTCTCCGAACACCCCTCACCCATCTACACTTTCACCCCTACTCTCCAACCCCTCTCACCCCAACTCCTCTTTCACCCCTACTCTCCAACCCCCCTCACCCCAACTTCTCTTTCACCTCTACTCTCCAACCCCCCTCACCCCAACTCCTCTTTCACCCCTACTCTCCAACCCCCTCACCCCAACTCCTCTTTCACCCCTGCTCTCCAACCCCCCTCACCCCAACTCCTCTTTCAGCCCTACTCTCCAACCCCCCTCACCCCAACTCCTCTTTCACCCCTACTCTCAAAACCCCCTCACCCAACTCCTCTTTCACACCTACTATCCAACCCCCCTCACCCCAACTCCTCTTTCACCCGTACTCTCCAACCCCCTTCACTCCAACTCCTCTTTCACCCCTACTCTCCAACTCCCCTCAACCCAACGCCTCTTTCACCCCTACTCTCCAACCCCCCTCACCCCTACTCTCCAACCCCCTCACCCCAACTCCTCTTTCACACCTGCTCTCCAACCCCCCTCACCCCAACTCCTCTTTCAGCCCTACTCTCCAACCCCCCTCACCCCAACTCCTCTTTCACCCCAACTCTCAATACCCCCTCACCCAACTCCTCTTTCACACCTACTATCCAACCCCCTCACCCCAACTCCTCTTTCACCCGTACTCTCCAACCCCCCTCACCCCAACTCCTCTTTCACCCCTACTCTCCAACCCCCCTCACCCCAACTCCTCTTTCACCCGTACTCTCCAACCCCCCTCACCCCAACTCCTCTTTCACCCCTACTCTCCAACCCCCCTCACCCCAACTCCTCTTTCACCCCTACTCTCCAACCCCCCTCACCCCAACTCCTCTTTCACACCTACTCTCCAACCCCCCCCTCACCCCAACTCCTCTTTCACACCTACTCTCCAACCCCCCGCACCCCAACTCCTCTTTCACCCCTACTCTCCAAACCCCCTCACCCCAACTCCTCTTTCACCCCTACTCTCCAACCCCCCTCACCCCAACTGCTCTTTCACCCCGACTCTCAAAACCCCCTTACCCCAACTCCTCTTTCACCTCGACTCTCCAACCCCTTCACCCCAACTGCTCTTTCACCCCGACTCTCAATACCCCCTCACCCCAACTCCTCTTTCACCCCTATTCACCAACCCCCCTCACACCCAACTCCTCTTTCACCGCTACTCTCCAACCCCCCTCACCCCCAACTCCTCTGTCACCCCTACTCTCCAACCCCCCTCACCCCAACTCCTCTGTCACCCCTACACTCCAACTCCCCTCACCCCAACTCCTTTCACCCCTACTCTCCAACCCCCCTCACCCCAACACCTCTTTCACCCCTACTCTCCAACCCCCTCAACCCAACTCCTCTTTCACCCCCTACTCTCCAACTCCCCCCGCCCCAACTCCTCTTTCACCCCTACACTCCAACTCCCCTCACCCCAACTCTCTCTTTCACTCCTACACTCCAACCCCCTCACCCCAGCTCCTCTTTCAACCCTTCTCCCCAACCCCCTCACCCCCAACTCCTCTTTCACCCCTGCTCTCCAAACCCCCCTCACCCAACTACTCTTTCACTCCTACTCTCCAACCCCCCTCACCCCAACTCCTCTTTCACCCCTACTCTCCAACCCCCTTCACCCCAACTCCTCTTTCACCCCTACTCTCCAACCCCCCCTCACCCCAACTCCTCTTTCACCCCCTACTCTCCAACCCCCCTCACCCCAACTCCTCTTTCACCCCCTACTCTCCAACCCCCTTCACCCCAACTCCTCTTTCACCCCTACTCTCCAACCCCCCTCACCCCAACTCCTCTTTCACCCCTACTACCCAACTCCTCTTTCACCCCTACTCTCCAACCCCCCTCACCCAACTCCTCTTTCACCCCAACTCTCCAACCCCCCTGACCCCAACTCCTCTTTCACCCCTACTCTCCAACCCCCCTCACCCAAACTCCTCTTTCACCCCTACTCTCCAACAACCTCATCCCAACTCCTCTTTCACCCCTACTCTCCAACCCCCTCACCCCAACTCCTCTTTCACCCCTACTCTCCAACCCCCTCACCCCAACTCCGCTTTCACCCCTGCTCTCCAACCCCCTCACCCCAACTCCTATTTCACCCCTACTCTCCAACCCCCCGCACCCCAACTCCTCTTTCACCCCTACTCTCCAACCCCCTCATCCCAACTCCGCTTTCACCCCTACTCTCCAACCCCCTCACCCCAACTCCGCTTTCACCCCTACTCTCCAACCCCCCGCACCCCAACTCCTCTTTCACCCCTACTCTCCAACCCCCCTCACCCCAACTGCTCTTTCACCCTGACTCTCAAAACCCCCTCACCCCAACTCCTCTTTCACCCCTACTCTCCAACCGCCCTCACCCCAACTACTCTTTCACCCCTGCACTCCAACCCCTCACCCCAACTCCTCTTTCACCACTACTCTCCAACCCCCCTCACCCCATCTCCTCTTTCACCCCTACTCTCCAACCCCCTCACCCCAACTCCTCTTTCACCCCTACTCTCCAACCCCCTCACCCCAACTCCTCTTTCACCCCGACTCTCAAAACCGCCTCACCCCAACTCCTCTTTCACCCCTACTGTCCAACCCCCTCAACCCAACTCCTGTCACCCCTACTCTCCAACCCCCTCACCCCAACTCCTCTTTCACCCCTACTCTCCAACCCCCCTCACCCAAATCCTCTTTCACCCCTACTCTCCATCCCCCCTCACCACAACTCCTCTTTCACCCCTACTCTCCAACCCCCCTCACCTCAACTCCTCTTTCACCCCTACTCTCCAACCCCGCTCACCCCAACTCCTCTTTCACCCCTACTCTCCAACCCCCCTCACCCCAACTCCTCTTTCACCCCTACTCTCCAGCCACCCTCTCTCCAACTCCGCTTTCACCCCTACTCTCCAAGCCCCCTCACCCCAACTCCTCTTTCACCCCTACTCTCCAACTCCCCTCACCCCCAACTCCTCTTTCACCCCTACTCTCCAACCCCCTCATCCCAACTCCGCTTTCACCCCTACTCTCCAAACCCCCTCAACCCAACTCCTCTTTCACCCCTACACTCCAACTCCCCTCACCCCAACTCCTCTTTCACTCCTACACTCCAACCCCCTCACCCCAGCTCCTCTTTCAACCCTTCTCCCCAAACCCCTCACCCCAACTCCTCTTTCACCCCTACTCTCCAACCCCCTTCACCCCAACTCCTCTTTCACCCCTACTCTCCAACCCCCCTCACCCCAACTCCTCTTTCACCCCTACTCTCCAACTCCCCGTCACCCAACTCCTCTTTCACCCCAACTCTCCAACCCCCCCTGACCCCAACTCCTCTTTCACCCCTACTCTCCAACCCCCCTCACCCCAACTCCTCTTTCACCCCTACTCTCCAACAACCTCACCCCAACTCCTCTTTCACCCCTACTCTCCAACCCCCACACCCCAACTCCGCTTTCACCCCTGCTCTCCAACCCCCTCACCCCAACTCCTATTTCACCCCTACTCTCCAACCCCCCGCACCCCAACTCCTCTTTCACCCCTACTCTCCAACCCCCTCATCCCAACTCCGCTTTCACCCCTACTCTCCAACCCCCTCACCCCAACTCCTCTTTCACCCCGACTCTCCAACCCCCCGCACCCCAACTGCTCTTTCACCCTGACTCTCAGAACCCCCTCACCCCAACTCCTCTTTCACCCCTACTCTCCAAACCCCTCACCCCAGCTCCTCTTTCAACCCTTCTCCCCAAACCCCTCACCCCAACTCCTCTTTCACCCCTACTCTCCGAACCCCCATCACCCATCTACACTTTCACCCCTACTCTCCAACCCCCCTCACCCCAACTCCTCTTTCCCCCCCCCCTCTCCAACCCCCCTCACCCCAACTCCTCTTTCACCCCTACTCTCCAACCCCCTTCACTCCAACTCCTCTTTCACCCCGACTCTCCAACCCCCCTCACCCCAACTCATCTTTCACCCCTACTCTCCAACCCCCTCACCCAACTCCTCTTTCACCCCTACTCTCCAACCCCCCCTCACCCAACACCTCTTTCACCCCTACTCTCCAACCCCCCTGACCCCAACTCCTCTTTCACCCCTACTCTCCAACCCCCCTCACCCCAACTCCTCTTTCACCCCTGCTCTCCAACCCCCCTCACCCCAACTCCTCTTTCAGCCCTACTCTCCAACCCCCCTCGCCCCAACTCCTCTTTCACCCCTGCTCTCCAACCCCCCTCACCCCAACTCCTCTTTCAGCCCTACTCTCCAACCCCCCTCACCCCAACTCCTCTTTCACCCCTGCTCTCCAACCCCCCTCACCCCAACTGCTCTTTCACCCCTGCTCTCTAACCCCCTCACCCCAACTCCTCTTTCACCCCTACTCTCCAACCCCCCGCACCCCAACTCCTCTTTCACCCCTACTCTCCAAACCCCCTCACCCCAACTCCTCTTTCACACCTACTCTCCAACCCCCTCACCCCAACTCCTCTTTCACCCCGACTCTCAAAACCCCCTCACCCCAACTCCTCTTTCACCCCTACTCTCCAACCCCCCTCACCCCAACTCCTCTTTCAACCCAACTCTCAAAACACCCTCACCCCAACTCCTCTTTCACCCCTACTCTCCAACCCCCTCACCCCAACTCCTCCTTCACCCCTGCTCTCCAACCCCCTCACCCCAACTCCTCTTTCACCCCTACTCTCCAACCCCCTCATCCCAACTCCGCTTTCACCCCTACTCTCCAACCCCCTCACCCCAACTCCTCTTTCACCCCTACTCTCCAACCCCCCGCACCCCAACTCCTCTTTCACCCCTACTCTCCAACCCCCCTCACCCCAACTCCTCTTTCACCCCTACTCTCCAAAACCCCTCACCCCAACTCCTCTTTCATCCCTACTCTCAAAACCCCCTCACCCCAACTCCTCTTTCACCCCTACTGACCAACCCCCTCAACCCAACTCCTCTTTCACCCCTACTCTCCAACCCCCCTCACCCCAACTCCTCTTTCACCCCTACTCTCCAACACCCCTCACCCCAACTCCTCTTTCATCCCTACTCTCCAACCCCCCTCACCCCAACTCCTTTTTCACACCTGCTCTCCAACCCCCCTCACCGAACTCCACTTTCACCCCTACTCACCAACCCCCCTTACCCCAATTCCTCTTTCACCCTTCCTCTCAAAACCCCTCACATCAACTCCTCTTTCACCCCTACTCTCCAACCCCCCTCACCCCAACTCCACCTTCACCCCGACTCTCCAACCCCCCCCACCCCAACTCCTCCTTCACCCCTACTCTCCAACCCCCCTCACCCCAACTCCTTTCACCCCTACTCTCCAACCTCCCTCACCCCAACTCCTCTTTCACCCCTACTCTCCAACCCCCCGCACCCCAACTCCTCTTTCACCCCTAGTCTCCAACCCCCTCATCCCAACTCCGCTTTCACCCCAACTCTCCAACCCCCTCACCCCAACTCCTCTTTCACCCCTACTCTCCAACCCCCCGCACCCCAACTGCTCTTTCACCCTGACTCTCAAAACCCCCTCACCCCAACTCCTCTTTCACCCCTACTCTCCAAACCCCTCACCCCAGCTCCTCTTTCAACCCTTCTCCCCAAACCCCTCACCCCAACTCCTCTTTCACCCCTACTCTCCAACCCCCTTCACCCCAACTCCTCTTTCACCCCTACTCTCCAACCCCCCTCACCCCAACTCCTCTTTCACCCCTACTCTCCAACTCCCCTCACCCCAACTCCTCTTTCACCCCAACACTCCAACCCCCTCACCCAACTCCTCTTTCACCCCTACTCTCCAACCCCCCTGACCCCAACTCCTCTTTCACCCCTACTCTCCAACCCCCCTCGCCCCAACTCCTCTTTCACCCCTGCTCTCCAACCCCCCTCACCCCAACTCCTCTTTCAGCCCTACTCTCCAACCCCCCTCACCCCAACTCCTCTTTCACCCCTGCTCTCCAACCCCCCTCACCCCAACTGCTCTTCCACCCCTGCTCTCCAACCCCCTCACCCCAACTCCTCTTTCACCCCTACTCTCCAACCCCCCGCACCCCAACTCCTCTTTCACCCCTACTCTCCAAACCCCCCTCACCCCAACTGCTCTTTCACCCTGACTCTCAAAACGCCCTCACCCCAACTCCTCTTTCACCCCTACTCTCCAACCGCCCTCACCCCAACTCCTCTTTCACCCCTACACTCCAACCCCCCTCACCCCAACTCCTCTTTCACCACTACTCTCCAACCCCCCTCACCCCATCTCCTCTTTCACCCCTACTCTCCAACCCCCTCACCCCAACTCCTCTTTCACCCCGACTCTCAAAACCCCCTCACCCCAACTCCTCTTTCACCCCTACTCTCCAACCCCCCTCACCCCAACTCCTCTTTCACCCCTACTCTCCAACCCCCTCACCCCAACTCCTCCTTCACCCCTGCTCTCCAACCCCCTCACCCCAACTCCTCTTTCACCCCTACTCTCCAACCCCCTCATCCCAACTCCGCTTTCACCCCTACTCTCCAACCCCCTCACCCCAACTCCTCTTTCACCCCTACTCTCCAACCCCCCGCACCCCAACCCCTCTTTCACCCCTACTCTCCAACCCCCCTCACCCCAACTCCTCTTTCACCCCTACTCTCCAACCCCCCTCACCCCAACTCCTCTTTCACCCCTACTCTCCAACACCCCTCACCCCAACTCCTCTTCCATCCCTACTCTCAAAACCCCCTCACCCCAACTCCTCTTTCACCCCAACTCCTCTTTCACCCCTACTCTCCAACCCCCCTCACCCAAATCCTCTTTCACCCCTACTCTCCATCCCCCCTCACCCCAACTCCTCTTTCACCACTACTCTCCAACCCCCCTCACCCCAATTCCTCTTTCACCCCTACTCTCCAACCCCCCTCACCCCAACTCCTCTTTCACCCCTACTCTCCAACCCCCTTCACCCCAACTCCTCTTTCACCCCGACTCTCCAACCCCCCTCACCCCAACTTCTCTTTCACCCCTACTCTCCAACCCCCCTCACCCCAACTCCTTTCACCCCAACTCTCCAACCCCCCTCACCCCAACTCCTCTTGCACCCCAACTCCTCTTTCACCCCTACACTCCAACCCCCACGCCCCAACTCCTCTTTCACCTGTACTCTCCAACCACTCACACCAACTCCTTTCTCCACTAATCTCCAACCCCCCTCACCCCAACTCCGCTTTCACCCCTACTCTCCAACTCCCCTCACCCCAACTCATCTTTCACCCCTACTCTCCAACCCCCCTCACCCCAACTCCTCTTGCACCCCTACTCTCCAACCACCTCACACCAACTCCTCTTTCACACCGACTCTCAAAATCCCCTCACCCCAACTCCTCTTTCACCCCTACTCTCCAACCCCCGTCACCCCAACTCCTGTCACCCCTACTCTCCAACACCCTTACCACAACTCCTCTTTCACCCCTACTCTCCAACCCCTCTTACCCCAACTGGTCTTTCACCCCTACTCTCAAAACCCCCTCACCCCAACTCCTCTTTCACACCAACTCTCAAACCACCCTCACCCCAACTCCTCTTTCACCCCTACTCCCCAAACCCCTCACCCCAACTCCTCTTTCACCCCAACTCTCAAACCACCCTCACCCCAACTCCTCTTTCACCCCTACTCCCCAAACCCCTCACCCCAACTCCTCTTTCACCCCAACTCTCCAACCCCCCTCACCCCAACTCCTCTTTCACCCCTACTCTCCAACTCCCCTCACCCCAACTCCTCTTTCATCCCTACACTCTAACCCCCTCACACCAAATCCTATTTCACCCCTACTCTCCAACCACCCTCACTCCAACTCCTCTGTCACCCCTAGTCTCCAACCCCCCTCACCCAACTCCTCTTTCACCCCTACTCTCCAACCCCCTCACCCCAACTCCTGTTTCACCCCTACTCTCCAACCCCCCTCATCCCAACTCCTCTTTCACCGCTACTCTCCAACCCCCTCACCCCAACTCCTCTTTCACCCCTACTCTCCAACCCCCCTCACCCCAACTCCTCTTTCACCCCTACTCTCCAACCCCCTCACCCCAACTCCTCTTTCACCCCTACTCTCCAACTCACCCCGCCCCAACTCCTCTTTCACCCCGACATTCCAACTCCCCTCACCCCAACTCCTCTTTCACTCCTACTCCACAACCCCCTCACCCCAACTCCTTTTTCACACCTGCTCTCCAACCCCCCTCACCGAACTCCCCTTTCACCCCTACTCTCCAACCCCCCTTACCCCAACTCCTCTTTCACCCCTACTCTCCAACACCCCTCACCTCAACTCGTCTTTCACCCCTACTCCCCAAACCCCTCACCCCAACTGCTCTTTCCCGCGGACTCTCAAAACCCCCTCACCCCAACTCCTCTTTCACCCCGACTCTCCAAACCCCTCACCCCAGCTCCTCTTTCACCCCTACTCCCCAAACCCCTCACCCCAACTCCTCTTTCTCCCCTACTCTCCAACCCCGCTCACCCCAACTCATCTTTCACCCCTACTCTCCAACCCACCTCACCCCAACTCCTCTTTCACCCCTACACTCCAACCACCTCTACCCAACTCCTCTTTCACCCCTACTCTCAAAACACCCTCACCCCAACTCCTCTTTCACCCCTACTCTCCAACCCTCTCACCCCAACTCCTCTTTCACCCCTACTCTCCAACCCCTCACCCCAACTCCTCTATCACCCCTACTCACCAAACCCCCTCATCCCAGCTCCTGTCACCCCTACTCTCCAACACCCTCACCACAACTCCTCTTTCACACCTGCGCTCCAACTCCCCTCACCGAACTCCTCTTTCACTCCTACTCTCCAACCCCTCTTTCACCCCTACACTGCAACCCCCCTGACCCCAACTCCTCTTTCACACCAACTCTCAAACCACCCTCACCCCAACTGGTCTTTCACCCATACTCTTTCTCCCCTACTCTCCAACCCCGCTCACCCCAACTCATCTTTCACCCCTACTCTCCAACCCACCTCACCCCAACTCCTCTTTCACCCCTACACTCCAACCACCTCTACCCAACTCCTCTTTCACCCCTACTCTCAAAACACCCTCACCCCAACTCCTCTTTCACCCCTACTCTCCAACCCTCTCACCCCAACTCCTCTTTCACCCCTACTCTCCAACCCCTCACCCCAACTCCTCCATCACCCCTACTCACCAAACCCCCTCATCCCAGCTCCTGTCACCCCTACTCTCCAACACCCTCACCACAACTCCTCTTTCACACCTGCGCTCCAACTCCCCTCACCGAACTCCTCTTTCACTCCTACTCTCCAACCCCTCTTACCCCAACTCCTCTTTCACCCCTACACTGCAACCCCCCTGACCCCAACTCCTCTTTCACACCAACTCTCAAACCACCCTCACCCCAACTGGTCTTTCACCCCTACTCTCAAAACCCCCTCACCCCAACTCCTCTTTCACACCAACTCTCAAACCACCCTCACCCCAACTCCTCTTTCACCCCTACTCCCCAAACCCCTCACCCCAGCTCCTCTTTCACTCCTACTCTCAAAACCACCCTCACCCCAACTCCTCTTTCAACCCTACTCTCCAACCCCCCTCATCCCAACTCCTGTCACCCCAACTCTCCAACCCCCCTCACCCCAACTCCTCTTTCACCCCTCCTCTCCAACCCCCCTCACCCCAACTCCTCTTTCACCCCTACTCTCCAACCCCCCTCACCCCAACTCCTCTTTCACCCCTACTCTCCAACCCCCCTCACCCCAACTCCTCTTTCACCCCTGCTCTCCAACTCCCCTCACCCCAACTCCTCTTTCATCCCTGCACTCTAACCCCCCTCACACCAAATCCTATTTCACCCCTACTCTCCAACCGCCCTCACTCCAACTCCTCTTTCACCCCTACTCTCCAACCCCCCTCACCCCAACTCCTCTTTCACCCCTACTCTCCAACCCCCTCACCCCAACACCTCTTTCACCCCTACTCTCCAAACCCCCTCACCCCAACTCCTTTTTCACACCTGCTCTCCAACCCCCCTCACCGAACTCCCCTTTCACCCCTACTCTCCAACACCCCTCACCTCAACTCGTCTTTCACCCCTACTCTCCAACCACCTCACCCCAACTGCTCTTTCCCGCGGACTCTCAAAACCCCCTCACCCCAACTCCTCTTTCACCCCTACTCTCCAAACCCCTCACCCCAGCTCCTCTTTCACCCCTACTCCCCAAACCCCTCACCCCAACTCCTCTTTCACCCCTACTCTCCAAACCCCCCTCACCCCAACTCCTCTTTCTCCCCTACTCTCCAACCCCGCTCACCCCAACTCCTCTTTCACCCCTATACTCCACCCCCCTCACCCCAACTCCTCTTTCACCCCTACTCTCCAACCCCCCTCACCCCAGCTCCTCTTTCACCCCTACTCTCCAACTCCCCCCACCCCAACTCCTCTTTCACTCCTACTCTCTAAACCCCCTCACCCCAACTCCACTTCCACCCCTACTCTCCAACTCCCCCCACCCCAACTCCTCTTTCACCCCTGCACTCCAACCCCCTCACCCCAACTCCTCTTTCACCCCTACTCTCCAACTCCCCCCACCCCAACTCCTCTTTCACCCCTACACTCCAACCCCCTCACCCCAACTCATATTTCACCCCACTCTCCAACTCCCCCCACCCCAACTCCTCTTTCACCCCTACTCCCCAACCCCCCTCACCCCAACTCCCCTTTCACCACTACAATCCAACTCCCCTCACCCCAACTCCTCTTTCACTCCGACACTCCAACTCCCCTCACCCCAACTCCTCTTTCACCCCTACTCTCCAACCCCCTCACCCCAACTCCTCTTTCACCCCTACTCTCCAACCCCCCTCACCCCAACTCCTCCTTCACCCCTACACTCCAACCCCCTCACCCCAACTCCTCTTTCACCCCTACTCTCCAACCCCCCTCACCCCAACTCCTCTTTCATCCCTACTCTCCAACTCCCCTCACCCCAACTCCTGTTTCACCCCAACTCCTCTTTCAACCCTACTCTCCAACCCCACTCACCCCAACTCCTCTTTCACCCCCATTCTCCAACCCTCCTCACCCCAACTCCTGTTTCACCCCAACTCCTCTTTCACCCCTACTCTCCAACCCCCCTCACCCCAACTCCTCTTTCACTCCGACACTCCAACACCCCTCGTCCCAACTCCTGTCACCCCTACTCTCCAACTCCCCTCACCACAACTAATCTTTCACCCCCTCCAACCCCCTCACCCCAACTCCCCTTTCACCCCTAATCTCACAACCCCCTCACCCCAACTCCTCTTTCACCCCTACTGTCCAAACCCCTCACCCCAACTAATGTTTCACCCCCTCTCCAACCCCCTCACCCCAACTCCTCTTTCAACCCTACTCTCCAACCCCCTCACCCCAACTCCTCTTTCACCCCTACTCTCAAAACCCCCTCACCCCAACTCCTCTTTCACCCCTACTCTCCAACCACCCTCACCCCAACTCCTCTTTCAACCCTACTCTCCAACCCCACTCACCCCAACTCCTCTTTCACCCCTACTCTCAAAACCCCTCACCCCAACTCCTCTTTCACCCCTACTCTCCAACCACCCTCACCCAACTCCTCTTTCACCCCAACTCTCCAACCCCCCTCACCCCAACTCCTCTTTCACCCTTACTGTCCAACCACCTCACCCCAACTCCTCTTTCACCCCTACTCCCCAAACCCCTCACCCCAGCTCCTCTTTCACTCCTACTCTCAAAACCACCCTCACCCCAACTCCTCTTTCACCCCAACTCCTCTTTCAACCCTACTCTCAAAACCCCCTCACCCCAACTCCTCTTTCACACCAACTCTCAAACCACCCTCACCCCAACTCCTCTTTCACCCCAACTCTCAAACCACCCTCACCCCAACTCCTCTTTCACCCCAACTCCTCTTTCAACCCTACTCTCCAACCCCCCTCATCCCAACTCCTGTCACCCCTACTCTCCAAACCCCTCACCCCAACTCCTCTTTCACCCCTACTCTCCAACCCCCCTCACCCCAACTCCTCTTTCACCCCTACTCTCCAACCCCCTTCACGCCAACTCCTCTTTCACCCCTACTCTCCAACCCCCCTCACCCCAACTCCTCTTTCACCCCTGCTCTCCAACTCCCCTCACCCCAACTCCTCTTTCATCCCTACACTCTAACCCCCCTCACACCAAATCCTATTTCACCACTACTCTCCAACCACCCTCACTCCAACTCCTCTTTCACCCCTACTCTCCAACCCCCCTCACCCCAACTCCTCTTTCACCCCTATTCACCAACCCCCCTCACCCCAACTCCTCTTTCACCCCTATTCACCAACCCCCCTCACCCCAACTCCTCTTTCACCCCTACTCTCCAACCCCCCTCACCCCAACTCCTCTTTCACCGCTACTCTCCAACCCCCTCACCCCAACTCCTCTTTCACCCCTACTCTCCAACCCCCCTCACCCCAACTCCTCTTTCACCCCTACTCTCCAACCCCCTCACCCCAACTCCTCTTTCACCCCTACTCTCCAACCCCCCTCACCCCAACTCCTCTTTCACCCCTACTCTCCAACCCCCTCACCCCAACACCTCTTTCACCCCTACTCTCCAAACCCCCTCAACCCAACTGCTCTTTCACCCCTACTCTCCAACTCACCCCGCCCCAACTCCTTTCACTCCTGCACTCCAACCCCCTCACCCCAACTCCTTTTTCACACCTGCTCTCCAACCCCCCTCACCGAACTCCCCTTTCACCCCTACTCTCCAACCCCCCTTACCCCAACTCCTCTTTCACCCCTACTCTCCAACACCCCTCACCTCAACTCGTCTTTCACCCCTACTCCCCAAACCCCTCACCCCAACTCCTCTTTCACCCCTACTCTCCAAACCCCCCTCACCCAACTCCTCTTTCACCCGTACTCTCCAACCCCCTTCACCCCAACTCCTCTTTCACCCCTACTCTCCAACCCCGCTCACCCCAACTCCTCTTTCACCCCTACTCTCCAACCCCCTCACCCCAACTCCTCTTTCACCCCTACTCTCCAACCCCCCTCACCCGAACTCCTCTTTCACCCCTACTCTCCAACTCCCTCACCCCAACTCCTCTTTCACCCCTACTCTCCAACCCCCCTCACCCCAACTCCTCTTTCACCCCTACTCTCCAACCCCCCTCACCCCAACTCCTCTTTCACCCCTACTCTCCAACCCCCCTCACCCCAACTCCTCTTTCACCCCTACTCTCCAACCCCCCTCACCCCAACTCCTCTTTCAATTCAATTCAATTCAAATCGCTTTATTGGCATGACAAGTTACATCTTATGTTGCCAAAACATCGGAAAACATTCATGTTTGTTCACAAAAATACAGATCTATCCATACAGTGTATAAACAGATATATCCCTGAGTGTATAAATATACTTTCATATAATTTATATATACTCTTATCTTATCTTTAGTGGTTGTCCCTCTGTTTACGGCAAGCTGTAACATAGTGTGCCGCTAGTGTTATGCAACTTCTCTCTTCTCCTAGTAGGTATGGGAGTTTTTGGTCGTCATTCAATTTTCTGAATTCCGGGCATATTTTTCTAAATTTTGGGTAGAAATTCTCCCTTATGCCCTGATATTTTCTACAAGCTGTGAGGAAGTGCATCTCTGTCTCCACCATTCCCTGACTGCAGTGAGAGCATATTCTGTCCTCTCTTGGTAGCCGGGTCTGCCTGTGTCTACCTTATTCGATCGCCAGGCTATGTTCACTAAGGCTGTACATGGTCAGGATTTTTCTCAGTTTGCTGTCCTTTACCATGGTCAGGTAATCAGCTATGTTGTATTGTCTGTTTAGGGCCAAGTAGCAATTGAGTTTGCTTTGGGTTTTTCTTGTTTCTGCCCAATATGTCAGATATTTTTCCTTTTGCTTAGCGACGATTGTGTTGGGTCGAATTCTTTGTGTTGCGCTGTCACTCTCCAACCCCCCTCACCCCAACTCCTCTTTCACCCCGACACTCCAACTCCCCCCACCCCAACTCCTCTTTCACCCCTACACTCCAACCTCCTCACCCCAACCCCTCTTTCACCCCTACTCTCCAACTCCCCCCACCCCAACTCCTCTTTCACTCCTACTCTCTAAACCCCCTCACCCCAACTCCACTTCCACCCCTACTCTCCAACTCCCCCCACCCCAACTCCTCTTTCACCCCAGCACTCCAACCCCCTCACCCCAACTCATATTTCACCCCTACTCTCCAACCCCCTCACCCCAACTCCTTTCACCCCTACTCTCCAACCCCCTCACCCCAACTCCCCTTTCACCACTACACTCCAACTCCCCTCACCCCAACTCCTCTTTCACCCCTACTCTCCAACACCCCTCACCCCAACTCCTCTTTCAACCCTACTCTCCAACCCCACTCACCCCAACTCCTCTTTCACCCCTACTCAAAACCCCCTCACCCCAACTCCTCTTTCACTCCTACTCTCCAACCCCCCTCACCCCAACTCCTCTTTCACCCCTACTCTCCAACTCCCCTCACCACAACTCCTCTTTCACCCCTAATCTCACAACCCCCTCACCCCAACTCCTCTTTCACCCCTACTGTCCAAACCCCTCACCCCAACTAATCTTTCACCCCCTCTCCAACCCCCTCACCCCAACTCCTCTTTCACCCCTACTGTCCAAACCCCTCACCCCAACTAATCTTTCACCCCCTCTCCAACCCCCTCACCCCAACTCCTCTTTCACCCCTAATCTCCAACCCCCTCACCCCAACTCCTCTTTCACCCCTACTGTCCAAACCCCTCACCCCAACTAATCTTTCACCCCCTCTCCAACCCCCTCACCCCAACTAATCTTTCACCCCCTCTCCAACCCCCTCACCCCAACTCCTCTTTCAACCCTACTCTCCAACCCCCTCACCCCAACTCCTCTTTCACCCCTACTCTCCAACTCCCCTCACCCCAACTCCTCTTTCACCCCTACTCTCCAACCCCCTCACCCCAACTCCTCTTTCACCCCTAATCTCACAACCCCCTCACCCCAACTCCTCTTTCACCCCTACTGTCCAAACCCCTCACCCCAACTAATCTTTCACCCCCTCTCCAACCCCCTCACCCCAACTCCTCTTTCAACCCTACTCTCCAACCCCCTCACCCCAACTCCTCTTTCACCCCTACTCTCAAAACCCCCTCACCCCAACTCCTCTTTCACCCCTACTCTCCAACCCCCTCACCCCAACTCCTCTTTCACCCCTACTCTCCAACTCCCCTCACCCCAACTCCTCTTTCACCCCTACTCTCCAACCCCCTCACCCCAACTCCTCTTTCACCCCTAATCTCACAACCCCCTCACCCCAACTCCTCTTTCACCCCTACTGTCCAAACCCCTCACCCCAATTAATCTTTCACCCCCTCTCCAACCCCCTCACCCCAACTCCTCTTTCAACCCTACTCTCCAACCCCCTCACCCCAACTCCTCTTTCACCCCTACTCTCAAAACCCCCTCACCCCAACTCCTCTTTCACCCCTACTCTCCAACCACCCTCACCCTAACTCCTCTTTCACCCCTACTCTCCAACTCCCCTCACCCCAACTCCTCTTTCACCCCTACTCTCCAACCCCCTCACCCCAACTCCTCTTTCAACCCTACTCTCCAACCCCACTCACCCCAACTCCTCTTTCACCCCTACTCTCAAAACCCCCTCACCCCAACTCCTCTTTCACCCCTACTCTCCAACCCCACTCACCCCAACTCCTCTTTCACACCTGCGCTCCAACTCCCCTCACCGAACTCCTCTTTCACTCCTACTCTCCAACCCCTCTTACCCCAACTCCTCTTTCACCCCTACACTACAACCCCCCTGACCCCAACTCCTCTTTCACCCTTACTGTCCAACCACCTCACCCCAACTCCTCTTTCAACCCTACTCTCAAAACCCCCTCACCCCAACTCCTCTTTCACACCAACTCTCAAACCACCCTCACCCCAACTCCTCTTTCACCCCTACTCCCCAAACCCCTCACCCCAGCTCCTCTTTCACTCCTACTCTCAAAACCACCCTCACCCCAACTCCTCTTTCACCCCAACTCCTCTTTCAACCCTACTCTCCAACCCCCCTCATCCCAACTCCTGTCACCCCTACTCTCCAACCCCCCTCACCCCAACTCCTCTTTCACCCCTACTCTCCAACCCCCCTCACCCCAACTCCTCTTTCATCCCTACACTCTAACCCCCCTCACACCAACTCCTCTTTCACCCCTACTCTCCAACCCCCCTCACCCCAACTCCTCTTTCACCCCTACTCTCCAACCCCCTCACCCCAACACCTCTTTCACCCCTACTCTCCAAACCCCCTCAACCCAACTCCTCTTTCACCCCTACTCTCCAACTCACCCCGCCCCAACTCCTCTTTCACCCCTACACTCCAACTCCCCTCACCCCAACTCCTCTTTCACCCCTACTCTCCAACCACCTCACCCCAACTGCTCTTTCCCGCGGACTCTCAATACCCCCTCACCCCAACTCCTTTTTCACACCTGCTCTCCAACCCCCCTCACCGAACTCCCCTTTCACCCCTACTCTCCAACCCCCCTTACCCCAACTCCTCTTTCACCCCTACTCTCCAACACCCCTCACCTCAACTCGTCTTTCACCCCTACTCTCCAACCACCTCACCCCAACTGCTCTTTCCCGCGGACTCTCAATACCCCCTCACCCCAACTCCTCTTTCACCCCTACTCTCCAAACCCCTCACCCCAGCTCCTCTTTCACCCCTACTCCCCAAACCCCTCACCCCAACTCCTCTTTCACCCGTACTCTCCAACCCCCTTCACCCCAACTCCTCTTTCACCCCTACTCTCCAACCCCCTCACCCCAACTCCTCTTTCACCCCTACTCTCCAACCCCCTCACCCCAACTCCTTTTTCACCCCTACTCTCCAACCCCCTCACCCCAACTCCTCTTTCACCCCTACGCTCCAACTCCCCTCACCCCAACTCCTCTTTCACCCCTACTCTCCAACCCCCCTCACCCCAACTCCTCTTTCACCCCTACTCTCCAACTCCCTCACCCCAACTCCTCTTCCACCCCTACTCTCCAACCCCCCTCACCCCAACTCCTCTTTCACCCCTACTCTCCAACCCCCCTCACCCCAACTCCTCTTTCACCCCTACTCTCCAACCCCCCTCACCCCAACTCCTCTTTCACCCCTACTCTCCAAATCCCCTCACCCCAACTCCTCTTTCAATTCAATTCAATTCAAATCGCTTTATTGGCATGACAAGTTACATCTTATGTTGCCAAAACATCGGAAAACATTCATGTTTGTTCACAAAAATACAGATCTATCCATACAGTGTATAAACAGATATATCCCTGAGTGTATAAATATACTTTCATATAATTTATATATACTCTTATCTTATCTTTAGTGGTTGTCCCTCTGTTTACGGCAAGCTGTAACATAGTGTGCCGCTAGTGTTATGCAACTTCTCTCTTCTCCTAGTAGGTATGGGAGTTTTTGGTCGTCATTCAATTTTCTGAATTCCGGGCATATTTTTCTAAATTTTGGGTAGAAATTCTCCCTTATGCCCTGATATTTTCTACAAGCTGTGAGGAAGTGCATCTCTGTCTCCACCATTCCCTGACTGCAGTGAGAGCATATTCTGTCCTCTCTTGGTCGCCGGGTCTGCCTGTGTCTACCTTATTCGATCGCCAGGCTATGTTCACTAAGGCTGTACATGGTCAGGATTTTTCTCAGTTTGCTGTCCTTTACCATGGTCAGGTAATCAGCTATGTTGTATTGTCTGTTTAGGGCCAAGTAGCAATTGAGTTTGCTTTGGGTTTTTCTTGTTGCTGCCCAATATGTCAGATATTTTTCCTTTTGCTTAGCGACGATTGTGTTGGGTCGAATTCTTTGTGTTGCGCTGTCACTCTCCAACCCCCCTCACCCCAACTCCTCTTTCACCCCTACACTCCAACTCCCCCCACCCCAACTCCTCTTTCACCCCTACACTCCAACCTCCTCACCCCAACCCCTCTTTCACCCCTACTCTCCAACTCCCCCCACCCCAACTCCTCTTTCACCCCTGCACTCCAACCCCCTCACCCCAACTCCTCTTTCACCCCTACTCTCCAACTCCCCCCACCCCAACTCCTCTTTCACCCCTACACTCCAACCCCCTCACCCCAACTCATATTTCACCCCACTCTCCAACTCCCCCCACCCCAACTCCTCTTTCACCCCTACTCCCCAACCCCCTCACCCCAACTCCTTTCACCCCTACTCTCCAACCCCCTCACCCCAACTCCTCTTTCACCCCTACTCTCCAACCCCCCTCACCCCAACTCCCCTTTCACCACTACAATCCAACTCCCCTCACCCCAACTCCTCTTTCACCCCTACACTCCAACTCCCCCCACCCCAACTGCTCTTCACCCCTACTCTCCAACTCCCCCCCACCCCAACTCCTCTTTCACCCCTACACTCCAACCCCCTCACCCCAACTCCTCTTTCACCCCTACTCTCCAACTCCCCCCACCCCAACTCCCCTTTCACCCCTACTCTCCAACACCCCTCACCCCAACTCCTCTTTCACACCCACTCTCCAAACCCCCCTCACCCCAACTCCTCTTTCACCCCTACTCTCCAACCCCCCTCACCCCAACTCCTGTTTCACCCCTACTCTCCAACCCCCTCACCCCAACTCCTCTTTCAGCACTGCTCTCCAACCCCCTCACCCCAACTCCTCTTTCACCCCTAATCTCAAATCCCCCTCACCCCAACTCCTCTTTCACCCCTACTGTCCAAACCCCTCACCCCAACTAATCTTTCAACCCCTCTCCAACCCCCCTCACCCCAACTCCTCTTTCACCCCCATTCTCCAACCCTCCTCACCCCAACTCCTGTTTCACCCCAACTCCTCTTTCAACCCTACTCTCCAACCCCACTCACCCCAACTCCTCTTTCACCCCTACTCTCAAAACCCCCTCACCCCAACTCCTCTTTCACCCCTACTCTCCAACCACCCTCACCCCAACTCCTCTTTCACGCCTACTCTCCAACAGCCTCACCCCAACTCCTCTTTCACCCCTACTCTCCAACCCCCTCACCCCAACTCCTCTTTCACTCCTACACTCCAACACCCCTCCTCCCAACTCCTGTCACCCCTACTCTCCAAAACCTCACCCCAACTCCTCTTTCACACCTACTCTCCAACCCCCCTCACCCCAACTCCTCTTTCACCCCTACTCTCCAACCCCCTCACCCCAACTCCTCTTTCACCCCTAATCTCACAACCCCCTCACCCCAACTCCTCTTTCACCCCTACTGTCCAAACCCTTCACCCCAACTAATCTTTCACCCCCTCTCCAACCCCCTCACCCCAACTCCTCTTTCACCCCTAATCTCACAACCCCCTCACCCCAACTCCTCTTTCACCCCTACTGTCCAAACCCCTCACCCCAACTCCTCTTTCAACCCTACTCTCCAACCCCACTCACCCCAACTCCTCTTTCACCCCTACTCTCAAAACCCCCTCACCCCAACTCCTCTTTCACCCCTACTCTCCAACCCCCCTCACCCCAACTCCTCTTTCACCCCTCTTCTCTAACCCCCACACCCCAACTCCTCTTTCGCCCCAACTCTCCAAACCCCCTCACCCCAACTTCTCTTTCACCCCTACTCTCCAACCCCTCACAACTCCTTTCTCCCCTAATCTCCAACCCCCCTCACCCCAACTTCTCTTTCACCCCTACTCTCAAAACCCCCTCACCCCAACTCCTTTCACCCCTAATCTCACAACCCCCTCACCCCAACTCCTCTTTCACCCCTACTGTCCAAACCCCTCACCCCAACTAATCTTTCACCCCCTCTCCAACCCCCTCACCCCAACTCCTCTTTCACCCCTAATCTCACAACCCCCTCACCCCAACTCCTCTTTCACCCCTACTGTCCAAACCCCTCACCCCAACTAATATTTCACCCCCTCTCCAACCCCCTCACCCCAACTCCTCTTTCACCCCTACTCTCAAAACCCCTTCACCGCAACTCCTCTTTCACCCCTACTCTCCAACCACCCTCACCCTAACTCCTCTTTCACCCCTACTCTCCAACCCCCTCACCCCAACTCCTCTTTCACCCCTACTGTCCAACCCCCTCACCCCAACTCCTCTTTCACCCCTACTCTCCAACCCCCCTCACCCCAACTCCTCTTTCACCCCTCTTCTCTAACCCCCACACCCCAACTCCTCTTTCACCCCTACTCTCCAACCCCCCTCACCCCAACTCCTCTTTCACCCCTCTTCTCTAACCCCCACACCCCAACTCCTCTTTCGCCCCAACTCTCCAAACCCCCTCACCCCAACTTCTCTTTCACCCCTACTCTCCAACCCCTCACAACTCCTTTCTCCCCTAATCTCCAACCCCCCTCACCCCAACTTCTCTTTCACCCCTACTCTCAAAACCCCCTCACCCCAACTCCTTTCACCCCTAATCTCACAACCCCCTCACCCCAACTCCTCTTTCACCCCTACTGTCCAAACCCCTCACCCCAACTAATCTTTCACCCCCTCTCCAACCCCCTCACCCCAACTCCTCTTTCACCCCTAATCTCACAACCCCCTCACCCCAACTCCTCTTTCACCCCTACTGTCCAAACCCCTCACCCCAACTAATATTTCACCCCCTCTCCAACCCCCTCACCCCAACTCCTCTTTCACCCCTACTCTCAAAACCCCTTCACCGCAACTCCTCTTTCACCCCTACTCTCCAACCACCCTCACCCTAACTCCTCTTTCACCCCTACTCTCCAACCCCCTCACCCCAACTCCTCTTTCACCCCTACTGTCCAACCCCCTCACCCCAACTCCTCTTTCACCCCTACTCTCCAACCCCCCTCACCCCAACTCCTCTTTCACCCCTCTTCTCTAACCCCCACACCCCAACTCCTCTTTCGCCCCAACTCTCCAACCCCCCTCACCCCAACTTCTCTTTCACCCCTACTCTCCAACCCCTCACCACAACTCCTTTCACCCCTACTCCCCAACCCCCTCACCCCAACTCATCTTTCACCCCTACTCTCCAACCCACCTCACCCCAACTCCACTTTCACCCTACTCTCCAACCCTCCTCACCCCAACTCCTCTTTCACCCCTACTCTCCAACCCCCCTGACCCCAACTCCTCTTTCACCCCTACTCTCCATCCACCTCACCCCAACTCCTCTTTCACCCCTACTCTCCAACCCCCCCCACCCAACTCCTCTTTCAACCCTACTCTCCAACTCCCCTCACCCCAACTCCTCTTTCATCCCTACACTCTAACCCCCCTCACACCAAATCCTAATTCACCCCTACTCTCCAACACCCCTCACCTCATCTCCTCTTTCACCCCTACTCTCCAACCACCTCACCCCAGCTGCTCTTTCTCCCGGACTCTCAAACCCCCTCATCCCAACTCCTGTCACCGCTACTCTCCAACCCCTCACCCCAACTACTCTTTCACCCCTACTCTCCAACCCCCCTCACTTCAACTCCTCTTTCATCCCTACTCTCCAAACCCCCTCACCCCAACTCCTCTTTCACCCCTACTCTCCAAACCCCCTCACCCCAACTCCTCTTTCACCCCTACTCTCCAACCCCCGTCACCCCAACTCCTGTTTCACCCCTACTCTCCAACCCCCCTCACCCCAACTCCTCTTTCACCCCTACTCTCCAACCCCCTCACCTTTCCTTTCCTCTGTCTCCCTGCTCAGGTTCCCAACCCCCTGCCATTTTAGTTTAAACCCCCCCCGAACAGTGCTAGCAAACCTCCCCGCAAGGATATTTGTCCCGCTCTGGTTCAGGTGCAACCCGTCTGACTTGTACAAGTCCCACCTTTCCCAAAAGCAGGCCCAGTGATCCAGGAAACTAAAGCCCTCCCTCCTGCACCAACTCTTTAGCCTGCTCTATCCTCCTATTCCTATACTCACTAGCACGTGGCACTGGGAGTAATCCAGAGATTACAACCTTTGAGGTCCTGCTCTTTAATCTGCTACCTAGCTCCCTAAATTCTTGTTGCAGGACCTCATCCCTCTTCCTACCTATGTCGTTGGTCCCAATGTGAACCACGACCTCTGCCTGTTCACCCTCCCCCTTCAGAATGCCCTGCAGCCGTTCAGTGACATCCTTGACCCTGGCACCAGGGAGGCAACAAACCATCCTGGAGTCACGTCTACGGCCACAGAACCGTCTATCTGTTCCCCTTACGATAGAATCCCCGACCACTATTGCTCTCCCACTCTTTTTCCTCCCTTCCTGAGCAGCAGCAACACCCCCGGTGCCAGGAAGTTGGCTGCTGCTGCCTTCCTCTGGTGAGTCATCCCCCTCAACAGTATCCAAATTGGTATACCTGTTTGAAAGGGGGATGGCCACAGGGGTCCCCTGCACTATCTGCCTGCTTCTACTGCTCTGCCTGGTGGTCACCCATTTCCCTTCTGCCTGTGCAGCCCTACCCTGCGGCGTGACCAACTCATCATACGTGTAATCCACGACCCTCTAAACATCACACATTATAATTTAAACTATTCCTCACTCTGCTTTAAGCTTATATTGTGGTTAATAACAGACACACCCTGTTTTTCCCCTGATCTGATTACAGATTCCAACCAGTCGATTCAGTGAATGGAATGTCTTATCAGTGTTGCCATGGCGACCTGTCTGCAGTGAAACGCCTGTTTGAGTTTCTAACTCAGACTAAACTTCTCTTTCCCATAATACACATTATATCAGACATGTTATGACAATGAATTTTTGCCTTGTTATGTTAATATCTCTAAACCTACAAGAAAGAAAGACTTGCATTTATATAGCACCTTTCACCACCTCAGGATGTTGCAATGTGCTTCACAGCCAATGAAGTACTTTTGAAGTGTCGTCACTGACAGTGCTGTATTGTAGGAAACAAGCGGCTCAGATACACAAACCTTTAAAAGTGGGAGGACAAGTTGATAAAGTAGTTTAAAAAAGCACGAGGGATCCTCGGTTTTATAAATAGGGGTGTAGATTACAAAAGGGCAGAGGTCATGTAAACCTGTACAAATCATTGGTGAGGCTGCAGTTAGAATATTGGGTCAAGTTTTGGGGCATCTTAGGCCAGGAAGGATGTCAAGGCCATGGAGAGGGTGCAGAGAGATTCACTGAGATGATACCAGGGAAGAGAGGCTTTAGTTATCAGGAGAGATGAGAGAAACTGGGGCTCTTTTCATTCGAACAAAGGGTAATTGGGGATCTGAGGGAGGTGTTCAGAATTTGATCAGGTAAATGAGGAAAATCTATTTCCACCAGTCGGTGAGTCAGGAACTAGAGGGCATCAAATTCAAATCATCACCAAAAGGCTCAGACCCAGGGATGGACGATCGAGCACACTGTACAAAAATGTTCAGCACACTCACTGTCCCTCCGGATCTGTGTCCGGGGAGAAACTGATGGGTTTCTCTTATCTTTGGGATAAATGTTCTCATCGAGGTGATGGATGTCAGTGCTGGGGAATGGGGTGTTCTGAACACAGAGTGTCTGCCTGAAGCACTCTCCAGTCAGGTACAGCACGGGTTAGATACAGAGTAAAGCTCCCTCTACACTGTCCCATCAAACACTCCCAGGGCAGGTACAGCACGTGTTAGATACAGAGTAAAGATCCCTCTACACTGTCCCATCAAGCACTCACGGGCAGGTACGGCACGGGCGAGATATACAGTTCAGGTCCCTCTACACTGTCGCAACAAACACTCCCAGGGCAGGTACAGCACGGGTTAGATACAGAGAAAATCTCCCTCTACACTGTCCCATCAAACACTCCCAGGGCAGGTACAGCACAGGTTGGATACAGAGTAAAGCTCCCTCTACACTGTCCCATCAAACACTCCCAGGGTAGGTACAGCACGGGTTAGATACAGAGTAAAGATCCCTCTGCACTGTCCCATCAAACACTCCTAGGGCAGGTTACAGCACGGGTTAGGTACTGAATAAAGCTCCCTCTACACTGTCCCTTTAAACACTCCCAGGGCAGGTACAGCACGGGTTAGATACAGAGTAAAGCTCCCTCTACACTGTCCCATCAAACACTTCTAGGGCAGGTACAGCACGGGTTAGATACAGAGTAAAGCTCCCTCTACACTGTCCCATCAAACACTGCCAGCCCATAATGAGCAGGGCTCAGGGAGGCTGGTTGCTAGGCACTGCAGTGATGTCATAAAGCAGGGCCATTCAGCCCAGCTGGTCGTCTCCTTGTCCCTTTAAAGGTGGAGAGCCGGGACACCCTGTCTCCAAACACATCCCACCTGTTCATACTGAGAATCCCCGGGGAAGGCCCAAGGCCCAGAGTGTGGAACACAACCAAGGGGGAAAGAGGAGGATAGATGGTGCAGTGTGGGAGGTGAGGGAGGAGTCTGCTCATTCCGGGGGCAGATCAGACAAAGTGCTTTGAGTGGTGGGTCCAGCAGTGAAACTGAAATCAAACCAAAGGGAACAAATAAAGATCCAATCCAAGGGAACAAGCAACGGGACAATGGGAAGAAACCACAACCGGCCCAAAAGCGGGATAATCTCCCCAAGAGGTCGGTGCGGACAGTTAGAAACTCCTCCTGGTGGCTGTGTGCCTGCAGGACTCGGCTTCACTCCAGTGTTTAAAGGCACAGAGCGTTGGCCTCACCCTGGGGCAATGTGTGGGAATTCCAGGGGCAGCGAGGACATGCCTGGGAATACCCCGGAGCAGTGAAAGCCCACTGGGCCCCAGGACAGGCTCATCGGAAAACCCAGGGCAAGGGCAAACCCACTGTGCCCACTCTGAACCCGGTTTGCTGCTCCCTCTGTGCCCAGCACTGCCTGCACCCCTGGCGCACGGTAGTGAAATTTCAGCCTCCGTGTTACAAGTTTCATTGGTTACAGGCTGGAGAGAGGAATAATTCAATCTGACCCAGAGCTGTCATTGGTTCAGTCTGTAGAGGACTGACGGGTCCTTTTAAATTTGAGTGGTCAGGTATTCAAACTCCCGGTAACTCTAATCCCGGATATGAAAGTGGGGAGAGCTGTGTTTAAATCAGAGAGTCTCCTTGGAGATTCTCTGAGTGAAGGACCCGGTCAGCTTGAAACACTGAAAGAGAAAATATCAGTTAGAAATTTCCAATGAGCAGTTTTTGACCAATATCGACTCCCACAGGGATGGGGAATTCTAGAATAAGGCAGGAACCGTTCAGGATTTGAAAGGTATTAACAAAGGATTCGATGGACTCTTACATTTGGGATCTTTCATTATTTTGTCCACTCGAGGAGTTAGATAACAGGCTTCCTCCTGTGAACATAGAGCTGGATTATTAGGCCGTGACGTGTTTATTCGTTCGTATTTTGTTAAATACATTTTCTGAGTGGATTTAAATTTAAAACCAGGTTCTGAGGCGTGATGCTCTATTCACACATCGAAGGTGAGAGAGATGCTGTGGGTCACACGCTAAGCCCAGTAGCTGAAAGTGATTAACAGACTGGGTTTTGTGTTTAGTGATCCCGGGCCTATTACTGATACCTTCCCTGGATACCAAGGCTGGGAGAGGCACTCTGGAATGTATGGGGAGCTGGGAATTGTCCATGAGAGTAACTGAAGGTATGAGAACTGAAATAATCTAGAGTTAGAAAGGAGAAAAGGCCCAAAAATAGAGCAGTCTGTAACAGGACATCAATTAGTCTCCTCTTATCTTGGAGATGTCAAGGACTCGACATATTGTGTTTGAAACAAAGCTGATTTATTTGACATATATATATATAGAATCATAGAATGGTTACAGCACAGAAGGAGGCCATTCGGCCCATCGAGCCCGTGCCGGCTCTCTGCAAGATCACTTCAGCTAGTCCCACTCCCCGCCCTTTCCCCGTAACCCTGCACATTTCTTTACTTCAGGTACTTATTCAATTCCCTTTCGAAAGCTGTGATTGAATCTGCCTCCACCACCCTTTCAGGCAGTGCATTCCAGATCCTAACCACTCGCTGCATAAAAAAGTTTTTCCTCATGTCGCCTTTGGTTCTTCTGTCAATCACCTTAAATCTGTGTCCTCTGGTTCTCGACCCTTCCGCCAATGGGAACAGTTTCTCTCTATCTACTCTGTCCAGAACCCTCATGATTTTGAACACCTCCATCAAATCTTCTCTCAACCTTCTCTGCTCTAAGGAGAACCACCCCAGCTTCTCCAGTCTATCCACATAACTGAAGCCCCTCATCCCTGGAACCATTCTTGTAAATCTTTTCTGCACCCTCTCTAAGGCCCTCACATCCTTCATAAAGTGCGGTGCCCAGAACTGGACACAATACTCCAGTTGAGGCCGAACCAGTGTTTTATAAAGGTTCATCATAACTTCCTTGTTTTTGTACTCTGTGCCTCTATTTATGAAGCCCAGGATCTTTGTGCACACATCCCCCAGGTCTCTCTGTTCATGCACCCACTTTAGGATTGTACCCTTTAGTTTATGTTGCCTCTCCTCGTTCTTCCTATCAAAATGTATCACTTTGCACTTTTCTGCGTTAAATTTTATCTGCCACGTGTCCGCCCATTCCACCAGCCTGTCTCTGTCCTCTTGAAGTCTATCACGATCCTCCCCACTGTTCACTATACTTCCAAATTTTGTCTCATCTGCAAATTTTGAAATTGTGCCCTGTACTCCCAAGTCTAAGTCATTAATATATATCAAGAAAAGCAGTGATCCTAGTACCGACTCCCCAACCAAGGGAAACATTCTCCCAGCATCCACCCTATCAAGCCCTGTAATAATTTTGTATGCTTCAATGAGATCCCCTCTCATTCTTCTGAATTCAAGAGAATACAGGCCTAGTTTACTCATGATGTGAGGCCAACAGGTCTGTAGTTCCCCGTTTTCTCTCTCCCTCCTTTCTTAAATAGCGGGGTTACATTTGCTATCCTCCAATCTGCAGGAACCGTTCTAGAATCTATGGAATTTTGGAAGATGACAACCAATGCGTCCACTATCCCAATGGCCACCTCTTTCAAAACCCTAGGATGTAGGTCATCCGGTCCTTGAGATTTATCGACTTTTAGTCCCATTAATTTTGCTGGTACTGTTTTTTTACTAATAATTTCTTTAAGTACCTCATTCTCGCCACACCCTTGGTTTTCTCGTATTTCTGGGAGGTTTTTTGTCTTCCTCCGTGAAGACAGAAACAAAGTATTTACTTAATTTCTCTTCCATTTCCTCATTCCCCATTTTAAATTCCCCCGTCTCTGACTGTAAAGGACCTACATTTACCTTCGCCAGTCTTTTCCTTTTCACATACCTATAGAAGCTTTTACAATCTGTTTTTATATTTTTCGCTAGTTTGTGCTCATATTCCATTTTCCCTTTCTTTATCAATTTCTTGGTCCCCCTTTGCTGATTTCTAAAAAAGATCCCAATCCTCAGGCTGACTGCTTTTTCTGGCAACTTTATAGGCTTCCTCCTTTGACTTAATACTAGCTTTAATTTCTTTTGTTAGCCATGGTTGGATCACTTTTCCTTTTGGGTTTTTATGCCCTAGAGGAATATATGTTTGATGTAAATTATGCATTATTTCCTTGAATGTTAGCCATTGTATGTCCACCTTCATACCTTTTAGTGTAGTCTCCCAATCTACCATGGCCAACTTGTCCCTCATACCCTTGTAGTTTCTTCTGTTTAGATTGAAGACCTTAGTTGCAGATTGGACTACATCACTCTCAAACTTAATGTAAAATTTAATCATATTATGGTCACTTGTCCCTAAAGGCCCCTTTACCACAAGATTATTGATTACCCCTTTCTCATTACACAGTACCAGATCCAAAATAGCCTGTTCCCTGGTTGGTTCCTCCACATACTGATCCAGGAAACCATCTCGCATGCATTCCAAGAATTCGTCCTCCACACCATTAGTGGTAATTTGATTTGCCCAGTCAATATGTAGATTAAAGACCCCATGATTACCGTATTGCCCTTGTTACATGCACTTCTAATTTCTTGATTGATACTGTGCCCTACATTACCACGACTGTTTGGTGGCCCATACACAACTCCCACCAATGTTTTCCACCCTTTGCTGTTTCTCAGCTCCACCCAAACTGATTCCAGTTCTACATCACGATCTGTCAAGCCAAGATCTTTTATCTCTACCATACCGATCTTATCCCTTATTAACAGCGCTACGCCACCTCCTTTTCCTTTCTGTATGTCCTTCCTAAATGTTGAGTACCCTGGAACATTCAGTTCCCAGCCTTGGTTACCCTGCAACCATGTCTCTGTAATGGCAATTACATCATACCCATTTACTTCTATTAGTGCCATTAATTCATCCACCTTGTTGCGAATGCTACGTGCATTTAGATAAAGTGCCTTCAACTTTGCCGGTTTAATATTTTTCTGCACGTTGACCCTCTTTACTGTTGGCCTTTGTTTCTGCTCCCTACTAGTTTTGCTGACTACTTTTCAAACTTTCACTTCCAGCTTTGTTTCTCTCCATTCTGGGCCTACAGTTAGGTTTCCAGCCCCCTGACAAACTAGTTTAAATCCTTCCCAACAGCACTAGCAAACCTCCCTGCGACCATGGCTGATCCTCTATCTCAACACCATATTCCCGCTCTCCCCATACCCCTTGATGCCTTTTGTGTCTAGAAATCTATCTATCTCCTTCTTCTTAAATATATTCAGTGACTTGGCCTCCACAGCCTTCTGTGGTAGAGAATTCCACAGGTTCACCGCCCTCTGAGTGAAGAAATTTCTCCTCATCTCAGTCCTAAATGTTCTACCCCGTATCCTGAGTGTGACCCCTCGTTTTAGACCCCCCAGCCAGGGGAAACATCCTCCCTGCATCCAGTCTGTCTGCCCTGTCAGAATTTTATACGTTTCAATGAGATCCCCTCTCATTCTTCTAAACTCTATTGAATACAGGCCTAGTCGACCCAATCTCATCTCATACGACAGTCCTGCCATCCCAGGAACCAGTCTGGTGAACCTTCGCTGCACTCCCTCTATGGCAAGTACATCCTTTCTTAGGTAAGGAGGCCAAAACTGCACACAGTACTCCAGGTGTGGTCTCACCAAGGCCCTGTATAACTGCAGTAAGACATCCTTGCTCCTGTAGTCAAATCCTCTTGCAATGAAGGCCAACATGCCATTTGCCTTCCTAACTGCTTGCTGCACCTGCATGTTTGCTTTCAGTGACTGGTGTACAAGGACACCCAGGTCCCTTTGTACATCAGCATTTCCCAATCTATCACCATTTAAATAATACTCTGCCTTTCTGTTTTTTCTACCGAAGTGGATAACTTCACATTTATCCATGTTATACTGCATCTGTCATGTATTTGTCCACTCACTCAACTTGTCTAAATTGCCTTGAAGCCTCTTTGCATCCTCCTCACAACTCACAACCCCACCTAGTTTCGTGTCGTCAGCAAACTTGGAAATATTACATTTGGTTCCCTCATCCAAATCATCGATATATATTGTGAATAGCTGGGGCCCAAGCACTGATCCCTGCGGTACCCCACTAGTCACCGCCTGCCACCCCGAAAAAGACCCATTTATTCCTACTCTCTGTTTCCTGTCTGTTAACCAATTTTTAATCCAGGCCAGTATATTACCCCCAATCCCATGAGCTTTAATTTTGCACACTAACGTCTTATGTGGGACTTTATCAAAGGCCTTCTGAAAATCCAAATACACCACATCCACTGGTCCTCCCTTAACTATTCTACCAGTTACATCCTCAAAAAACTCCAGTAGGTTTGTCAAACACGATTTCCCTTTCATAAATCCATGCTGACTTTGTCTAATCCCGTTGATATTTTCTAAGTGTCCTGTTATCACATCCTTTATAATAGACTCTAGCATTTTCCGTACTACTGATGTTCGGCTAAACAGCCTGTAGTTCCTGGTTTTCTCTCTCCCTCCTTTTTTAAAATAGTGGGGTTACATTTGCCACCCTCCAATCTGCCGGAACTGTTCCATAATCTACAGAATTTTGGAAGATGACAACCAATGTATCCACTATTTCCATGGCTACCTCTTTTAGTACTCTGGGATGCAGATTTTCAGGCCCTGGGGATTTATCGGCTTTCAGTCCCATTAATTTCTCCAGCACTATTTTTTTTACTAATACTAATTTCCTTTAATTCTTCCTTCTCACTAGATCTTTGGTTCCCTCGCATTTCTGGGAAGTTATTTGTGTCCTTTTCCGTGAAGCCAGAACCAAAGTATTTGTTTAATTGCCAGACCTTTTCCTTGTTCCCCATTATAAATTCTCCCATTTCTGACTACATTTGTCTTCACTAGTCTTTTTCTTTTTACATACTTGTAGAAGCTTTTACAGTCCACTTTTATGTTCCTTGCAAGTTTACTCTCATACACTATTTTTCCCCATTTAATCAATCTCTTGGTCCTTTTTTGCTGAACTCTAAACTGCTCACAATCCTCAGGCTTGCTACTTTTTCAGGCAACTTTATATGACTCCTCCTTGGATCTAATACTGTCCTTAATTTCTTTTGTTAGCCATGGTTGGGCCGCTTTTCCTTCTGTGTTTTTGCACCAGAAAGGAATGCATAACTGTTGCAATTCATGAATTGTCAGCGAGGATTAATCAGCACTTTCTAAATGGAGATGTTAATCAGTGGAACTTTTCAGACAATAAATTGTAGATTTTGTACCAAAGGCCAATTTAGGGTTAAAGTAAAATTCATAATGTTGTCAAATAATTTCTTATGAAAGTCCTGAATTAAGGGGAATGATCACAGACAGCGGTTCTTAAAGGGACACTGCAGCCCCGACAAGGCAATCAGCTATCTATCCAGAATATTAAACTCCAGCCCAGTTATAAGGTTATTAACATCAGCAGAAACAAACCCCAACTGTCAGAATGAACATGGTTCTGTCCTGGATGTAAATAACAGCAGAATCCAACCCCTGCAATCACCTGTGAACTCGCTGGTGTCTCAGCAGGTTGGATGACTGAGTGAATCCCTTCTCGCACACTGAGCAGGTGAACTGCCTCTCCCCAGTGTGAACTCGCTGGTGTGTCAGCAGGTGGGAGGAATTAGTGAATCCCTTCCCACACACTGAGCAGGTGAACGGCCTCTCCCCGGTGTGAGCTCGCTGGTGTGTCAGCAGGTGGGAGGAATTAGTGAATCCCTTCCCACACACGGAGCAGGAGAACGGCCTCTCCCCAGTGTGAACTCGCTGGTGTGTCAGCAGGTTTGTTGATGTAATGAAGCCCTTCCCACACACTGAGCAGGTGAATGGCCTCTCCCCGGTGTGAACTCGCTGGTGCGTCAGCAGGTTTGTTGATTTAATGAAGCCCTTCCCACACATGGAGCAGGTGAACGGTCTCTCCCCAGTGTGAGTGCGCTGGTGAACAATGAGATTGGATGAATTCCTGAACCGCTTCCCACAGTGAGAGCAAGTGAATGGTTTATCGTCAGTGTGAACTCGCTGGTGGTGAATCAGTTCCTCAGAGCTTTTAAAGCAGTTCGCACAGTCGGAGCATTTAAAAGGTCTCTCATCAGTGTGTACTCGCTGGTGTCTCAGAAGGTGGGCTGAATTAGTGAATCCCTTCCCACACACGGAGCAGGTGAACGGCCTCTCCCCAGTGTGAACTCGCTGGTGAGCCAGCAGGTTGGATGACTGAGTGAATCCCTTCCCACACACGGAGCAGGTGAATGGCTTCTCCCCGGTGTGACTGTAGCGATGAGTTTCCAGCAGGGCTTGGTAATTGAATCCCTTCCCACACAGGGAGCAGGTGAACGGTCTCTCCCCAGTGTGACTGCGTCGATGAGTTTCCAGCTGGGACGGGTAATTGAATCCCTTCCCACAGTCCCCACATTTCCACGGTTTCTCCATGGTGCGGGTGTCCTTGTGTCTCTCCGGGTTGGACTATCGGTTGAAGCCTCGCCCACACACAGAACACGTGTACGGTTTCTCCCTGCTGTGAACGGTGCGATGTTGTTTCAGGCTGTGTAATTGGTTCAAGCTCTTTCCACTGTCAGTGCACTGGAACACTCTCACTCGGGTGTGTGTGTCTCGGTGCTTTTCCAGTCACACTGATGTTTGAAATCTTTGCCCACAGACAGAACAGACAAACATTTCTCCTTCCACATTCAAAGGCCGATGATATTCAGGTCCTGATGAATTGAGTGACTCTCAGATCTTGACGTGATGTTTGGTTTGAGTTTCCCGTCTGTAAATCCTCCCCTTCTAATACCCTGTAAAAGGAGTTTACAAAAGTCATCACTGTAAGTACAGGATAGAAATTCAGAACAGACAATTCTAGTTTGTGTACAACATTCTTTCACACATGGGGATTCTAACCCTGGGACTGTACATGGGGATTCCAACCCTGGGACTGTACATGGGGATTCCAACCCTGGGACTGTACATGGGGATTCCAACCCTGGGACTGTACATGGGGATTCCAACCCTGGGACTGTACATGGGGATTCTGACCCTGGGACTGTACATGGGGATTCTAACCCTGGGACTGTACATGGGGATTCCAACCCTGGGACTGTACATGGGGATTCTGACCCTGGGACTGTACATGGGGATTCTAACCCTGGGACTGTACATGGGGATTCCAACCCTGCGACTGTACATGGGGATTCTGACCCTGGGACTGTACATGGGGATTCTAACCCTGGGACTGTACATGGGGATTCTAACCCTGGGACTGTACATGGGGATTCTAACCCTGGGACTGTACATGGGGATTCTAACCCTGAGACTGTACATGGGGATTCTAACCCTGGGACTGTACATGGGGATTCCAACCCTGGGACTGTACATGGGGATTCCAACCCTGGGACTGTACATGGGGATTCTGACCCTGGGACTGTACATGGGGATTCTAACCCTGGGACTGTACATGGGGATTCTGACCCTGGGACTGTACATGGGGATTCTAACCCTGGGACTGTACATGGGGATTCTAACCCTGAGACTGTA
Organism: Somniosus microcephalus; assembly: GCF_052327205.1. Taxonomy (NCBI): domain Eukaryota; kingdom Metazoa; phylum Chordata; class Chondrichthyes; order Squaliformes; family Somniosidae; genus Somniosus; species Somniosus microcephalus. The sequence goes on along the minus strand of NC_140990.1, from coordinate 61,092,743 downwards.
CATGGGGATTCTGACCCTGGGATTGTACATGGGGATTCTAACCCTGAGACTGTACATGGGGATTCTGACCCTGGGACTGTACATGGGGATTCTAACCCTGGGACTGTACATGGGGATTCTAACCCTGGGACTGTACATGGGGATTCTAACCCTGGGACTGTACATGGGGATTCTAACCCTGGGACTGTACATGGGGATTCTAACCCTGAGACTGTACATTGGGATTCTAACCCTGAGACTGTACATGGGGATTCTAACCCTGGGACTGTACATGGGGATTCCAACCCTGGGACTGTACATGGGGATTCTGACCCTGGGACTGTACATGGGGATTCTAACCCTGGGACTGTACATGGGGATTCTAACCCTGGGACTGTACATGGGGATTCTAACCCTGCGACTGTACATGGGGATTCTAACCCTGCGACTGTACATGGGGATTCTAACCCTGGGACTGTACATTGGGATTCTAACCCTGGGACTGTACATTGGGATTCTAACCCTGGGATTGTACATGGGGATTCTAACCCTGGGATTGTACATGGGGATTCTAACCCTGGGACTGTACATGTGGATTCTAACCCCGGGACTGTACATGTGGATTCTAACCCCTGGACTGTACATGGAGATTCTAACCCCGGGACTGTACATGGGGATTCTAACCCCGGGACTGTACATGGGGATTCTAACCCTGGGGCTGTACATGGGGGCGCAGCTCTGAAAGAACGAAAGATTCGCATTTCTAATGGCGCCTTTCACGACCTTGGACGTCCCAAACCGATTTACAGCCAATGAAGTACTTTTTGAAGTGTAGTCACTGTTGCAGTGTAGGACAGGGGGCAGCCAGTTTGTGCACAGCAAGCTCCCGCAAACAGCAATGTGATAATGACCAGAGAAGCTTTTTTTTTTTTAAATGATGTTGATTGAGGGATAAATATTGGCCATGACACCAGGGATAACTCTGTTGCTCTTCTTCAAATAATGTCCTGGGATCTTTTACGCCCACCTGAGAGAGCAGACGGGGCCTTGGTTTAACGTCGTATCTGAAAAAACAGCACCTCTGACAGTGCAGCACTCCCTCAGCACTACACTGGAGTGTCAGTATAGATTTTTGTGCTCAAGTCTCTGGAGTGGGACTTGAACCCACAACCTTCTGGGGCTCTTCTCTTAAAATTCTATGGTATGTAAACTCTAAGCTTGGCACTTACCAGCACCTTCAGGAGAGATGGTGAGAAATGCCCTGTGTGGAGAGTGAGGATACAATAACAGACATTGTTTGTCTCTCCCGGGCACTAGGACCCGGTGGGAAGCAGACACTGAAGCCCCGCCCACTATATAAAATGGCTGCGCATGTGCGCTGTTCCACTGAATCAAAATGGCGCCGCACTGGAACTTTCCGCCCCCGCAGCTGCAAACACGGGATCTTCAGGTTATTATTCGTGACTTGCAGCCTACCCCAGTTGTTTATGAAGCCTCCCCACCTACCTACCGGTCCATTGCTCCCCTGCGCCCACCGATTCTTACCCGTTGCCGAAGCGCGCTTCCGGCTGCTGTTCCTCCGTCTGTCCGTCTCCCGTACACCGCATGCTCAATATACCCTCCCCTACCGCGCCTGCGCACTGGGCTCCTGCAGTCTGGGCACATTCTCCACCGCGGGGAATGCTGGGTAAAGGCCCCCCATTGAAAGACCAGATTAGTGAATAAAAAACAGGAGCAGGAATAGGCCACTTGGCCCCTCGAGCCTGCTCCGCCATTCAATAAGATCATGGCTGATCTTGGGCTCAAAGCCACTTCCCAGCCCGCTCCCCATAATCCTTCACTCCCTTATCTTGCAAAAATCTCTCTATCTCCACCTTAAAGGTATTTAAAGGCCCAGCCTCCACAGCTCTCTGGGGCAGAGAACTCCACAGATTTACAACCCTCAGAAAAAAATTCCTCCTCATCTCAGTTCTAAAAGGGCGACTGGTTCCCCTCCCTCTCCTCCCCTGAAGGTGCTGACTCTGGCTGGGTTCAATTCTACAGTCACCAGTTCCCCTCCCTCTCCTCCCCTGAAGGTGCTGACTCTGGCTGGGTTCAGTTCTACACTCACTGCTTCCCCTCTCTCTCCTCCCCTGAAGGTGCTGACTCTCCCTGGGTTCAGTTCTACACTCACTGGTTCCCCTCCCTCTCCTCCCCTGAAGGTGCTGACTCTGGCTGGGTTCAGTTCTACACTCACTGGTTCCTCTCCCTCTCCTCCCCTGAACGTGCTGACTCTGGCTGGGTTCAGTTCTACATTCACTGGTTCCCCTCTCTCTCCTCCCCTGAAGGTGCTGACTCTGGCTGGGTTCAGTTCTACACTCACTGGTTCCCCTCCCTCTCCTCCCCTGAAGGTGCTGACTCTGGCTGGGTTCAGTTCTACACTCATTGGTTCCTCTCCCTCTCCTCCTCTGAAGGTGCTGACTCTGGCTGGGTTCAGTTCTACACTCACTGGTTCCTCTCCCTCTCCTCCCCTGAACGTGCTGACTCCGGCTGGGTTCAGTTCTACACTCACTACTTCCTCTCCCTCTCCTCCCCTGAAGGTGCTGACTCTGGCAAGGTTCAGTTCTACACTCACTGGTTCCTCTCCCTCTCCTCCCCTGAAGGTGCTGACTCTGGCTGGGTTCAGTTCTACACTCACTGGTTCCCCTCCCTCTCCTCCCCTGAAGGTGCTGACTCTGGCTGGGTTCAGTTCTACACTCACTGGTTCCCCTCCCACTCCTCCCCTGAAGGTGCTGACTCTGGCTGGGTTCAGTTCTACACTCACTGGTTCCCCTCCCTCTCCTCCCCTGAAGGTGTGGACTCTGGCTGTGTTCAGTTCTACACTCACTGGTTACCCTCTCTCTCCTCCCCTGAAGGTGCTGACTCTGGCTGGGTTCAGTTCTACACTCACTGGTTCCTCTCCCTCTCCTCCCCTGAAGGTGCTGACTCTGGCTCTAACCTTCTTTCCAATACTCTGTCCTTCCTTATAAGCTTTTCTTCTGTAATACCTCACAATTTTGGTGAGGGGCACTCCTTGACCTGTCACCATTTCTCCTCCATTTACAGACGCTCCCTGACCAGTCCCCATTACTCAGAGTCATACAGCACAGAAAGAGGCCCTTCGGCCCATCATGTCTGCGCTGGCCATCAAGCCCTGTCTATTCTAATCCCATTTACCAGCACTTGGTCCATAGCCTTGTATGCTATGGCGTTTCAAGTGCTCATCTAAATGCTTCTTGAATGTTGTGAGGGTTCCTGCCTCTACCACCCTTTCAGGCAGTGAGTTCCAGATTCCAAACACCCTCTGGGTGAAAAAGTTCTTCCTCAAATCCCCTCTAAACCTCCTGCCACTTACCTTGAAACTATGCCCCCTGGTTATTGACCCCTCTACTAAGGGGAAAAGTTCCTTTCTATCTACCCTATCTATGCCTCTCATAATTTTGTACACCTCAATCAGGTCCCCCCTCAGCCTTCTCTGCTCTAAGGAAAACAACCCCAGCCTGTCTAGTCTCTCCTCATAGCTGAAGCGCTCCAGCCCAGGTAACATCCTGGTGAATCTCCTCTGCACCCTCTCCAATGCAGTCACATCCTTCCTATAGTGTGGCAACCAGAACTGCACACAGTATTCCAGCTGTGGCCTAACTAGTGTTTTGTACAGCTCCATCATAACCTCCCTGCTCTTATATTCTATGCCTCGTCTAATGAAGGCAAGTATCCCATATGCCTTTTTAACCACCTTATCTACCTGTCCTGTTGCCTTCAGGGATCTATGTACATGCACACCAAGGTCCCTCTGATCCTCTGTCCTTCCTAGGGTCCTACCATTCATTGTATATTCCCTTGCCTTGTTAGTCCTCCCAAAATGCATCACCTTACACTTTTCAGGGTTAAATTCCATTTGTCACTGTTCTGCTCATCTAACCAACCCGTCTATATAGTCCTGTAGCCCGAGGCTTCCCTCCTCGCTATTTACCACTCCACCAATTTTCGTGTCATCTGCGAACTTACTGATCATACCTCGTACATTCATATCTAAATCATTAATGTACACTACAAACAGCAAAGGACCCAGCACCGATCCCTGCGTTACACCACTAGACACAGGCTTCCAGCCACAAAAACAACCTTCGACCATCACCCTCTGCCTCCTGCCACTAAGCCAATTTTGGATCCAATATGCCAAATTGCCCTGGATCCCATGGGCTCTTACCTTCTTGACCAGTCTCCCATGCTGGACTTTGTCAAAAGCCTTACTGAAGTCCATGTAGACTACATCAACTGCACTACCCTCATCCACACACCTAGTCACCCCCTCAAAAAATTCAATCAAATTGGTTAGGCATGATCTCCCCGACAAAGCCATGCTGACTATCCTTGATTAATCCTTGCCTCTCCAAGTGGAGACTAATTCTGTCCCGCAGAATTTTTTCCAATAATATCCCTACCACTGATGTTAGGCTCACTGGCCTGTAATTCCCTAGTTAACCCTACTACCCTTCTTGAATAATGGTACTACTTTAGCTATCTGTAACCTCATGGCCCAGCATATCCCTCACTCTACTATTACCATCAAGCCGGGAGATCAACCCTGGTTTAACGAAGAGTGCAGGAGAGCATGCCGGGAACAGCACCAGGCATACCGAAAAATGAGGTGTCAACCTGGTGAGGCTACAACACAGGACTACTTGCATGCCAAACAACGGAAGCTACATGCGATAGACAGAGCTAAGCGATCTCACAACCATCGGATCAAATCAAAGCTCTGCAGTCCTGCCACATCCAGTCGTGAGTGGTGGTGGACAATTAAACAGTTAACAGGAGGAGGAGGCTCCAAAAATATCCCCATCCTCAATGATGGTGGAGCCCAGCACGTGAGTGCAAAAGACAAGGCTGAAGCATTTGCAACTATCTTCATCCAGAAGTGCCGAGTGGATGATCCATCTCGGCCTCCTCCTGAGGTCCCCAGCATCACAGATGCCAGTCTTCAGCCCATTCAATTCACTCCACGTGATGTCAAGAAACGGCTGAAGACACTGGATACTGCAAAGGCTATGGGCCCTGACAACATTCCGGCAATAGTACTGAAGACTTGTGCTCCAGAACTAGCTGCGCCCCTAGCCAAGCTGTTCCAGTACAGCTACAACACTGGCACCTACCCGGCAATGTGGAAAATTGCCCTAGTAGGTCCTGTCTACAAAAAGCAGGACAAATCCGACCCGGCCAATTACCGTCCCATCAGTCTACTCTCAATCATCAGCAAAGTGATGGAAGATGTCATCGACAGTGCTATCAAGCTGCACTTACTCAGCAATAACCTGCTAACTGACGCCCAGTTTGGGTTCCGCCAGGGCCACTCAGCTCCTGACCTCATTACAGCCTTGGTCCAAACATGGACAAAAGAGCTGAACTCAAGAGGTGAGGTGAGATTGACTGCCCTTGACATCAAGGCAGCATTGGTCGAGTGTGGCATCAAGGAGCTCTAGCAAAACTGAAGTCAATGTGAATCAAGGGGAAAACTCTCCATTGGTTGGAATCATACCTAGCACAAAGGAAGTTGGCTGTGGTTGTTGGAGGTCATTCATCTCAATCACATGACATCACTGCAGGAGTTCCTCAGGGCAGTGTCCTAGGCCCAACCATCTTCAGCTGTTTCATCAATGACCTTCCCTCCATCATAAGGTCAGAAGTGGGGATGTTCGCTGATGATTGCACACTGTTCAGCACCATTCGAGACTCGTCAGATACTGACACAGTCCTTGTCCATATGCAGCAAGACCTGGTCCATATGCAGCAAGACCTGGACAACATTCAGACTTGGGCTGACAAGTGGCAAGTAACATTCGCACCACACAAGTGCCAGGCAATGACCATCTCCAACAAGCGAGACTCTAACAATCTCCCCTTGACATTCAATGGCATTACCATCGCTGAATCACCCACTATCAACATCCTGGGGGTTACCATTGATCAGAAACTGAACTGGACCAGCCATATAAATACTGTGGCTACAAGAGCAGGCCAGAGGCTGGGAATTCTGCGGCGAGTGTCTCACCTCCTGACTCCCCAAAGCCTTTCCACCATCTACAAGGCACAAGTAAGGAGTGTGATGGAATATTCTCCACTTGCCTGGATGAGTGCAGCTCCAACAACACTCAAGAAGCTCGACACCATTCAGGATAAAGCAGCCCGCTTGATTGGCACTCCATCCACATTCAACATTCACTCCCTCCACCACCGGCACACTGTGGCTGCAGTGTGTACCATCTACAAGATGCACTGCAGCAACTTGCCAAAGCTCCTTCAACAGCACCTTCCAAACCCGCGACCTCTACCACTTAGAAGGACAAGGGCAGCAGACGCATGGGAACATCACCACCTACAAGTTCCCCTCCAAGGTACACACCACCCTGACTTGGACCTGTATCGCCGTTCCTTCACTGTCGCTGGGCCAAAATCCTGGAACTCCCTTCCTAACAGCATTTTGGGTGTACCTACACCATATGGACTGCAGCGGTTCAAGAAGGCGGCTCACCACCATCTTCTCAAGGGCAATTAGGGATGGACACTAAATGCAGGCCTAGCCAGCCAGCGACACCCACATCCCATCAATGAATAAAAAAACATTAAAAAATCCTCCAGTCCTCTGGCACCTCCCCTGTGGCCAGAAAGGTTCTGAAAATTTGTGTCAGAGCCCCTGCAATCTCCTCCCTTGCCTGGGATACATCTTGTCTGGGCCTGGGAACTTATCCACTTTTAAGCCCACTAAGAGGGTAGAGAAAAAACAGGGAATTATAGACCGGTAAGCCTGACATCAGTAGTGGGGAAAATGCTAGAGCCTATTATAAAAGATGTAATAGCAGAGCACTTGGAAAGCAGTGACAGGATCAGACAAAGTCAACATGGATTTACAAAAAGGTAAATCATGCTTGACTAATCTACTGGAATTTTTTGAGGATGTAACTGGTAAAATAGATAAGGGAGAACCAGTGGATGTGGTGTATTTGGACTTTCAGAAGGCTTTTGATAAGGTCCCGTATCAGAGATTAGCGTGCAAAATTAAGGCACATGGGATTGGGGGCAAGGTATTGACTTGGATAGAGAACTGGTTGGCGGACAGAAAGCAAAGAGTTGGAATAAACGGGTCGTTTTCCGAGTGGCAGGCAGTGACTAGTGGGTTACCGCAAGGATCGGTCCTAGGACCCCAGCTGTTCACTATATTAATGATCTGGACGAGGGAATTGGATGTAATATCTCCAAATTTGCAGACGACACAAAACTGGGTGGGAGGGTAAGCTGTGAGGAGGATGTCGTGAAACGCCAGTACGATTTGGACAGGTTGGATGATTGGGCAGAAACATGGCAAATGCACTATAATGTGGATAAATGTGAGGGTATCCACTTTGGTGGCAAAAACAGGAAGGCAGATTATTATTTGAATGGCAATAGATTGGGAGAGGGGGAAGTGCAAAGAACCTGGGTGTTCTTGTGCACTAGTCACTGAAGGTAAGCATGCAGGTGCAGCAGGCGGTTAAGAAGGCAAATGGTATGTTGGCCTTCATAACAAGAGGATTCGAGTACAGGAACAAGGATGTCTTGCTACAGTTGTACAGGGCCTTGGCGAGACCACACCTTGAGTATTGTGTGCAGTTTTGGTCGTCTTACCTGAGAAAGGACGTTCTTGCCATGGAAGGAGTGCAGCGAAGATTCACCAGGCTGATACCTGGGATGGCAGGAATGACGTATGAGGAGAGATTGTGTTGATTGGGCTTATACTCACTGGAGTTTAGAAGATTGAGAGGGGGTCTCATCGAAACCTATAAAATTCTGTCAGCCCTGGACAGACTAGATGCAGGAAGGATGTTCCTGATGGCCGGGGAGTCCAGAACCAGGGGTCATAGTCTAAGGATAAGGGGTAAGCCATTTAGGACTGAAATGAGGAGGAATTTCTTCACCCAGAGAGTGGTGAACCTGTGGAATTCTCTGCCACAGAGGGCGGTGGAGGCCAGTTCATTAAATATATTCAAGAACGAGTTGGATATATTTCTTAAGGCTAAAGGGATCAAGGGATATGGGGAGAAGGCAGGGACAGGGTACTGAATTGCATGATCAGCCATGATCTCATTGAATGGCGGAGCAGGCTCGAAGGGCCGAATGGCCTACTCCTGGTCCTATCTTCTATGTTTCTATGTTTCTAAAACTGCTAGTACCTCCTCCCTCTCAATACTAATTTGTTCAAGTATATTACAATCCCACTGCCTGATTTCTATGCCTACATCGTCCTTCTCCATGGTGAACACAGATGCAAAATGTCCATTTAAAACCTCACCCACATCTTCCGGCTCTGCACACAGATTGCCACTTTGGTCCCTAATGGGCCCTACTCTTTCCCTGGTTATCCTCTTGCCCTTAATATACTTATAAAACACCTTGGGATTTTCCTTTGTTTTGCCCGCCTGTGTGTTTTCATGCCCCTGCTTCGCTGTCCTAATTTCTTTAAGTACCCCCCTGCACTTTCTATACTCCTGTAGGTCTTCCACTGTTTTTAGACCTTTGTATCTGCCAAAAGCCTCCCTTCTTTTCCTAAACCATTCTTGTATATCCCTTGACATCCAGGGTTCCCTGGGCTTGTTGGTCCCACCCTTGACCTTTACGGGAACATGTTGGCATTGTACTCTCTCTATTTCCTTTCTGAATGACTCCCACTGCTCTGATGTGGATTTTCCTACAAGTAGCTGATCCCAGTCCACTTTGGCCAGATCCTGCCTTATCATATTAAAATCGGCCTTCCCCCAATTTAGAACCTTTATTTCCGGTCCATCTTCCTTTTCCATGACTACCTTAAATCTCACTGAATTATGGTCACCGTCACCAAAATGCTCTCTTGCGGACACTTCTACCACTTGCCCAGCTACATTCCCTAGAATTAGGTCCAGTACCGCCCCCTCTCTTGTAGGACTTTCTACATGCTGGCTCAAAAAGCTCTCCTGGATGCCCTTTAAGAATTCTGCACCCTCTAAGCCTTTCACACTCTGACTATCCCAGTTAATATTGGGAAGTTAAAATCCCCTACTATTATTACGTTATTATTTCTACACTTCTCTGAGATTTGCCTACATATCTGTTCCTCTATCTCCCCCTGACTGTTTGGGGGCCTGTAGTACACTCCCAGCAAAGTGCTTGCCCCCTTTTTGTTTTTAAGTTCTACCCATATGGCTTCATTAGAGGAACCTGTGCAGATATCATCCCTCCTTACTGCAGTAATTGACTCCTTGATTAATATTGTGACACCCGCTCCTCTTTTACACGGGCCGCCTCTGCTCATAGAATTTGAGCCCTATAATATTAACACTCCTATAACAGTGTATAATAAAATCACCATTTAACATTTTTCAATCACAGTAATCATTGACCCCCACACCAGATTGTATTCACCCTGAGCAACGCCATGAGAGATACACTACTGACCTGAAGATTACCCTCGATTGCATTGGGGAAATAATTTGACTTGCGAGAAGATTAAGATCCCTGTATAAACCTTCATATAAACTCAGATATATTTCACATATCCTGGACTATAGCAGTTGAAATACACGAGCATTCAGTCACCTGTTTGCCAATACAATAGTTTCAGTTGAATTTGCTGCCTGTCTGTGAGAAGGTCATTGGCGACAGCTTGGTAAAAGGAGCCCGAGGGCAGTTTCTGATTAGACCTTTCATTGGGTCCGATATAAATGTTGTGATCGTTTCTATAGCAACGAAGCCTGTGTGTGGACCTTGTGGGCAGACTGTGTTTCACTCAATGTAACTTCAGGTGCTGCTTCTGTCAGGAGATTTCTGTTTCTCTCTGCCCTGCTTGAGCAGTCTGAGGGAAGGGCCGATCAAGTAGAAGATCGGAATAGCAAAGATTTCACTATTTTACCATGAGCACTGGGCAGAGCCTGTCCACAGTGCGCTCCGACACTCGCACTGCTTTCTTGGTGTAATAATTTAACCCACTCCCCGAGCTCGGGGTGTGAGCGGCCCGCGTCCCCCCCGGGGTTCATGAACCCGCTCCCTGAGCTCTCTCACCTGATGTGTCCGCGGCTGCTGCCAAGGTCCGCGCATGCTCAGTTCACCTTCTGTTGTTCCGGTTTAAAGGTCAAGCCCCGCCCCTCACACTCCGATTGGTTGGAGGACCCGCCGCCCGCTCGGTCCTCCAGTCCCGCCCCCTCATCCTATTGGTCCGAGCTCCCGTCAATCACCCGGGCAATGTGAGCTGAGCATGCGCGGACCTTGGCAGCAGCCGCTGACACATCAGGTGAGAGGTCAGGGAGCGGGTTCATGAACCCGGGGGGACGCGGGCCGCTCACACCCCGAGTGCGGCCCCAGGCCCCATTATTAAAACACTCAACATTATCCGCTTTACAAACACCCGGGGTGGGCCTCAGGCCCTGAACAAGAGCCTCCGGGCCGGGCATTTGCCCCGAGCGGGGCGGCAGCTGCGGGGCTTTCTCCCGGGGTAACGGCCGCCATCTTGAGAGGCTCAGGGGGCAGCAGAGCGCATGCGCGGCCCCCTTGGCCAGGAATCAGGAGGAGAGAATCTTGTCAATTTCTATCCTGGACTCACAGTGATGGCTTTTGTAAACTCCTTTTACAGGCTGTGAGAAGGGCAGCATTTACACACCGCAAACTCAAACCAAACATCACATCAAGATCTGACCGAGTCACTCCATTCATCAGGACCCGAATATCATCGGCCTGTGAATGTGGAAGGAGAAATGTTTGCCTGTTCTGTCTGTGGGAAAAGATTTCAAACATCAGTGTGACTGGAAAAGCACTGAGACACACACACCCGAGTGAGAGTGTTCCAGTGCACTGACTGTGGAAAGAGCTTTAACCAGTTGCACAGCCTGAAAAAACATCGCACCATTCACAGCGGGGAGAAACCGTACACGTGTTCTGTATGTGGACAAGGCTTCAACTGATCGTCCAACCTGGAGAGACACAAGGACACCCGCACCATGGAGAAACCGTGGACATGTGGGGACTGGGAAGCAATTCAATTACCCATCTGAGCTGGAAACTCATCGACGCAGTCACACTGGGGAGACGCCGTTCACCTGCTCCGTGTGTGGGAAGGGATTCACTCTGTCGTCCAGCCTCCATTTACACCAACGAGCTCACATTGATGAGAGACCTTTTATATGCTCTGACTGTGGGAACTGCTTTAAACTCTCTGCAGATTTTATTAAACATCAGCTTGTTCACACCGACGAGAGACCATTCAGTTGTACTCACTGCGAGAAGAGCTTCAGGCAGTCATCTCACCTCATTCAATACCAGCGAGTTCACACTGGGGAGAGGCCGTTTACCTGTTCTGTATGTGGGAAGGGATTCACTGAATCATCCCACCTGCTGACACACCAACCTGTTCACCTTGATAGAGCTTTTAAATGTGCTGACTGTGAGAAGAGCTTTAAAAGCGCGAAGGATCTGCTGACACACCAACGGGTTCACACCGGGGAGAGGCAATTCACCTGCTCCGTGTGTGGGAAATGATTCACTACTTCATCCAACCTGCGGACACACCAGCGAGTTCACACTAGGGAGAATCCGTTCACCTGCTCTGTGTGTGGGAAGGGATTCGCTACTTCATCCAACCTGCTGAGACACCAGCGAGTTCACACTAGGGAGAGGCCGTTCACCTGCTCCGTGTGTGGGAAGGGATTCACTCGATCATCTTACCTGGTGAGACACCAGCAAGTTCATAAGTGACTGTAGGGGTAGGATTCTGCTGTTAATCACATCCTATGTTTGTTTCTACCAATGTTATTAACCCCTATAACTGGGCTGTGTTGTGTTTGTTATTTCTCCAAGATAAGGGACTAATTGATGTCCATTTTGGGTCCTTTTCTCCTTTTGAACTCTAGATTAATTCAGTTCTCATACCTTCGGTTGCTCTCATGGACAAGTCCCAGCTCCCCATACCTTCCAGAGTGCCTCTCCCAGCCTTGGTATCCAGGGAAGGTAGGTGTTAGGGAATATATATATATTATATTAATAACATAGATTTTAATATGATTAAACTAATGATTTATAGAAATCTGATTATGCTTAAGCTGACCACATGTCAAAGGATGGTGTGATGTATCAGATCCAATCACAGCTGGTAATGTCACATCGGCTGACTTAAAAACTGAGAACAATGAAAATGCTGATCTAAGCTTAACTTTGAAAATGCTGATCTAAGCTTAATACTGAAAGTGCTGATTTAGCTTAAACAGAGAACAAAGGAATGATTGATGTGCCAGAGATCCAATCAGTGTGATGTAGCTGAACCAATGGTAATAAAGGGGGCGGGTACATCTGCTGCTGTATAAAAACCAGCCATTTTGAATATGATGTTAGTCGGATGAAGGAAGTCAAACAGTGTAAATCAAGTGATGCAATAAATCGACTATTTAAAACTTACCACCGGACTCGCAGACTTTTATTTTAGTGTGTTGACCTCAGATCAGTGTGGTCCACTGAAATTAATTACCCGATCTAACAATTTGGCGCTGCGAGCAGTAGGCATGATGCTCTATTCACACATCGAAGGTGAGAGAGATGCTGAGGGTCACACACTAAGTCCTGTAGCTGAAAGTGATCAACAGACTGGGTTTTGTGTTTAGTGATCCCGGACGTGTTACCGAGACCTTCCCTGGATACCAAGGCTAGGAGAGGCACTCTGGAATGTATGGGGAGCTGGGACTTGTCCATGAGAGTAACCGAAGGCATGAGAACTGAAATAATCTAGAGTTAGAAAGGAGAAAAGGCCCAAAAATGGAGCAGTGCTGATTTAGCTTAAACAGAGAACAATTAGTCTCCTCTTGGAGAAATCAAGGACTCGATACACTGTGTGTTTGAAACAAAGCTGATTTATTTGACAAATATCAAAATATTAGTCTACAGCCCAGTTATAGGGGTTACTAACATCAGCAGAAACAAACCCCAACTGTCAGAATGAACAAGGTTCAGTCCTGGATGTGATTAACAGAAGCAATAACAGAAGAATCCAACCCCTGCAGTCACTTGTGAACTCGCTGGTGTTTCAGCAGGTTGGATGACTGAGTGAATCTCTTCACACACACGGAGCAGGTGAACGGCTCTCCCCAGTGTGAACTCGCTTGTGTGTCAAAAGGTGCACTGAACAAGCGAATCCCTTCCCACACATGAAACATGGGAACGGTCTCTTTCCTGTGTGAATGTCCTCGTGTTAAGAGGTGGGTTGAACGGTCTCTCCTTGGTGTGAACTCGCTGGTGTTCAGCGAGTTGCAATGACTGGCTGAACCTCTGCTCACAGTGAGAGCAACTGAATGGACTCTCATGAGTGTGAAGGAGCTGGTGTTCAGCCAGACGGAATGACTGCTGGAACCTCTTCCCGCATAGAGAGCAACAGAACGGTCTCTCGTCAGTGTGAACTCGCTGGTGTTCAATCAGCTCCTCAGAGGTTTTAAAGCTGTTCCCACAGTCAGAGCATTTAAAAGTCTCTCATCAGTGTGATCAAGTTGGTGTGCAGTGAGGTGGGATGAACAAGTGAATCCCTTCCCACACACGGAGCAGGTGAACAGCCTATCCCCAGTTTCCAGCTGGGCCAGTTAATTGAATCCCTTCCCACAGTCCCCACATTTACTGATGAATCGAGTGACTCAGATCTTGATGTGATGTTTGGTTTGAGTTTCCTGTTTGTAAATCCTCCCCATCTGATTCTCTGTAAAAGGAGTTTACAAAAGCCATCACTAAGTGCAGGATAGAAATTCAGAACAGACAATTCTAGTTTCTATGGAACATTCTTTCCTCTCTCGCTCCCCCAAAGCTGTAAATCCCCGCCCCACACACTCTCCCTCCTCCCTGTGCTGAAATCCAAACCCATCGCACCATCTCCAACATTTCTTTCCTCCACTCCCAGTTTTCCCCCTCCCTCTACTCTGGTTGGGTTCAGTTCTCCACCCGCTGTGTGCAGAGTGAGAATAAAATCAATGAGCTGCTGATTGTCTCTGCTGGTCACTGGGCCTTTTTGGATGGACCAATAGGGTGAGACTGGGTTGCCCCAGGGTCACCAAACAAGAATCAGCCCAACAAGGCTCCCTTTCAGGGGCCACTAATGTGGGAGAAACATGTGGACCAATCAAGGGAGAAACATGTGGACCAATCAAACTTATATTTGTTCAATTTATATTATCGATTTAGACTTTGGATCCAAAACACAATTTCTAAATTTGCGGACAACACCAACTTGGGGGGCACAGCCAATACTGAGGAGGACTGCAACAAATTACAGGAAGACTTCAACAAACTTGAAGAATGAGCCTATAATTGGCAAATGAAATTCAACACAGATAAATGTGAGGTATTACATTTTGGTGAGTAAAATAGGGAGGTCACATATTACTTGGAAAATAAGAATCTAAATGGGGTAGAGGAGCAAAGGGATCTAGGAGTACAAATACACAAATCACTAAAAGTATCGACACAGGTTAACAAGGCCATAAAAAAAGCAAACCAAGCACTAGGGTTTATTTCTAGAGGGATAGAATTGAAAAGTCGGGAAGTTATATCAAACTTGTATCGAACCTTGGTTAGACCCCAACTCTTTACAATCTATATTAACGATTTGGAAGAAGGGACCGAGTGCAACATATCCAAGTTTGCCGACGACACAAAGATGGGAGGGAAAGCAGTGAGTGAGGAGGACATAAAAAACCTGCAAAAGGACATAGACAGGCTAAGTGAGTGGGCAGAGATTTGGCAGATGCAATATAATGTTGGAAACTGTGAGGTTATGCACTTTGGCAGAAAAAATCAAAGAGCAAGTTATTATCTAAATGGAGAGAAACTGCAAAGTGATACAGTACAAAGGGATCTGGGGGTCCTGGTGCATGAAACACAGAAGGTTAGTATGCAGGTGCAGCAGGTGCAGCAGGGCCAATGGAATCTTGGCTTTTATTGCAAGGGGGATGGAGTATAAAAACAGGGAAGTCTTGCTGCAGTTATACAGGGTATTGGTGAGGCCACACCTGGAATACTGCGTGCAGTTTTGGTTTCCATATTTAAGAAAATATATACTTGCTCTCGAGGCGGTTCAGAGAAGGTTCACTCGGTTGATTCCGGAGATGAGGGGGTTGACGTATGAGGAAAGGTTGAGTAGGTTGGGACTCTACTCATTGGAGTTCAGAAGAATGAGAGGCGATCTTATCGAAACATAAGATTGTGAGGGGGCTTGATCGGGTGGATGTGGTAAGGATGTTTCCACTGATGGGTGAGAGTAGAACTAGGGGGCATAATCTTAGAATAAGGGGCTGCCCTTTCAAAACTGAGATGAGGCGAAACTTCTTCACTCAGAGGGTAGTAAATCTATGGAATTTGCTACCCCAGAGAGCTGCGGAAGCTGCAACATTAAATAAATTTAAAATGGAGATAGACATTGTCCTAGCAGATAAGGGAATTAGGGGTTACGGGGAGAGGGCAGGGAAGTGGATGTGAGTCTAGATTCGGATCAGCCGTGATCCTATTGAATGGCGGAGCAGGCCCGAGGGGCCGTATGGCCTACTCCTGCTCCTATTATGTTCTTATGGAGTACTGCGTACAGTTCCGGTGACCATATTATAAAAAGGATATAGAGGCACTGGAGAGGGTCCAGGGAAGATTTACAAGGATGATACCAGAAATGCGAGAGTATACATATCAGGAAAGGATAAACAGGCTGGGCCTCTTTTCTCTCATATTATGTGGTTTGGTGTCAAATTTTGTTTAATAACGCCCCTGTGAAGCACCCTGGGATGCTTTACTATGTTAAAGGCGCTATATAAATCCAAGTTGTTGTTGTTGCTGTAAAGGAGGAGGCAGTAGCGACATTGGATAGGATAAAAATAGAGGGATATACATAAAAGGTTGGCGGTCCTCAAAGTAGATAAGTCACCTGGTCCGGATGGGATGCATCCTAGGTTACTGAAGGAAGTAAGGGTGGAAATTGCGGAGGCTCTGGCCACAATCTTCCAATCCTCCTTGGAAATGGGGCAGTGCCAGAGGACTGGAGGATTGCAAATGTTACCCCCCTGTTTATAAAAAGGGGAGAGGGATAAACCCGGCAACTACAGACCAGTCAGTCTAACATCAGTGGTGAGACAATAACCTGGGACAAAATTCATTCACATTTGGAAAAGTCTGGGCTAATAAATGAAAGTCAGCACAGATTTGTTAAAAGCAAATCATGTTTGACTAACGTGATCGAGTTTTTGATGAAGTAACGGAGAGGGCTGAGATTTGTTAGTAAAATTAAAGCCCACGGGATTAAAGGGACAGTGTCGGCATGGCTCAGAGACAGAAAGCAGAGAGTGGTGGTGAACGGTTGTTTCTCCGACTGGAGGGACGTACACAGTGGTGTTCCCCAGGGGTCTGTATTAGGACCACTTAACTTTTTGATATAGGTTAATGACCTGGACTTGGGTATATTATATACTTGGGCATATAATTTCAATGTTTGCAGATGACACGAAACTTGGAAATGTAGTAAACAATGAGGAGGATAGTAGCAGACTTCAGGAGGACACAGACAGACTGGTAAAATGGGCAGACACATGGCAGATGAAATTTAATGCAGCGATGTGTGAAGTGATATATTATGGTGGGAAGAATGAGGAGAGGCAATATAAAATTATAAAATTCTAACAGGACGAGACAGGCTAGATGCAGGAAGGATGTTCCAGATGGCGGGGGAGTCCAGAACCAGGGGTCACAGTCTAAGGATAAGGGGTGAGCCATTTAGGACAGAGATGAGGAGGAATTCCTTCACCCAGAGAGTGGTGAACCTGTGGAATTCTCTACCACAGAAGGCAGTGGAGGCCAATTCATTAAATATATTCAAGAATGAGTTAGATATATTTCTTAAGGCTAAAGGGATCAAGAGATATGGGGAGAAGGCAGGGACAGGGTACTGAATTTGGATGATCAGCCATGATCTCATTAAATGGCGGAGCAGGCTCGAGGGGCCGAATGGCCGACTCCTGCTCCTATCTTCAATGTTTCTATGTTTCAATATAAACTAAAGGGTAGAATTTTAACACGAGTGCAGGAACAGAGAGACCTGGGGGTTTCTGTACACAAATCTTTGAAGGTGGCAGGACAAGTTGAGAAGGCTCTTAAAGAACCAGACGGGATCCTTGACTTTATTAATAGAGGAATAGAGTGCAAAAGCAAGGAAGTTATGCTAAACCTTTATAAAACACTGGTTCGGCCTCAGCTGGAGTATTGTGTTCAATTCTGGGCACCACACTTTAGGAAGGATGTCAAGGCCTTGGCGAGGATGCAGAAAGATTTACTAGACTGGTACCAGGGGAGAGGGTTTTCAGTTATGTGGAGAGACTGGAGAAGCTGGGATTGTTCTACTTAGAGCAGAGAAATTTAAGGGGAGATTTAATTCAGATGTTCAAAATTATGAACAGTTTTGATAGAGTAAATTAGGAGAAACTGTTTCCACTGGCAGAAGGGTCGGTAACCAGAGGACACAGATTAAAAATAACTGGCAAAACAATCTGAGGGGAGATGAGGAGAATTTTTTACGCAGCGAGTTGTTGTGATCTGGAATGCACTGCCTGAAAGGGTGGTGGAAGCAGATTCAATAACAACTTATAAAAGGGAATACTTGAGAAGGAAACATTGCGGGGCGATGGGGAAAGTGCTGGGCTGTGGGAATAATTGGATAACTCTACCAAAGAGCCAGCACAGGCACAATGGAGCGAATGGCCTCCTTCTGTGCTGTAAGATTCTGTGAAACTCCAGCCTAGTTATAGGGTTATTAACATCAGCAGAAACAAATCCCAACTGACAGAATGAACATGGTTCAGTCCTGGATGTGATTAACAGCAGCAACAACAGCAGAATCCAACCCCTACCATCACTTGTGAACTCGCTGATGTCTCAGCAGGTGGGATGACCGAGTGAATCCCTTCCCACACTCGGAGCAGGTGAACGGCCTCTCCCCAGTGTGAGTGCGCTTGTGTCTCAGCAGGTTGGGTGAGTGAGTGAATGTCTTACCACACTCGGAGCAGGTGAACGGCCTCTCCCCAGTGTGAGTTCGCTTGTGTCTCAGCAGGTTGGGTGAGTGAGTGAATGTCTTCCCACACACGGAGCAGGTGAACGGCCTCTCCCCGGTGTGAACATGCTGGTGTTCAATGAAACGGGAAGAACTAATGAATCTCTTCCCGCACACAGAGCAGATAAAAGGCCTCTCCCCAGTGTGAACTTGCTGATGTGTGACCAGGGTGGATGACTGAGTGAATCCCTTCCCACACATGGAGCAGATGAACGGTCTCTCCCCAGTTTGAGTGTGTTGGTGCCTCAGCAGATCCTTTGTTCTTTTAAAGCTCTTCTCACAGTCAGAACATTTAAAAGGTCTCTTATTGGTGTGAACAAGATGGTGTTCAGTGAGGTTGGATGATTGAGTGAATCCCTTCCCACACACGGAGCAGGTGAACGCCCTCTCCCCAGTGTGAACTCGCTGCTGTGTCTGGAGCTTCGATGACTGAGTGAATCCCTTCCCACACACGGAACAGGTGAATTGCCTCTCCCCAGTGTGACTGCGTCGATGAGTTTCCAGCTTCGACGGGGAACTGAATCCCTTCTCACAGTCCCTACATTTCCACGGTTTCTCCATGGTTCGCGTGTCCTTGTGTCTCTCCAGATTGGACGATCCGTTGAAGCCTCGTCCACACATAGAACATGTGTACAGTTTCTCCCCACTGTGAACGGTGCAATGTGTTTTCAGGCTGTGTAACTGGTTAAAGCTCTTTCCACAGTCAGTGCACTGGAACACACTCACTCGGGTGTGTGTGTCTCGGTGCTTTTCCAGTCACACTGATGTTTGAAATCTTTTCCCACAGACAGAACAGACAATCATTTCTCCTTCCACATTCAGAGGCCGATGATATTCGTTCCTGATGAATGGAGTGACTCTGTCAGATCTTGATGTGATGTTTGGTTTGGGTTTGCGGTGTGTAAATGCTGCCCTTCTCACAGCCTGTAAAAGGAGTTTACAAAAGCCATCACTGTGAGTCCAGGATAGAAATTGACAAGATTCTCTCCTCCTGGTTCCTGGCCAAGGGGGCTGCGCATGTGCCCTGTTGCACCCTGAGCCTCTCAAGATGGCGGCCGTTAACCCGGGCCTGTCACCGGGAGAAAGCCCCGCAGCTGCCGCCCCGCTCGGGGCAAACTCCCGGCCCGGAGGCTCTTGTTTGGGGCCCGAGGCCCACCCCGGGTGTTTATAAAGGCTCCCTGCCGGTTCTATTGCTCCCCTGTGCTCCGCCGCCTCCTCCCCGCTCTGGAATCTTCTCTCCGCCTTCCGCCGCCATCACCCGACTGGCGGCACTGCGCACGCACGGGACCCACCCCACACCAAGCCCTCCCCGCGCCTGCGCACACCGGGCCCCTGCAGCATTGTTAGGGCCTATTCTTGCGCGGAATGTTCTGGGTAATAACTGCAGCCATTTTGCGCAACAACAATCTGCAGAAGTGAGTGGAATAGCTGAAGACAGATACCTTTGGAGTAGGGAGTAGGAGGAGGATGAGTGGTGTGGCACAGAGCTGGAGAATCTACTTAATGGAGTGACTTGCTTAACAGAGTGATAAACGGACTTGCTAAATGGACCGGGGTCAAGCAAGGCTGTTCTAGATCTTCCTGGCTGCAATGCTCCATCTCACCCTCAGTAAGCTCCCCGCTGGAGTGGAGCTAATCTACAAAACAAATGGGAAACTGTTCAACCTCCGTCGCCTCCAAGGTCGTCCCATCCTCTGTCATCAAATTACAGTATGCAGATGACGCTTGCGTTTGCGCACACTCGGAGGCCGAAATCCAAACCACCGTCAACACCTTCACTGAAGCATACAAGAGCATGGGCCTTACACTAAATATCCGTAAGACAGAGGTCCTCTTCCAACCTGCCCCTGCCACACAGTACTGCTCCCCAATTATCAAAATCCACGACAAGGCCTTGGACAACGTGGGTGACTTTCCATACCTCGGGAGCCTACTGTCAACAAAGGCACCACAGTGCAGCCTTCAGTCGCCTGAGGAAGAGAGTGTTTGAAGACCAGGACCTCAAACCCAGCACTAAGCTCATGGTCTACAGAGCAGTAGTGATACCCGCCCTCCTGTATGCTTCAGAGACATGGACCATGTACAGCAGGCACCTCAAAGCACTGGAGAGGTACCACCAACGCGGCCTCTGCAAGATCTGCAACTCCATTGGCAGGATAGGCGCACTAACATCAATGTTCTCACTCAGACCAACATCCCCAGCATCGAAGCTTTGATCATGCTCCATCAGCTCCGATGGATGGGCCACATAATCCACATGCCAGAGACCAGGTAGGCCTCAGAGCAGCAGCGGCGGGAGGAATCTCGGCGGCGGCGGTGATATAAAAAGACACCAGAGACCAGGTAGGCCCCAGAGACCAGGTAGGTTTACTAATCTGCAATCTCAGAGAGGGAGAGAAGTAAAAAGTAATCGAAGTGTGATGTCACCAGAAAGCAGGTAAGTGATTGGTTGGTGAGTATTTCTCTCTTTTTAAACTTTAACTCTGTGGTTTATAGTTTCTAAAGTCTCTGTGGTGTAGCGGGGACTGTTGGTAAACCAGGGCCCTTAAATATACTATTTAACTCTAGTGTAATTGGTGGGATTGATTTGTTTTAATTTAATTGCAATTAATTAAAGGGTGATGTGGTAAACCACGTTCACTATCGTTAGCACTGTTCACCACTGTTCGTTATAACTGTATCACTGACCACTATTGTATCACGGTACGAGGTCGCCTCTTGCCACACTGCTATACCTGGGATGACCACTGCCGACTCCGCCTTGGCTCCACCCACCAGGCCAGGTATAAAGGTGAGCGACTGGCTGGTATTCCTCCTGCTTGGATCGGATCACCCACGAGAGTGGGCTGTTATTTAGTCAATAAAAACCTTTAGTCACCTTCGTAACTCTTCGCCTTTTATTGGAGGAATTGATAGGTATATCAATTTTATTGACTAAATTTAATGATGTCCGACAACGAGTCACAACCGGCGGAGGAGCCACCAGCGCAGCTCCCAGGAGCACAGCCACACCAGCCAGCTTGGCTGCGAGCCCTCAGACCGCCGTACCTGGACCTGAACCCACGAGCAGCAAACTCAGCCGCAGACTTTAAACACTGGCTGGTCTGCTTCGAATCATACCTGAGAGAATCCAGCGTCCCTCAGGCATCCAAACTAAGTGTCCTGCAGGCACAACTGAGCCCGAGAGTATACACTCTCATCGAGGACATGACTACCTACGAGACCGCCATCAACCTGCTGAAACAGAAGTACCGGACCCCGGTAAACTACATGTACGCTAGGCACCTCCTAAGATCACGGCCGCAACAGCCAGGAGAATCAGTAGCCGAATTCTCACAGGCGCTATATGCACTCGCCAGGAACTGTGACTTTAAATCGGTGTCGGCAGCCGAAAATACTGAAGATAATATCCGCGACGCATTCCTGAAAGGCCTACGGTCCGAGTACTCACGGCAAAGACTGCTGGAAGCTAAAGACCTCAGCATGGAAAAAGCTGAAGCCCTCGCTATCTCCCTGGAAGTGGCCCACCAAGATCAGGAAGCATTCACCAGGTACTGCTCGCGACCCTGGGACTCGGGCCCGACCCCTACCACAGCACCCTTCCCAGCGCCGCCCCCGGGACCTACCTCTGCGTCGGCGTCCCGGACCCGACCGGCCCCGCCACCCCCGGCACCGGCCCCGACATCGGGCATCCGCGATCGGGCCGCCGGCTGTTTTTTTTGTGGCCAGGAGAAGCACCCGAGGTCGCGCTGCCCAGCCAAGAACTCCATATGTAGAACCTGCCTGAAGAAAGGCCACTTCTCCAAGGCCTGCAGGAGCGGATCCTCAGAGGCCAGCAGTGCCGCATGCGAACTATGGGGGCGGCCATCTTCGTTTAGGGCAACTGAGGCCAGCATCCCCACACATGAGTCATGGGGGCGGCCATCTTTGTTTAGGGCAACTGAGGCCAGCATCCCCACACATGAGTCATGGGGGCGGCCATCTTTGATTAAGGCAACCGACCCCAATAGTGCCTCATGGGGCCCTACCTCGTGGGAGACGCCATTTTACTCACCACGCCCGACCGCCTCGCCCGCAGATGACAACGACTCGCTCAGCTACACACTAGCTTCCGTCACCCTGGACCAAGCCCGCCCGCACCATCTGTCCAAGTCAATGATGGACATCAAAGTGAACGGCCACGCCACGACCTGCCTGTTCGACAGCGGAAGCACGGAGAGCTTCATCCACCCAGACACGGTGAGCCACTACTCCCTCTCTGTCCTACCAACGCGCAGCCGAATCTCGATGGCATCGAGGTCCCACGCCACGGACATCAGCGGCTACTGTGTCGTGACCCTGTCGGTTAAGGGCACGGAGTATAAAAACTTTAAACTCCTCGTCCTCCCCCATCTCTGCGCTGCCGTCCTACTAGGGCTGGACTTCCAATCCCACCTCCAAAGCGTAACCCTAGCATACGGTGGACCCCTCCCCCCACTCACAGTCAACAACCAGCAAACGTTAAACCGCCCACCGCGTAACACCTGCAGCCTCTCCACCCTCAAGGTCCCGCCACCCTCTCTGTTTGCTAACCTTACCCCTGACTGCAAACCCGTCGCTACCAAAAGCAGGCGGTATAGCGCCGGGGACAGAGCCTTCATTAGCTCTGAGGTGCGGCGCCTCCTGAAAGAGGGCATTATCGAGGGGAGCAGCAGCCCCTGGCGTGCCCAGGTCGTAGTCGTAAAGACCGGCGATAAAAACCGCCTGGTCATCGACTACAGCCAGACCATAAACAGATATACCCAGCTGGACGCATACCCCCTCCCCCGCATATCTGACATGGTCAATCAGATTGCACAGTATAAAGTATTCTCGACCATCGACCTGAAGTCGGCCTACCACCAACTCCCTATCCACCCTGAGGACCGCCAGTATACCGCCTTCGAGGCGAATGGGCGCCTATACCACTTCCTTAGGGTCCCCTTCGGTGTCACTAATGGGGTCTCGGTCTTCCAAAGGGAGATGGACCAGATGGTTGACCAGAACGAACTGCAGGCTACATTCCCCTACCTAGATAACGTCACTATCTGCGGCCGCGACCAGCAGGAACATGACGCGAATCTGGAGAAATTCCTCCGTACGGCCCAACGGCTGAACCTCACCTACAATAAGGAGAAATGCGTGTTTAACACCACGCGCCTTGCCATCCTCGGCTGCGTAGTGGAGAACGGAATCATCGGCCCCGACCCAGAAAGAATGCGCCCCCTCATGGAGCTACCCCTCCCCCACTGCCCTAAAGCACTTAGGAGAACCCTGGGGCTTTTCGCCTACTATGCCCAATGGGTACCCAATTACGCGGACAAAGCCAGACCCCTCCTGAAAGCCACTTCCTTCCCCCTCACGGAGGAGGCGTGCGCGGCCTTCTCCCTCATTAAGGGAGACATAGCCAAGGCCACGATGCACGCAGTGGACGAGTCCATCCCCTTTCAGGTGGAGAGCGACGCCTCCGACTTCGCCTTAGCCGCCACCCTAAACCAGGAGGGGAGGCCAGTGGCCTTCTTCTCAAGGACCCTACAGGGCCCCGAGATCCGACATTCGTCGGTCGAGAAAGAGGCCCAGGCGATCGTGGAGGCAGTACGGCGCTGGAGGCACTACCTGGCAGGCAAACGATTTACCCTCCTCACCGACCAGCGTTCGGTGGCTTTCATGTTTAATAACAAGCTGAAGGGCAAAATCAAGAATGACAAGATTTTGAGATGGAGAATCGAGCTCTCCACCTACGATTATGAGATCTTGTACCGGCCAGGCAAGCTGAACGAATCCCCTGATGCCCTTTCACGAATGACATGCGCCAGCGCGCATATCGATAGGCTTCAGACCCTCCACGACCAGCTCTGCCACCCCGGAGTCACCAGACTCTACCATTTCATTAAGGCCCGCAACCTGACCTACTCCATCGAGGAGGTCAGGACCATGACCAGGAACTGCCAGACCTGTGCGGAGTGCAAACCGCACTTCTATAGGCCGGACCGAGCAAGCCTGATCAAGGCCACCCGCCCCTTCGAGCGCCTGAGCATCGACTTTAAGGGGCCCCTCCCGTCCTCTGACCGTAATGTGTACTTCCTCAACATCGTTGATGAGTACTCCCGCTTCCCCTTTGCCTTCCCCTGCCCCGACATGACCAGTAGCACGGTCATTAAGTGCCTGAATGCCCTCTTCGCCTTGTTCGGGTTCCCGAACTATATACACAGCGACCGGGGCTCCTCCTTCATGAGCGAGGAACTCCGGCAATTCCTCCTAGAGAGAGGTATTGCAGCAAGCAGGACCACCAGCTACAACCCCAGAGGTAACGGTCAGGTGGAAAGAGAGAACGCGACGGTATGGAAGGCCGTCCTCTTAGCCTTAAAGTCTAAGGGCCTCCCAACCTCCCGCTGGCAAGAAGTCCTCCCGACAGCGCTGCACTCCATCCGGTCATTACTTTGCACGGCCACTAACACCACCCCCCATGAACGAATGTTCGTTTTCCCCAGGAAGTCGACTACGGGAACCACTCTACCAACCTGGCTGACCGCCCCGGGGCCGGTCTGGCTGCGGAAACACGTGAGGACCCATAAAACGGACCCCCTGGTCGAGAGGGTGAACCTCCTGCACGCCAACCCCCAGTACGCCTACGTGGCGTACCTAGACGGGCGGGAGGACACTGTCTCCCTACGAGACCTCGCACCCTCAGCCGATCCGGAAACACCGCCACCACCCCCCCCAACCTCAGTCCAGGTAGACGGCATGCCGGAACCCCACGAGCCCTCGCCGACCACGCAAACACCAGCATCAACACCGGATAAGGCACCAGCACCGGATAAGGCAACACCACCGCTGCGGCGATCGGAGAGGCTTACGAAGCCTCCGGACAGACTGACCTACCAGAATTGGTAGTACACTTCACCCCGCCGGACTTAATTCTAAACAAGGGGTGAATGTGGTAAACCACGTTCACTATCGTTAGCACTGTTCACCACTGTTCGTTATAACTGTATCACTGACCACTATTGTATCACGGTACGAGGTCGCCTCTTGCCACACTGCTATACCTGGGATGACCACTGCCGACTCCGCCTTGGCTCCACCCACCAGGCCAGGTATAAAGGTGAGCGACTGGCTGGTATTCCTCCTGCTTGGATCGGATCACCCACGAGAGTGGGCTGTTATTTAGTCAATAAAAACCTTTAGTCACCTTCGTAACTCTTCGCCTTTTATTGGAGGAATTGATAGGTATATCAGGTGAATCATGGCAGGAGAGCCCGGTGCTGTGGTATGCTCCTCCTGCGATATGTGGGAACTCAGGGACACTTCCTGTGTCCCTGACAACCATGTGTGCAGGAAGTGTATCCAGCTGCAGCTACTGGCAGACCGCATTGCGGTGCTGGAGCTGCGATTGGATGCATACTGGACCATTCGCAAGGCTGAGGACGTTGTGGATATCACGTTTGATCAGTTGTTCACACCGCAGGCAAAGGTTGGACAGGCAGAAAGGGAATGGGTGACCAACAGACAGAGTACTAGGCACAGGCAGATAGTGCAAGGGTCCCCTGTGGACATCCCCCTCTCAAACAGATATACTGCTTTGAGTACTGTTGGGGGGGGTGGCTTATCAGAGGAAGGCAGCAGCAGCCAACTTCCTGGCACCAGGGGTGGCTCTGCTGCACAGGAGGGGGGGGGGGAAAGGGGTAGAGCTATAGTAATAGGGGATTCTATTGTAAGGGGAATAAATGGGCGTTGCTGCGGCCACAAACGAGACTCCAGGATGGTGTGTTGCCTCCCTGCTGCAAGGGTCAAGGATGTCTCAGAGCGGCTGCGGAACATCTTGAAAGGGGAGGGTGAACAGCCAGTTGTTGTGGTGCATATAGGTACCAATGATATAGGTAAAAAGCGGGATGAGGTCCTAAAAGCTGAATATAGGGAGTTAGGAGGTAAATTAAAAAATAGGACCTCAAAGGTAGTAATCTCAGGATTGCTACCAGTGCCACGTGCTAGTCAGAGTAGAAATAGAAGGATATTTCAGATGAATATGTGGCTAGAGGAATGGTGCAAGGAGAAGGGATTCAAATTCCTGGGACATTGGAACCGGTTCTGGGGGAGGTGGGACCAGTTCAAACCGGATGGTTTGCACCTGGGCAGGGCCGGGACCGATGTCCTAGGGGGAGTGTTTGCTCGTGCTCTGGGGGAGGGTTTAAACTAAAATGGCAGGGGTTTGGGAACCTGATGTGCCTTCAATAACCACAAAACTAGAAGTTATAGACTTTAACAAGTTGGCTTTTAATCACTAAGATCAGAGCTAACATCTCAACACACCGACTGGCTCACAGGAATGAGTCATACAGATCCTGAGATCTTTAAGTAAGAGAAGTCAGGGGCGGAGCCAAGAGCCAGGACCTGGAACCTTACAGGTTAGTCAGGAAAGAGGAAGTGAAACTATACACCGTGTGGGGGAGGGTAATATACATGAGTGCAAAACGAATACAGGCAAGACAGACAGATTTCATTACATTCACCCCTTCTTTAGATTTAGTCCATCGGGGTGATGTTTCTTAAAAGTTGGTATAAGTGAGTCTGTCAGGAGGTTTTGCGGTTCTCAGTGATTGGCGCAAAGCCGGTTGGGGTGCCTCTAGGGGAGTGGGTTCTGGTTCCTCCGCTGTCCGGGCCTCCGCAGTGTCTTCCAGGTTATCTGCAGTGTCCTCCAGGTTAAAGTTGGGTATTGATACCTCTGGGCGTCCTGTCTCTTTTTGGTGTAGGTCTTCCTCGGGCAGTCTCTCATCGTTCTCTCCGCTCCCCGAGGGAGCGAGGTCTTTTATGGAAACAGTGTCCTCTCGCCCGTCAGAGTATTCAATATAGGCGTACTGAGGGTTTGCATGGAGGAGCTGTACCTTTTCCACAAGGGGGTCCGTTTTATGGCCTCTCACGTGCTTCCGCAATAGTACTGTCCCCGGAGACGTCAGCCACGTGCGTAGAGATATGCCCGAGGTGGATTTCCGGGGGAAAACAAACATCTTTTCATGAGGGGTAGCGTTAGTGGCTGTACATAACAGAGACCTTATGGAGTGGAGCACGTCTGGGAGGACTTCCTGCCAGCGGGAGGTCGGAAGGCCTTTTGACTTTAAGGCTAATGTGACAGCCTTCCAAACAGTAGCATTCTCCCTTTCCACTTGCCCATTACCCCGGGGGTTGTAGCTAGTGGTTCTGCTAGTGGCTATCCCCTTTGAAAGCAAGAACTGGCGCAGTTCGTCACTCATAAATGACGTCCCCCTATCGCTGTGTATGTAGTTCGGCATGCCAAACATGCAGAATAGATTACCGAGACACTTGATGACCGTGGCACTGGTCATGTCTGGGCAGGGAATGGCGAAGGGGAAGCGGGAATATTCATCGATGATATTGAGGAAGTATACGTTACGGTCGGCAGAGGGAAGGGGTCCCTTGAAGTCCAGACTTAGGCGCTCGAATGGCCATGTGGCTTTGATAAGGTGTGCACGGTCAGGCCTGTAGAAACGAGGCTTGCATTCCGCACAGTGTGGTCATTGCCCTGACCTCGATGGAGTGGGGCAGATTGCGGGACTTTATAAAATGGTATAGTCGGGTGACCCCTGGGTGACCGAGGTCGTTGTGGAGACCCTGTAATTTGTCCGTATGAATGCTGGCACACATTCCCCGCGATAGGGCGTCTGGGGGTTCATTAAGGGCTCCCGGCCTGTACATAATATCATAGTCGAACGTGGACAGTTCGATCCTCCACCTGAGTATTTTGTCATTCTTGATTTTCCCCCTTTGTTATTAAACATGAAAGCCACCGACCGCTGGTCGGTGAGCAGGGTGAAACGTTTGCCGGCTAGGTAGTGTCTCCAGTGCCGCACTGCCTCCACTATAGCCTGTGCCTCCTTCTCGACAGAAGAGTGCCTGATTTCAGGTCCCTGAAGTGTTCGGGAGAAGAAGGCCACAGGTCTCCCAGCCTGATTGAGGGTCGCAGCTAAAGCAAAGTCTGACGCATCACTTTCGACTTGAAAGGGAATGCTTTCGTCCACTGCACAGAGTGCAGCCCTTTCAATGTCCTGTTTGATACTGGTGAAAGCCTCCCGAGCTTCAGCTGATAGTGGGAAGGACGTCGATTTAATGAGGGGTCGGGCCTTATCAGAGTAATTGGGCACCCATTGGGCATAATACGAGAAAAATCCCAGGCACCTTTTTAAAGCTTTGGGATTGTGTGGCAGGGGCAATTCCTTTAGGGGGCGTAATCGGTCAGGGTCCGGTCCAATTACCCCATCTTCCACCACACAGCCGAGGATACAGAGACGGGTTGTGTTGACGACACATTTGTCTTCGTTGTAGGTTAGATTCAGCTTTAGGGCAGTTTTTAAAAATCTCGCAAGATTTAGATCGTGGTCTTGCTGGTTGTGCCCGCAGATAGTGACATTGTGCAGATAGGGGTAGGTAGCTTGTAGTTTATTCTCGTCAACCATGCGGTCCATCTCACGTTGGAAGACCGAGACCCCATTTGTAACCCCGAAGGGCACTCTGAGAAAATGGTAGAGGCGTCCATTTGCCTCAAAGGCGGTGTATGGGCAGTCCTCCATTCTAATAGGGAGCTGGTGATACGCGGATTTGAGGTCGATAGTCGAGAAGACTCGGGATTGCGCAATCTGGTTGACCATTTCTGATATGCGGGGTAAAGGGTAGGCATCCAGCTGGGTATAAATATTAACAGTCTGGCTGTAGTCAATTACCATCCGTTTCTTTTCGCT
This sequence comes from Somniosus microcephalus, assembly GCF_052327205.1. Taxonomy (NCBI): domain Eukaryota; kingdom Metazoa; phylum Chordata; class Chondrichthyes; order Squaliformes; family Somniosidae; genus Somniosus; species Somniosus microcephalus. The sequence goes on along the minus strand of NC_140990.1, from coordinate 61,063,865 downwards.
ATTTTTAACTGTGACTACTTGGGCACGCCACGGACTGGTACTGCATTCAATAATGCCTTCCCGCAGGAGTCTGTCCACTTCCGCCTTGATAAAGTGTCTGTCTTCCAGACTGTACCGTCTACTTTTGGTCGCTATGGGCCTACAGTTCGGAGCGAGATTAGCGAATAAAGAGGGCGGGCTGATTTTTAAGGTTGATAGGCCACAGACTGTGAGTGGCGGCTGGGACCCGCCATATGCTAGCGTGACACTTTTGTGATGGCACTGGAAGTCCAGGCCCAAGGTTACATTAACACAGAGTTCTGGCATCACGAGGAGTTTAAAATCCTTGTAGTCCATGCCTTTTACAGTCAGTGTTACCACACAGTAGCCCAAAATGTCCAAAGTGTGGGGCTTAGCAGCCATAGCAATTCTGCACCGTGTAGGGGTTACCGTTAATGAGTGCCGCCTTACCAGGCTAGGGTGGATAAAACTCTCGGTACTCCCACAGCCAATTAAACATTTCGTTAAATTCCCGTTTACCTGTATGTCCATCATGGATTTTGTCAACGGGTGTGGCCTGGATTGATCCACCGTGATCGAAGCCACTGTTGGGCCCTGGGCGGCCGTTGAGTCAGGAAAAGATGGCGGATCCCAAGATGGCAGCCTGCATGGCACTCACGAGGCGGTGACGGAGTTGGAAATCAGATTCCCCCTGCAGACTTTGCCAAAATGCCCCTTTTTCTTACATTTGAAGCATGTAGCATCCTTCGCTGGGCATCGTTGTCTGGGGTGCTTGGCCTGGCCGCAGAAGTAGCATTTCGGGCCTCGAGACATTGCCGATGTAGTAGGACTCCTGGGTGAACTTCTGTGTGGGGACTCCGGCGGTGTAGAGCTGGTCTGAGACCTGGATGGGGAAGATGGCTGATTCCAAGATGGCGGCCCGCTCGGCGCGCACGAGGCGGTGAGGGCCACATGGCCGGAAGAATAAGAGTCAGAGTTTTTCTGGGCCACGTCCAGTGATCGCGCAGTGGCCACTGCCTTTTTTAAGTCCAGGACCTCCTTCTCCAGCAGTCTCTGCCGGATATAATTCGATTTGAGGCCCGTGATGAAGGAATCGCGGACCAATTCGTCAGAGTACACGTTGGCCGTCACGGCCTTGCAGTTACAGTCCCGGACCAAGTCCTTTAGGCCCTATAAGAAATCGTCCATTGATTCCTCAGGTCGCTGCCTGCGTGTAGCCAGCAGATGTCTGGCGTACACTTCGTTTACTGGCCTCTGGTATTGGGCCTTCAGGATAGTGATGGCCTCCGTGTAAGAGGTGGCGTCCCGGATGAACGAATAAATCCGATGACTAACGCGAGTAGTCAGTAGACTCAGTTTATCTACCTCGCTAGCGGATGAGGCCCTCGCGAAGAGTTCGAATCATTTGAGCCAGTGTCCAAATTGATTTGATGCTTCAGCAGAATGTGGATCCAAGTCCAGACGCTCTGGTTTTAGGAGTCGATCCATCCTAGTATTCTTTAGTGATTAAAATTGATGTGCCTTCAATAACCACAAAACTAGAAGTTATAGACTTTAACAAGTTGGCTTTTAATCACTAAGATCAGAGCTAACATCTCAACACACCGACTGGCTCACAGGAATGAGTCATACAGATCCTGAGATCTTTAAGTAAGAGAGGTCAGGGGCGGAGCCAAGAGCCAAGACCTGGAACCTTCCAGGTTAGTCAGGAAAGAGGAAGTGAAACTATACACCGTGTGGGGGAGGGTAATATACATGAGTGCAAAACGAATACAGGCAAGACAAACAGATTTCATTACAGAACCTGAGCAGGGGGACAGAGGAAAGGGAAGCAAGGATAAAAGCAAAAGATAGGAAGGAGAAAAACAAAAGTGGCAGTCAGAGAAATCAACAGTTTAAATCAAACATGGCCACAGTAAATAATAATTCTAATAGGTCTAAGAGCATTAAAATAACAAGCCTGAAGGCTTTGCGTCTTAATGCGAGGAGCATTTGTAATAAGGTGGATGAATTAGCTGCGCAAATAGACGTAAACGAATATGATTTGATTGAGATTACGGAAACATGGCTCCAGGATGGCCAAGGCTGGGAACTCAACATCCAGGGGTATTCAATATTCAGGAAAGAGAGGCAAAAAGGAAAGGGAGGTGGGGTAGCATTGCTGGTTAAAGAAGGGATTAACACAATTGTAAGGAAGGATATTAGCTCTGATGATGTGGAATCTGTATGGGTAGAACTGAGAAATACCAAGGGGCAGAAAACGTTAGTGGGAGTGGTATATAGAGCTCCAAACAGTAATGCGGAGGTTGGGGATGGCATTAAAAGGGAAATTAGAGAAGCGTGCAATAAGGGCACAGCAGTCATCATGGGTGACTTTAATCTACATATAGATTGGGCTAACCAAATTAGTAACAATACTGTGGAGGAGGAATTCCTGGAGTGTTTACGGGATGGTTTCCTGGACCAACATGTCGAGGAACCAACCAGAGATCAGGCCATCTTAGACTGGGTATTATGTAACGAGAAAGGATTAATTAGCAATCTTGTTGTACGAGGCCCCTTGGGTCGGAGTGATCATAATATGATCAAATTCTTCATTAAGATGGAGAATGAAGTAGTCGACTCAGAGACTAGGGTCCTAAATTTAAATAAAGGAAACTATGATGGTCTGAGGCGCGAGTTGGGTAGGATTGATTGGGGAATGTCACTCAAAGGGTTGACGGTGGATAGGCAATGGCAAATATTCAAAGACCGCATGGATGAACTACAGAATTTGTTCATCCCAGTTTTGCATAAAAATAAAACAAAAAAGGTGACTCAACCGTGGCTAACAAGGGAAATTAGGGATAACATAAGATCCAAGGAGAGGACATATAAATTGGCCAGAAAAAGCAGTAAACCTGAGGATTGGGAGCAGTTTAGGATTCAACAAAGGAGGACAAAGGGATTAATTAAGAAAGGGAAAATAGAATATGAGAGTAAGCTTTCAGGGAACATAAAAACTGACTGTAAAAGCTTTTATAGATATTGTGAAGAGAAAAAGATTGGTGAAGTCAAGCATAGGTCCCTTGCAGTCAGAATCAGGGGAATTTATAATGGGGAACAAAGAAATGGAAAACCAATTAAATACATATTTTGGTTCTGTCTTCACAGAGGAGGACACACATAACCTCCCAGAGATGTCAGGGAACATAGGGTCTGATGAAAGTGAGGAACTGAAAGAAATCAGTATTTGTAGGGAAATGGTGTTAGGGAAATTGATGGGATTGAAGGCCGATCAATCCCCAGGGCCTGATAATCTACATCCTAGGGTACTTAAGGAAGTGGCCTAGAAATGGTAGATGCATTGCTGATCATCTTCCAACATTCGATGGAATCTGGAACAGTACCCATGGATTGGAGGGTAGCTAATGTTACCCCACTATTCAAAAAAGGTGGTAGAGAGAAAGCGGGGAATTACAGACCGGTAAGCCTGACATCGGTAGTGGGGAAAATGCTAGAGTCCATTATAAAAGATGTAATGTAAGAAGTCACACAACACCAGGTTATAGTCCAACAGCTTTATTTGAAATCACAAGCTTTCGGAGCGCTCCGAAAGCTTGTGATTTCAAATAAAGCTGTTGGACTATAACCTGGTGTTGTGTGACTTCTTACATTTGTCCACCCCAGTCCAACTCCGGCATCTCCACACCAAAAGATGTAATAGCAGAGCACTTGGAAAACAGTGACAGGATCGGACAAAGTCAACATTGATTTACAAAAGGTAAATCGTGCTTGACTAATCTACTGGAATTTTTTGAGGATGTAACTGGTAAAATAGATAAGGGAGAACCAGTGGATGTGGTGTATTTGGACTTTCAGAAGGCTTTCGATAAGGTCCCACATAAGAGATTAGCGTGTAAAGTTAAGGCACATGGGATTGGGGGCAAGGTATTGACTTGGATAGAGAACTGGTTGGCAGACAGAAAGCGAAGAGTTGGAATAAACGGGTCTTTTTCCGAGTGGCAGGCAGTGACTAGTGGGGTACCGCAGGGATCGGTCCTTGGACCACAGCTATTCACAATATATATTAATGATCTGGATGAGGGAACTAGATGTAATATCTCCAAGTTTGCAGATGACACAAAGCTGGGTGGGCGTGTGTGCTGTGAGGAGGATGCTGAGAAACTCCATGGATGATTTGGGCAGGTTGGGTGATTGGGCAAAAGCATGGCAGATTCTATATAACGTGGATAAATGTGAGGTTATTCACTTTGGTGGCAAAAACAGGAAGGCAGATTATTATCTGAATGGCAATAGATTGGGAGAAGGGGAAGTGCAACGAGACCTGGGTGTCCTTGTGCACCAGTCGCTGAAGGTAAGCATGCAGGTGCAGTAGGCGGTTAAGAAGGCAAATGGTATGTTGGCCTTCGTAGCGATAGGGTTTGAGTACAGGAACAAGGATGTCTTGCTACAGTTATACAGGGCCTTGGTGAGACCACATCTTGAGTATTGTGTGCAGCTTTGGTTGCCTTATCTGAGGAAGGATGTTCTTGCCATGGAAGGAGTTCAGCGAAGATTCACCAGGCTGATACCTGGGATGGCAGGAATGACGTATGAGGAGAGAGTGGGTCGGAGTTTAGAAGAATGAGAGGGGATCTCATTGAAACTTATAAAATTCTGACAGGACTGGACAGAATAGATGCAGGAAGGATGTTCCCGATGGTTGGGGAGTCCAGAACCAGGGGTCACAGTCTAAGGATAAGGGGTAGGCCATTTAGGACAGAAATGAGGAGGAATTTCTTCACCCAGAGAGTGGTGAACCTGTGGAATTCTCTTCCACAGAAGGCAGTTGAGGCCAATTCATTAAATATATTCAAGAAGGAGCTGGATATATTTCTTAAGGCTAAAGGGATCAAGGGATATGGAGAGAAGGCAGGAACAGGGTACTGAATTTGGATGATCAGCCATGATCTCATTGAATGGCGGAGCAGGCTCGAGGGGCCGAATGGCCTACTCCTGCTCCTATCTTCTATGTTTCTATGTTTCTATGACCTCATTACAGCCTTGGTCCAAACATGGACAAAGGAGCTGAATTCTAGCGGTTAGGTGAGAGTGACTGCCCTTGACATCAAGGCAGCATTTGACCAAGTTTGGCATCAAGGAGCCCTAGTAAATGGGAATCAGGGGGAAAACACTCCACTGGCTGGAGTCATACCTAGCACAAAAGAAGATGGTTGTGGTGATTGAAGGTCAATCATCACAGCCCCAGGACATCACTGCAGGAGTTCCTCAGGTCAGTGTCCTAGGCCCAACCATCTTCAGCTGCTTCATCAATGACCTTCCCTCCAACATAACGTCAGAAATGGGGATATTCGCTGATGACTGCACAGTGCTCAGCGCCATTCACAACTCCTCAGATAATGAAGCAGTCATAGAGTCATAGAGTAATACAGCACGGATAGAGGCCCTTCGGCCCATCGTGTCCGCGCCGGCCATCAAGCCCTGTCTAATCTAATCCCATATTCCAGCATTTGGTCCGTAGCCTTGTATGCTATGGCATTTCAAGTGCTCATCCAAATGCTTCTTAAATGTTGTGAGGGTTCCTGCCTCCACAACCCTTTCAGGCAGTGAGTTCCAGACTCCAACCACCCTCTGGGTGAAAAAGTTCTTTCTCAAATCCCCTCTAAACCTCCCGCCCTTTACCTTGAATCTATGCCCCCTAGTTATTGACCCCTCTACTAAGGGAAAAAGCTCCTCAGCATCCATCCTATCTATGCCCCTCATAATTTTGTACACCTCAATCATGTCCCCCCTCAGCCTCCTCTGCTCCAAGGAAAACAAACCCAATCTGCCCAGTCTCTCTTCATAGCTGAAGCGCTCCAGCCCTGGTAACATCCTGGTGAACCTCCTCTGCACCCTCTCTAACGCGATCACATCCTTCCTGTAGTGTGGCGACCAGAACTGCACACAGTATTCCAGCTGTGGACTAACCAGTGTTTTATACAGCTCCATCATAACCTCCTTGCTCTTATATTCAATGCCTCGGCTAATGAAGGCAAGTATCCCATATGCCTTTTTTACCACCTTATCCACCTGTTCCGCCGCCTTCAGGGATCTGTGTACTTGCACACCCAGATCCCTCTGACCCTCCGTCTTGCCTAGGGTCTTTCCATTCATTATGTATTCCCTTGCCTTGTTAGTCCCCCCCAAAGTGCATCACCTCGCACTTTTCCGGGTTAAATTCCATTTGCCACTGTTCCGCCCATCTGACCAACCCATCTATATCGTCCTGCAGACTGAGGCTACCCTCCTCGCTATTTACCACCCTACCAATTTTTGTATCGTCCGCGAACTTACTGATCATACCTTTTACATTCATATCCAAGTCATTAATGTAGACCACAAACAGCAAGGGACCCAGCACCGATCCCTGTGGTACCCCACTGGCCACAGGCTTCCAGTCACAAAAACAACCTTCGACCATCACCCTCTGCCTTCTGCCACTAAGCCAGTTTTGTATCCAATGTGCCAAGGCACCCTGGATTCCATGGGCTCTTACCTTCTTGACCAGTCTCCTGTGCGGGACTTTATCGAAGGCCTTACTGAAATCCATATATACCACATCCACTGCGTTACCCTCATCCACACACCTAGTCACCCCCTCAAAAAATTCAATCAAATTAGTCAGACATGATCTTCCCTTGACAAAGCCATGTTGACTATCCCTGATTAATCCTTGCCTCTCCAAGTGGAGACAAATTTTGTCCCTCAGAATTTTTTCCAATAATTTTCCTACCACTGATGTTAGGCTCACTGGCCTGTAGTTGACCGGTTTTTCCCTACTACCCTTCTTGAATAATGGTACTACATTAGCGGTTCTCCAGTCCTCTTGCACATCCCCTGTGGCCAGAGAGGTCCTGAATATATGTGTTAGAGCCCCCGCAATCTCTTCCTTTGCCTCACACAGCAGCCTGGGATACATTTCATCCGGGCCTGGGGATTTATCCATTTTTAGGCCAGCTAAAACCGCCAATACCTCCTCCCTCTCGATGTTAATATGTTCGAGCATATCACAGTCCCCCCGCCCTATTTCTATGTCTATATCGTCCTTCTCCATAGTGAAAACAGATGCAAAAAATTCATTTAGAACCCCTCCTACATCTTCCGGCTCCACACACAGATTGCCACTTTTGTCCCTAATGGGCCCTATTTTTTCCCTAGTTATCCTCTTACCCTTAATATACTTATAAAACATCAGGATTTTCCTTTATTTTGCTCGCCAGTGTTATTTCATGGCCCCTCCTTGATCTCCTAATTTCTTTTTTAAGTATCCCCCTGCACTTTTTGTACTCCTCTTGGGCTTCCTCCGTCTTTAGCCTTTTGTATCTACCAAAAGCCCTCCTTTTTTTCCTAATCCATTCTCGTATATCCCCTGACATCCCCTGACAGTGTATGCCCACATGCAACAAGACCTGGATGGGCTGACAAGTGGCAGGTAACATTTGCACCACAGAAGTGCCAGGCAATGACTATCTCCAACAAGCGAGAGCCTAACTACCTCAACAGCATTACCATCGCCGAATCCCCCACCATCAACATCCTGGGGGGCCACCATTGACCAGAAACTTAACTGGACCAGCCACATAAATACTGTTGCAACAAGAGCAGGTCAGAGACTAGGTATTCTGCGATGAGTGTCTCACCTCCTGACTCCCCAAAGCCTTTCCACCATCTACAAGGCACAAGTAAGGAGTGTGATGAAAGACTCTCCACTTGCCTGGATGAGTGCAGCTCCAACAACACTCAAGAAGCTCAACACTATCCAGGACAAAGCAGCCCATTTGATTGGCACCCCATCCACCACCTTAAACATTCACTCCCTCCACCACCGGCGTACCGTGGTTGCAGTGTTTACCATCTACAAGATGCACTGCAGTAACTTGCCAAGGCTTCTTCGGCAGCACCTCCCAAACCCGCAACCTCTTCCACCTAGAAGGACAAGGGCAGCAGGCGCATGGGAACACCACCACCTCCAAGTTTCCCTCCAAGTCTCACACCATCCTGACTTAGAAGTATATCGCCGATCCTTCATCGTCATTAGGTCAAAATCGTGGAACTCCCTACCTAACAGCACTGTGGGAGTACCTTCACCACACGGACTGCAGCGGCTCAAGAAGGCGGCTCATCACCACCTTCTCAAGGACAACTAGGGCTGGGCAATAAATGCTGGCCTTGCCAGCGACGCCCAGGTCCCATAAGCGAATAAAAAAGTGTGGAGCCTCCCGAGAGTCCGGCCCCTTTGCGGAGAGATTGAGTAGACTAGGCCTATATTTTCTAGAGTTTAGAAGAATGAGAGGTTATTTCATTGAAATATACAAAATTCTTACAGGGTTTGAAAAGGTAGATGCAGGGAGGATGTTTCCTCTGGCTGGGGAGTCTAGAACCAGGGGTCACAGTCTCAGAATAAGGGGTCAGCCATTTAGGACTGAGATGAGGAGAAACTCAAAGGATGGTGAATCTTTGGAATTCTCTAACCCAGAGCTCTGTGGAGACTCAGTCGTTGAGTCTATTCAGGACAGGGATCGATAGATTTTTGACTATTAAGGGAATCAAGGGATATGGGGATAGTGGAGATGAGGTAGAAGATCAGCCATGATTTTATTGAATGGTGGAGCAAGCCCACTCCTCCTATTTCTTATCTTCTTATGTTACAGCCAGTATTTACAGGAGCTGAGACACAGAAAAGAGTCTCATTAAAATCACTGATATATTTGTTCACACAAACCAACCCCCAAAATCCTGACTCATTTTTCCTTCGTGACCAGTCTCCATTTCTCCTCCATTTACAGATGGTCCCTGACCAGTCACCATTTCTCCTTCATTTACGGACGCTCCCTGATTAGTCACCATTTCTCCTCCATTTACAGATGCTCCCTGACCAGTCTCCATTTCTCCTCCATTTACAGACGCTCCCTGATCAGTCTCCATTTCTCCTCCATTTACAGACGCTCCCTGACCAGTCACCACTTCTCCTCCATTTACAGATGCTCCCTGACTCGCTGGGGATTTCCCAGCACTTCCTGGTTGTCCCGGAGTTTGTGTCTTAAACTGGCGTGTAGTTGTGGGGAGGCGGATAATGTTGAGTGTTTTAATAATGGGGCCTGGGGCCGCACTCGGGGTGTGAGCAGCCCGCGTCCCCCCCGGGGTTCATGAACCCGCTCCCTGAGCTCGGGGTGTGAGCGGCCCGCGTCCCCCCGGGGTTCATGACCCCGCTCCCTGAGCTCGGGGTGTGAGCGGCCCGCGACCCCCGGGGTTCATGAACCCGCTCCCTGAGCTCGGGGTGTGAGCGGCCCGCGTCCCCCCGGGGTTCATGAACCCGCTCCCTGAGCTCGGGGTATGAGCGGCCCGCCTCTCCCCGGGGTTCATGAACCCGCTCCCTGAGCTCGGGGTGTGAGCGGCCCGCGTCCCCCCGGGGTTCATGAACCCGCTCCCTGAGCTCGGGGTGTGAGCGGTCCGCGTCCCCCCGGGGTTGATGAACCCGCTCCCTGAGCACTCTCACCTGATGTGTCAGCGGCTGCTGCCAAGGTCCGCGCATGCTCAGCTCACACTGCCCGGGTGATTGACGGGAGCTCCGGTCCAATAGGAAGAGCGGGGCCGGGCTGGAGGACCGAGCGGGCGGCGGGTCCTCCAACCAATCGGAGTGAGTGAGGGGCAGGGCTTGCAGCACCCAGTGGGCGGGGCTCAGCCCGGAGCTCCCTCATTGGCTGAAGCTCGCAGTGGGATTTGAATCCACAACCTTCAGAGTCAGAGGCGAGGTTGCTGCCAATCTGACATCTGCTTCTGTTTCCGCCTTAACTTCCTGGTCCATCTGGTTTATGGAGAATGTGCTTTCATAATCATAATCATAATCATAATCAACTTTATTGTCATTGTTCGTGCACAAGTGCAGTACAACGAAATGTAAGCTTGCGGCTCCCGAGAGTGTACATTTAGATTAAGACATTTAACATACATTTGGCTTGTAACATAAACATAAACATAATAAAGTCCATTGACAGATGTGCAGGCTTTAGAGTTTATTAGCAGAGTTCAGTAGGATGACAGCCCTGGGAAAGAAGCTGTTCCTGAATCTGGTCGTACGGGTGCGAATACATCTGTAGCGTCTCCCAGATGGCAGGAGGGTGAACAAACTGTGGCTGGGGTGGGTAGGGTCTTTGATGATGGTCAATGACCTTCATAGACAGCATTTCTGGTAGATGTTCTCAATGGTCGGTAGCCGGGTACCGGTAATGCGTTGGGCAGTTTTGACTACCCGCTGCAGGGCTTTCCGGTCATAGGAGGTACAGCTGCTATACCACACTGTGATACAGTTCGTCAGGATGCTCTCTAATGGCCCAGAACTTGGTGTCGGGGGCTTGCCACGCGTGCAAGCCCCCGATGTGCACTTACCCGGCACGCCGACATCTGAAACCTGGCCCGCAGTGGATTTCCTGTCAGTGGCCCGGTTCTGATGTCGGCGCGCTGTGCTAACCTGACCCAGCGGCGTAGTTAGTGCGATGTGCCGGCTGGGATCAGGTGAGCACTGTTCAGCCAATCAGGGGAGGGGAAACTTCATTCATAAGTTTGAGAGTAAGAACTGTCAAACTCATGAGAAGTACTGCACCCCAAAACACCACTTAAACTTTAAATAAAATTTAAAAAAACATCCCAATCATTAAATTAAGTATAAATAAGTTAAAAAAAATAATTTAAACAATATTTTTTTTTTTTGAAAAAATAAATTTTTAATAAAAAGGGTCTAAAACTAAACTTACCTTATTGTAGATTCTTTAAAATAATAAACCTGTGGAAATGTTTTTTCTAAATTGCGCTAAAACACCACTTACCTGTAAAAATAAATACGTGTGCTTTTTACAAGCGTAAAGACCGGAGGCCTTTACACATGCGCAAATCCCCCAAAACAGAGGAAATCCAAGACGCACGCGCTGCCCCCTACAGCGCACGTGCTAGCCTCTTCACCTCTTGGGTTAGAGGAGAGGAAATGCCGGTTTTCAGCGCATGCGCTGTGCATGCTGAAAACCGGCATTTCCTCCGGCCAGACGCGTGAGTACCCCTTCCGCACTCACGCGTTTGGGGAGGAATTACTGCCCCATTGTCTTTCTGTGGTCAGAATTCAGTTATTCAGTGTCGAGCTGCATGTATTCTCTCAGACTAACTTGGTTGTGCCCATGGTGCCTGTGTTAGCCATTCAGTCATTGTTTAATGCTGAACCTATGTAGAGGCGCTTTTATTTTCCAACAGGTGCTGTGCTCAGTTTTACACAACGCACCTCAGGAAAGATATAAATAATACAATAGCAAAATACTGCCTCTGCTGGAAATCTGAACAACAGAAAATGCTGGAAACACTCAGCAGGTCAGGCATAAGAACATAAGAAATAGGAGCAGGAGTGGCCATTCGGCACTTCGAGCCTGCTCCGCCATTCAATGAGATCATGGCTGATCTTCTGCCTCAACTCCATTCACCGGCCCTATCGCCATATCCCTTGATGCCCTTACTAGTCAGAAATCTATCGACTTTGGTTTTGAATACACCCAATGACTGAGACTCCACAGCCCTCTGGGGTAGAGAATTCCAAAGATTCGCCACCCTCTATGTGAAGAAATTTCTCCTCATCTCAGTCCTGAATGGCCTACCCTTTATCCTGAGGCTGTGGCCCCTGGTTCTAGACTCCCCAGCCAAGGGAAACATCCTCCCAGCTCAGTGAGTGGGCAAAACATGGCAGATGGAATATAATGTGGAGAAATGCCTATCAAGCCTGTAATAATTTTGTATGCTTCAATGAGATCCCCTCTCATTTATCTGAATTCAAGAGAATACAGGCCTATTTACTCAATCTCTTCTCATACGACAGTCCCGCCATCCCAGGAATCAATCTCGTGAACCATCGTTGCACTCCCTCTATGGCAAGTATATCCTTCCTTAGGTAAGGAGACCAAAATTGTACACAGTACTCCAGGTGTGGTCTCACCAAGGCCCAAATCCAAATACACCACATCTACCAGTTCCCCTTTGTCTACTCCACTAGTTACATCCTCAAAGAACTCCAATAGGTTTGTCAAACAGGACTTCCCTTTCATAAATCCATGTTGACTCTGCCCAATCTTACTATTAGTAATCTGTGGAGAGAGAAACAGAGTTAACGTTTCAGGTCTGTGACCCTTCATCAGAACTGGAAAAAGTTGGAGATGTAACAGATTTTAAGCAAGTACAGAGACAGGGAAAGGGGGTGGGGGGAGAGAAAGAACAAAAGGGACAGACTGTGATAGGGTGGAAGACAGTAGTTACTGCCTGACCTGCTGAATATTTCCAGCATTTTCTGTTTTGATTTCAAATTTCCAGCATCGGCAGTATGTTGCTTTTGTTTTAAATGTTCTGACTGTGAGAAGAGCTTTAAAGCACAAGGGATCTGCTGAATCAGCAATGTACTCACACAGGGGAGAGACCGTTCACCTGCTTCGTGTGTGGGAAGAAATTTAATCGGGAATCCAGCCGGTTGACTCACCAATGAATTCACAACTGACAGCAGGGGTTGGATTCTGCTGTTAATAACATCCAACATTTATATAGCGCCTTTAACATATTAAAAAGTCCGAAGACATATCACAGGAGTATTAGTAAACAAAGTTTGACACTGAACCAAATTTTAGGATGGGTAAATAAATCCAGGGACCATGTACACTGAGACACCAAATCCAGGGACCACTTACACAGACACACGAAATCCAGGGACCACTTACACTGAGACACCAAATCCAGGGACCACTTACACTGAGACACCAAATCCAGGGACACTTACACTGAGACACCAAATCCAGGGACCACTTACACTGAGACACCAAATCCAGGGACCACTTACACTGAGACGCCAAATCCAGGGACCACTTACACTAAGACACCAAATCCAGGGAAACTTACACTGTGACACCAAATCCAGGGACCACTTACACTGAGACACCAAATCCAGGGACCACTTACACTGAGACACCAAATCCAGGGAAACTTACACTGTGACACCAAATCCAGGGACCACTTACACTGAGACACCAAATCCAGGGACCACTTACACTGAGACACCAAATCCAGGGACCACTTACACTGAGACACCAAATCCAGGGACCACTTACACTGAGACACCAAATCCAGGGACCACTTACACTGAGACACCAAATCCAGGGACCACTTACACTGAGACGCCAAATCCAGGGACCACTTACACTGAGACTGCAAATGGGAATCAGAGAGCCTCAATATGGGCAATGGTCATGGTGGTGAAACCAGCTGTAGTGAGGGTGAAAGGCGGGTAATGGATGAAGATATGATGGTGGAATCAGATGGCGACTGGTGGGGCCTGGTGACAGGTTATTGTCAGCAGCCCTTTACAGGCAGGTCGACGATTGGATGTAACCAGAGAATCACCTTGATCCGCCTGTTCTTGTCCCCAAAGTCTAATGTCCCTGATGTCTGTTTCTGTGAGAATTGTAGAGATGTGAAAGAAGGGAGGAAATCAGGCTTGGGCCAGAAAGAAGGTTCCTTGAATGAACAATTCATGAGGCTGTTTTGTGACTTGTCTGCATGAGGTTAAAAGAACATGAATGAGAAAAGACACGTCCAGTGACACTGGCGTTGTCAATCGTGGTTTCTAGAGTTTAGAAGAATGAGAGGTGATCTCATTGAAACATACAAAATTCTTACAGAGTGATGCGCCATCAATCACTCAAAAGACTGAGGTTAAGCGAGTAACAACCAGGCTTTTATTAACTAAAGAATGAAGGTCTTGTCTCGAGTGGTCGACCCGTCCAGAATACTAAGGGACTGGGAGGTAGTCACTTATATACCTGGAATAGTGGGAGGAGTCAGCCGAGGCATGTCCAGACCTGTACCTAGTGGAATACACATACAGACACAGACAGGTATAACAGTGGTTTACCACACAGGGCTTGACAGGACAGATGCTGGGAGGATGTTTCCCCTGGCTGGGGAGTCTAGAACCAGGGGTCACAGTCTCAGAATAAGGGGTCGGCCATTTAGGACTGAGATGAGGAGAAATTTCTTCACTCAGAGGGTGGTGAATCGTTGGGATTCTCTACCCCAGAGGGCTGTGGAGGCTCTGTTGTTGAGTATATTCAAAACAGAGATCGCTAGATTTTTGAATATTAAGGGAATCAAGGGATATGGGGATAGTTCAGGAAAGTGAAGATGAGTGAGAAGATCAGCCATGATCTTATTGAATGGCGGAGCAGGCTGGAAGAGCCAAGTGGCCGACTCCTGCTCCTATTTCTTATTTTCTAACCTTAATCACTGTCTCCTAAGCCTAATATCCTATTGACTAACCCCAATCCTAACTAGTAACCACTGTCCCCAACCACTAACCCCAATCCTAACCAATAACCACTAGCCCCAACCACTAACCCCAATCCTAACCAGTGACCACTGTCCCCAACCACTAACCCCAATCCTAACCAGTGACCACTGTCCCCAACCACTAACCCCAATCCTAACCAATAACCACTAGCCCCAACCACTAACCCCAATCCTAACCAGTGACCACTGTCCCCAACCACTAACCCCAATCCTAACCAGTGACCACTGTCCCCAACCACTAACCCCAATCCTAACCAATAACCACTGGCCCCAACCACTAACCCCAATCCTAACCAGTGACCACTGTCCCCAACCACTAACCCCAATCCTAACCAATAACCACTGGCCCCAACCACTAACCCCAATCCTAACTAGTGACCACTGCCCCCAACCACTAACCCCAATCCTAACCAGTAACCACTGCCCCCAACCACTAACCCCAATCCTAACCAATAACCACTGGCCCCAACCACTAACCCCAATCCTAACCAGTAACCACTGTCCCCAACCACTGACCCCAATCCTAACCAATAACCACTAGCCCCAATCCTAACCAATAACCACTGTCCCCAACCACTAGCCCCAATCCTAACCAGCAACCACTGTCCCCAACCACTGACCCCAATCCTAACCAATAACCACTAGCCCCAACCACTAGCCCCAATCCTAACCAATAACCACTAGCCCCAACCACTAGCCCCAATCCTAACCAGTGACCACGAGCCCCAACCACTAACCCCAATCCTAACCAGCAACCACTGTCCCCAACCACTAACCCCAATCCTAACCAATAACCACCAGCCCCAACCACTAACCCCAATCCTAACCAGTAACCACTGTCCCCAACCACTAACCCCAATCCTAACCAGTAACCACTGCCCCCAACCACTAACCCCAATCCTAACCAGCAACCACTGTCCCCAACCACTAACCCCAATCCTAACCAGCAACCACTGTCCCCAACCACTAACCCCAATCCTAACCAGCAACCACTGTCCCCAACCACTAACCCCAATCCTAACCAATAACCACCAGCCCCAACCACTAACCCCAATCCTAACCAATAACCACTGTCCCCAACCACTAACCCCAATCCTAACCAATAACCACTGTCCCCAACCACTAACCCCAATCCTAACCAATAACCACCAGCCCCAACCACTAACCCCAATCCTAACCAATAACCACTAGCCCCAACCACTAACCCCAATCCTAACCAATAACCACTGTCCCCAACCACTAACCCCAATCCTAACCAATAACCACCAGCCCCAACCACTAACCCCAATCCTAACCAATAACCACTGTCCCCAACCACTAACCCCAATCCTAACCAATAACCACCAGCCCCAACCACTAACCCCAATCCTAACCAATAACCACTGTCCCCAACCACTAACCCCAATCCTAACCAATAACCACTACCCCCAACCACTAACCCCAATCCTAACCAGTAACCACTACCCCCAACCAGTAAACCCAATCCTAACCAATAACCACTGGCCCCAACCACTAACCCCAATCCTAACCAATAACCACGAGCCCCAACCACTAACCCCAATCCTAACCAGTAACCACTACCCCCAACCAGTAAACCCAATCCTAACCAATAACCACTAGCCCCAACCACGAACCCCAATCCTAACCAGTAACCACTACCCCCAACCACTAACCCCAATCCTAACCAATAACCACTGTCCCCAACCACTAACCCCAATCCTAACCAATAACCACCAGCCCCAACCACTAACCCCAATCCTAACCAATAACCACTGTCCCCAACCACTAACCCCAATCCTAACCAATAACCACCAGCCCCAACCACTAACCCCAATCCTAACCAATAACCACTGTCCCCAACCACTAACCCCAATCCTAACCAATAACCACTACCCCCAACCACTAACCCCAATCCTAACCAATAACCACGAGCCCCAACCACTAACCCCAATCCTAACCAATAACCACCAGCCCCAACCACTAACCCCAATCCTAACCAATAACCACTACCCCCAACCACTAACCCCAATCCTAACCAATAACCACTAGCCCCAACCACTAACCCCAATCCTAACCAATAACCACCAGCCCCAACCACTAACCCCAATCCTAACCAATAACCACCAGCCCCAACCACTAACCCCAATCCTAACCAATAATCACTAGCCCCAACCACTAACCCCAATCCTAACCAATAACCACCAGCCCCAACCACTAACCCCAATCCTAACCAATAACCACCAGCCCCAACCACTAACCCCAATCCTAACCAATAACCACTAGCCCCAACCACTAACCCCAATCCTAACCAATAACCACTAGCCCCAACCACTAACCACAATCCTAACCAATAACCACTACCCCCAACCACTGACCCCAATCCTAACCAATAACCACTAGCCCCAACCACTAACCCCAATCCTAACCAATAACCACTAGCCCCAACCACTAACCACAATCCTAACCAATAACCACGAGCCCCAACCACGAACCCCAATCCTAACCAATAACCACGAGCCTCAACCACGAACCCCAATCCTAACCAATAACCACTAGCCCCAAACACTAACCCCAATCCTAAGCAATAACCACTAGCCCCAACCACTAACCCAATATCCTAACCAATAACCACTGGCCCCAACCACTAACCCCAATCCTAACCAATAACCACTAACCCCAACCACTAACCCCAATCCTAACCAATAACCACTAACCCCAACCACTAACCCCAATCCTAACCAATAACCACTAGCCCCAACCACTAACCCCAATCCTAACCAATAACCACTAGCCCCAACCACTAACCACAATCCTAACCAATAACCACGAGCCCCAACCACGAACCCCAATCCTAACCAATAACCACGAGCCCCAACCACGAACCCCAATCCTAACCAATAACCACTAGCCCCAAACACTAACCCCAATCCTAAGCAATAACCACTGGCCCCAACCACTAACCACAATCCTAACCAATAACCACTGGCCCCAACCACTAACCCCAATCCTAACCAATAACCACTAACCCCAACCACTAACCCCAATCCTAACCAATAACCACGAACCCCAACCACTAACCCCAATCCTAACCAATAACCACTAGCCCCAACCACTAACCCCAATCATATCCAATAACCACTGGCCACAACCACTAACCCCAATCCTAACCAATAACCACTAACCCAATCCTAACCAATAACCACCAGCCCCAACCACTAACCCCAATCCTAAACAATAACCACTGGCCACAACCACTAACCCCAATCCTAACCAATAACCACTAACCCAATCCTAACCAATAACCACTGGCCCCAACCACTAACCCCAATCCTAACCAATAACCACTAGCCCCAACCACGAACCCCAATCCTAACCAATAACCACGAGCCCCAACCACGAACCCCAATCCTAACCAATAACCACTAGCCCCAAACACTAACCCCAATCCTAACCAATAACCACTGGCCCCAACCACTAACCCCAATCCTAACCAATAACCACTGGCCCCAACCACTAACCCCAATCCTAACCAATAACCACTAACCCCAACCACTAACCCCAATCCTAACCAATAACCACTGGCCCCAACCACTAACCCCAATCCTAACCAATAACCACGAGCCCCAACCACTAACCCCAATCCTAACCAATAACCACTAGCCCCAACCACGAACCCCAATCATATCCAATAACCATCAGCCCCAACCACTAACCCCAATCCTAAACAATAACCACTGGCCACAACCACTAACCCCAATCCTAACCAATAACCACTAACCCAATCCTAACCAATAACCACTGGCCCCAACCACTAACCCCAATCCTAACCAATAACCACTAGCCCCAACCACTAACCCCAATCCTAACCAATAACCACTAGCCCCAACCACTAACCCCAATCCTAACCAATAAACACTGGCCCCAACCACTAACCCCAATCCTAACCAATAACCACTAGCCCCAACCACTAACCCCAATCCTAACCAATAAACACTGGCCCCAACTACTAACCCCAATCCTAACCAATAACCAGTAGCCCCAACCACTAACCCCAATCCTAACCAATAACCACTTGACCCAACCACTAACCCCAATCCTAACCAATAACCACTAACCCCAACCACTAACCCCAATCCTAACCAATAACCAGTCGCCCCAACCACTAACCCAATCCTAACCAATAACCACTAACCCCAACCACTAACCCCAATCCTAACCAATAACCACTAGCCCCAACCACTAACCCCAATCCTAACCAATAACCACTAGCCCCAACCACTAACCTCAATCCTAACCAATAACCACGAGCCCCAACCACTAACCCCTAAACCTACATCCTAACCCCAGCGCCTAACCATGGATTATTGACAGGGATCAATGGAGGAGCTAAAGACCTGATAAAGGAAGTATTTGAAACAATTATCTTGATTATAGAAATAGTGCAAGGTATGTTAGTAACAAGAGATTAAATCAACGAGACCATCAAAATCAGCAATTACAATGACAAAGATCAGAACATTTCAAAGGCTATTATGTGCAATATGTATGATGGCCTTTTACTAAATCATATCCAAAAAATGTTAAATGATACAGAAAATAGCTGATTTCAAATCTTATGCAAGATAGTTCTATAAAGGGGGTGGTTCAAAGGAATTTCAGATTATTGTAAAGTGAGACACTACAGTTCAGTCTATGACACCCACAAGCCGTGTTCTCAAACAGAATACACATTCAAACATTCAAGATGCAACACCTGCCCTTTTACCTCCTCCCTTCCCACCGTCCAGAGCCCCAAACACTCCTTCCAGATGAAACAGCGATTTACTTGTGCTTTTTAGAATCTAGTATACTGTATTCACTGCTCACGATGTGGTCTCCTCTACATTGGGGAGACCAAACGCAGATTGGGCGACCGCTTTGAGGAACACCTCCATTCAGTCTGTAAGTGTGATCCCGAGCTACCGGTCACCTGTCACTTTAATTTTTCGCTCCACTCTCACTCTGACCTCGGCCTACTGATGTATTCAATATTTATACAGAATATTAATCTCCAGCCCAAGTATTGGGGTTATAGATCAGCAGAAGCGAACCATAAGAACATAAGACGTAGGAGCAGGAGTCGGTCATTTGGCACCTCGAGCCTGCTCCACCATTCAATAAGATCATGGCTGATCTGATCTTGGCCTCAGCTCCATTTCCCTGCCCGCTCCCCATAACCCTTGCCTCCCTTATCATTCAAAAATCTGTCTATCTCCACCTTAAATATAGTCAATGACCCAGCCTCCACAGCTCCCTGGGGAAGAGAACTCCAAAGATTCACGACCCTCTGAGAGAAGAAATTCCTCCTCATTTCCGATTTAAAAGGGTGGCCCCTTATTCTGAAATTATGCCCCCTAGTTCTAGATTCCCCCACGAGGGGACACATAACTGCGAGAATGAACATGGTTCAGTCCTCAATGCAATCACAGTAAATTATTATCTATTCACTAATATTGTCTTTGAATGGGGGGCTTTTACCCAGCATTCCCTGTGGTGGGGAATGTGTCGCACCCAGACGACAAGGGCCGAACGCGCAGGCGCAGTTCCGGTCTGTGTTTGGAGCATGCGCAGTGCGTGTACGGGAGACATGCTGGAGAAGGAATGATGGTGGAGACGGGCCCTGGACAGCTGGTAAGGGGCGGGAGGACATCGGGGAGTAAGGGAGCTGGTGGGTGGGTGCAGAAGCTTCATAAACAACTGGTATAGGCCGCAAGCTCCAAAAAATAACGTGAAGTTCCCCGGTTGCAGATTCGGGCTTTCTCCCGGAAAAAGGCCCAGGTTTACGACCGCTATCTTTGTGCAGGAATGTTCAGTATCGAGCACACACAATTCAGGAAGTAGCACAGCGCACGCGCAGCCATCTTGGTACAGGAACAAAGCGGGGCCTGGCTTCAGGGTTGTTAGATCCGTGATTCTGAGAGTATGATGTTTTTCAATAACCACACAGATGCTGTAACTGAACAATCAACAGGCATTTACTGGAGTAGGGTAATCTCAAGACTGGGGTACAGAGGCATGCTCAAGGCTTATATACAGGTGTGGTCACTGCCGGTACTACAGTATACAGGAGCTGTAAAAGTAGTTCTCTCTTAAAGGTACATACACTACAATTCCTCCCCTTTTAGATTAGTAGTACCCATAATATTCAAATAACAATTAACACTTTAACATGTACATTAAACAACAATAGTCCATTTATAGATTCAGTCTTTGGGGCGGCTTCCTGATCCTTTCGGGATAGCACATTTCCTGAGGTTCTTGTTCTTGGTGCGGAGGCGATTCTGGCCCCTTTTCATGGGTTAGTTCATCGGGTTCCACTGCTACTGGTTCGGAGGTAGATGCTACCGGTATGTCGGGTTCATCCCCAGGTACGCAAGACATGGGGTTGACTCGTTCCTGTGACGCTAAGATCTGATCAACGTGGCGTCTCACAATGTTCTCCCCGACATCCACTGTGTACATTAATGTTAGATCCGTGGTTCAGTGGATAAAGAATTACACGGATGCTGTACATAAACAAACAACAGGTCTTTACTGGAGGAGTGTCATCTCTAGACTGGAGTACAGAGGCATGCGCACAGCTTATATACCGGTGTGGTTACTGCCAGTACCACAGTATACAGGAGCTGTAAAAAGTAGTTCTGACTTAAAGCACATACACTACAATTCCTCCCTTTTTAGATTAATAATACCCCCTTAATATTCAAATAACAATTACATTTTTACATGTACATTCAATAAGAAAAAGTCCATTTATAGATTCAGTCTTTGGGGCGGCTTCCTGACCCTTTCGGGATAGCGCCTTTCCGGAGGTTCTTGTTCTTGGTGCAGAGGCGATTCTGACTCCTTTTCATCGGGTAGTTCATCGGGTTCCACTGCTACTGGGTCTGAAGTAGATGCTACCGGTATGTCGGGTTCATCCCCATGTACTCGAGACATGGGGTTGACGCCTTCCTGTGACGCTAAGATGTGATCGACGTGGCGTCTCACAATGTTCTCCCCGACATCCACTGTGTACATTAATGGCCCCTGCCTTGTACATATCGTTCCGGGTTGCCACTTCTCTGTTCGATAGTCACGGGCCAAGACTGGTTGCCCTACATTGAAGCTCCTTGTCGGCTTCTCGTTGATGTGCTGGAATTGTTTGTCCTCAACATTTCTTCACACATTTGGTCTGAGCAAGTCCAGACGAGATCTCAACCTTCGGTTAAAGAACATCATAGCCTTGACTACTGCCTCAATCTTTTCAGGGGACTTATATAACCCCTCTTCATCGATGACATGGCCACAATACGAGATCTGCTTCTGGAAAAACTCGCACTTGTGGCGATTAGCTCGTAGCCCATATTCCTTTAATCTGGTGAGCACCTTCTCCAAGTTGGCGAGGTGATCACTGTCATTTTTGCCCGTGACCAGGATGTCGTCCAAATAACACTGGGTCCCTGGAATCCCTTGCAGGACTGGATCCATCGTCCTTTGCCAAATAGCCGGAGCCGATGCTACCCCGAACACCAGCCGATTGTATTGATAAAGACCTTTATGAGTGTTGATCGTAAGGTATTGTTTCGAAGCTTCTTCTACCTCCATTTGCAAGTACGCCTGGGCTAGATCAATTTTGGTGAAGCGTTTACCTCCAGATAGCGAGGCGAAAATATCCTCAATTCGTGGAAGCAGATATTGTACCGTGTGAAGGACTGGGTTCACTGTCACCTTAAAATCCCCACAGATGCGGACCTTCTTTGGTTCCCCAGGCGTATTACTCAACGACCTCTTCATTAGAGGAACGATGGGTGTAGCCCACTCACTCCAGTCTACTTTGGACAGTACTCCTGAATGTTCCAACCCTTCCAGCTCTGCTTCGACAGCTGGTCTGATCACATAAGGCACTGGTCTGGCCTTAAGAAACTTTGTGCTTGCATTTTCCTCTATTTTAATCGTTGCTGTTATGCCTTTTAGTGTTCCGAGTCCCTCCTGGAACACTGCTTTTGCGTCAGTTAGCATTTTTGACAGTCGTCCAGGTGTGACGTCGTCATCCTTTTTGGCCTCAACCTTCAGTGCCTGTATGGAATGCCAATCTAATTGTATCTTCCGGATCCATTCACGTCCTAGCAGTGGTGGTCATCCAACTGGCAATACATATATATCCATTTTAGGTACTTCCTGGCCTTTATATATCACTTTCACCCTTATTTTTCAGTTGGGGTAGACTTTTTGCCCCGTGTACGTCTTCAAGACAATCTCTGTAGCTTTCAAGGGTATATGTGAAAATAGCCGCTTGTAGTCCCTTTGGTTTATAACTGTTAGGGCTGATCCTGTGTCCAATTCCATTTTCACTTGGACTCTGTCTATCTTGAGTGTAACCCAGATAGTCTGGCAATCCTCCATTTTGGTTACCTTATGTAGTTTCAGACAACCCAGCTCCTTGCTTCCGGAGTCTGTGTCACTTTTCTGTTCGTCTGAACTACTGTCCATCACCTTGTGTACCTTTTTGTACTTTTCCTGTGGAGATTTCTTACTGTTGGTTTTCTTCCCAGACCTGCAGACTCTTGCTATGTGTCCTGCTTTTCCACACTGTCTGCACACTTGGTCCTTGAACCAACAACCCTTCTGGTCATGTGTTGTTCTGCCGCAGCGATAGCACTTCCCTGTTCCATAGGACATTTCATTGGTGCCATATTCTTGCGGTCTCCGTTGTATCTCTGCAGCACCCCTTGCGGCTGCTTCATGTGATACTGCCATACTGAAAGCCTTGTCCAACGTAAGATCCTTTTCTGATAGAAGCCGTTTCTGGGTTCCTTCACTTTGCAGCCCACACACAAACTTGTCCCTTAACGTATCTGCTAGTCCCGCTCCAAACTGTCAGTGTTTCGATAGCTTGCGCAGTTCCGTTAGGTACTCAGCATTGCTTTCGTCTTTGTGTTGGTTCCTTTTATGGAACTTAAATCGTTCTGCTATCAGCAGCGGTGTGGGGTTCAAGTGGTCCTGTAGGATTTCTGCTATGCTTTCGAAATTCTTGTTCACAGGCTTCTCTGGGGTTATTAGGTTTCGCAGTAACCCATAAGTTTTTGCACCCATGGAATTTAACAAAACTAGTGCTTTCCTAGCATCTGGCACTTCATTCGCCCAGCAGTACACCTCAATGCGTTCCACATATGTCGCCCAATCTTCGACTTCATTGTCGAACGTAGAGATACTGCCACTCTTCGGCATCCCTGGGTGTGATTTAACTGTCAAAAATGGCATCTCCCGCGCTTCCCCTTCTTCTCCGCTGGCATAAAATGGCGTCTCCCGCGCTTTCCTTCCTTCCCGCGCTCGCCCTTCTTCTCCGCTGCGGCTTCTAAAAATGGCATCTCCCAAGCTCTTCCTTCTTCTCCGCGGCTCAATGGCGTCTCCCGCGCTCTCCCTTCTTCTCCCCGCGGACACTGTTCAGCCCTTGAGCCCTGGCTGTGCTCTGCGCGTTCTTTTTTTTTTTTGTGCGTCTTTCCTGTTTCCGCCGCTCGGCCCAGAACCCGGCTGTTGCTTTACCCTATCTCTGTCCGTTTTGATTTTCCTCAACGCCACTCAGTTTTCAACCCCCGGCTGCGCCCTGTGCGCTTCACCCTCTGTCTTACCCCGTCGACGCTGCTCGGCTTTCTCTCCGCCGTCGGTCAGCTCGAGCTGCCGCTGTCCGGGAAGGGTCTGCGCTGTACCTGTCGTCAGTCTATTGCTGATCGTCGTGGCTGGGGAACCAAGCCCGGCTCTCCAGAGCCTCCCCTGCGATGTTCACTCTCTGCCGGATGACTGGGCGGTTGCTCGTGGTCGATGCCCATGCTTCTGGCCTCGACTTTCTTCCACCGCCCTCCCGGAGCGAATCATTGAAGGGAAATGCAGAGTTGCAGGTAGATTTGAATCGACACTCGTCGCCACTGTTATATCCGTGATTCTGAGAGTATGATGTTTTTCAATAACCACACGGATGCTGTAACTTAACAATCAACAATTTACTGGAGTAGGGTAGTCTCAAGACTGGGGTACAGAGGCATGCTCAAGGCTTATATACAGGTGTGGTCACTGCTGGTATTACAGTATACAGGAGCTGTAAAAGTAGTTCTCTCTTAAAGGTACATACACTACAAGGGTCTGTTCCCAACTGGGTCTTAGTGCCCTCGTGAGAAACACACTGACTCGTTTATTTCATTCTCACTCTCCACACATCGGATTTCTCACTAACTCTCCTAAAGGCGCTGGTAAGTGCCGAGCTTACGGATTGCATCCCACACAATTGTAACAGAAGAGCCTCAGCGCTGGGCCCCCTTCTACAATCCCAGGGTTGGAATCCCCATGTACAGTCCCAGGGTTGGAATCCCCATGTACAGTCCCAGGTTTAGAATCCCCATGTACAGTCCCAGGGTTAGAATCCCCATGTACAGTGCTGGGGTTAGAATCCCCATGTACAGTCCCAGGGTTGGAATCCCCATGTACAGTCCCAGGGTTAGAATCCCCATGTACAGTCCCAGGGTTGGAATCCCCATGTACAGTCCCAGGGTTAGAATCCCCATGTACAGTCCCAGGGTTAGAATCCCCATGTACAGTCCCAGGGTTAGAATCCCCATGTACAGTCCCAGGGTTAGAATCCCCATGTACAGTCCCAGGGTTAGAATCCCCATGTACAGTCCCAGGGTTAGAATCCCCATGTACAGTCCCAGGGTTAGAATCCCCATGTACAGTCCCAGGGTTAGAATCCCCATGTACGGTCCCAGGGTTAGAATCCCCATGTACGGTCCCAGGGTTAGAATCCCCATGTACAGTCCCAGGGTTAGAATCCCCATGTACAGTCCCAGGGTTAGAATCCCCATGTACAGTCCCAGGGTTAGAATCTCCATGTACAGTCCCAGGGTTAGAATCCCCATGTACAGTCCCAGGGTTAGAATCTCCATGTACAGTCCCAGGGTTAGAATCCCCATGTACAGTCCCTGGGTTAGAATCCCCATGTACACTCCCAGGGTTAGAATCCCCATGTATATTCCCAGGGTTAGAATCCCCATGTACAGTCCCAGGGTTAGAACCCCCATGTCCAGTCCCAGGGTTAGAATCCCCATGTACAGTCCCAGGTTTCCATAAGAACATAAGAAGTAGGAGCAGGAGTAGGCCATACGGCCCCTCGGGCCTGCTCTGCCATTCAATAGGATCATGGCTGATCTGAACCTAGACTCCTCATCTCAGTTTTGAAAATGACTTCCCCTTATTCTAAGATTATGCCCCCTAGTTCTATTCTCACCCATCAGTGGAAACATCCTCACCGCATCCACCCGATCAAGCCCCCTCACAATCTTATATGTTTCGATAAGATCGCCTCTCATTCTTCTGAATTCCAATGAGTAGAGGCCCAACCTACTCAACCTTTCCTCATAAGTCAACCCCCTCATCTCCGGAATCAACCGAGTGAACCTTCTCTGAACTGCCTCGAGCGCAAGTATATCTTTTCTTAAATATGGAAACCAAACTGGATGCAGTATTCCAGGTGTGGCCTCACCAGTACCCTGTATAACTGAAGCAAGACTTCCCTGCTTTTATACTCCATCCCCCTTGCAATAAAAGCCAAGATTCCATTGGCCTTCCTGATCACCTGCTGTACCTGCATACTAACCTTCTGTGTTTCATGCACCAGGACCCCCAGATCCCTTTGTACTGTATCACTTTGCAGTTCCTCTCCATTTAGATAATAACTTGCTCTTTGATTTTTTTCTGCCAAAGTGCATAACCTCACACTTTCCAACATTATATTCCATCTGCCAAATTTCTGCCCACTCGCTTAGCCTGTCTATGTCATTTTGCAGGTTTTTTTATGTCCTCCTCACTCACTGCTTTCCCTCCCATCTTTGTATCGTCGGCAAACTTGAATATGTTGCACTTGGTCTCCTCCTCCAAATCGTTAATATAGATTGTAAAGTGTTGGGGTCCCAGCACTGACCCCTGCATAACACCACTAGTTACTGATTGCCAACCCGAGAATGAACCATTTATCCCAACTCTCTGTTATCTTTTAGATAGCCAATCTTCCACCCATGCCAGTATATTACCCCCAATCCCGTGATTTTTTATCTTGTGCAGTAATCTTTTGTGTGGCACCTTGTCAAATGCCTTTTGGAAGTCCAAATACACCACATCCACTGGTTCCCCTTTATCCACCCTGTTTGTTACGTCCTCAAAGAATTCGAGCAAATTTGTCAAACATGACTTCCCCTTCATAAAACCATGCTGACTCTGTCCGGTTAAATTATGCTTATTCAAATGTCCTGTTACTGCTTCCTTAATAATGGACTCCAACATTTTACCAACCACAGATGTTAGGCTAACTGGTCTATAGTTTCCAGCCTTTTGTCTACCTCCCTTTTTAAATAAGGGCGTTACATTAGCAGTTTTCCAATCTGCTGGGACCTTTCCTGAATCCAGGGAGTTTTGGAAAATTACCACCAATGCATCCGCAATCCCTACCGCTACTTCTCTCAAGACCCTAGGATGTAAGCCATGAGGTCCAGGGGATTTATCCGCCTTAAGTCCCATTAACTTACCGAGCACCATCTCTTTAGTGATTTTAATCATGTTTAGCTCCTCCCCCACTATAGCCCCCTGTTTGTCCAGTGTTGGGATATTTTTAGCGTCCTCTACTACAAAGACTGATACAAAATATTTGTTCAGCATTTTTGCCATTTCCATGTTCCCCACTACTAATTTCCCGGTCTCGTCCTCTAAGGGACCAACATTCACTTTAGCCACCCTTTTTCTTTTTATATAACTGTAGAAACTCTTGCTATCTGTTTTTTTTTGCTAGTTTACTTTCATAATCTATCTTCCCTTTCTTAATTAATCTTTTAGTTATTCTTTGCTGGCTTTTAAATGCCTCCCAATCTTCTATCCTCCCACTAGATTTGGCTACTTTATATGCCCTTGTTTTCAGTCGGATACTAACCTTTATTGGGCCAGAAATTCGCGGCCAAAGGCGTGAGTGCGCTCGGGGTACTCACGCATCTGGCCGTTGGAAATGCCGGCGTTCAGCATGAACAGCGCATGCGGGGAACGCTGGCATTTCCAGACCTCGAGCGCGTGCGACTGCACAGGCAGCGCTTGCGCAGTGAACTTCGTAGATTTCATTCATGAAATCCGTGAGGGTAAGTCCTCAGAATTTACACTTGAAAAAAGCAAGTGTAAAGTGGTTCATTGGCTGCGGAGGAAGAAACATTTTATCGTGGAGCTTCTGAAATGCAATATTTTTGTTTGGGAAAGGGAGGGAAGTTATTTTAAGAAATTTTAAGTAAGTTTTAAAGTTAAAATTTTTTTTTTTTAAAAGGGTTTTCAGAACGGCAGGTAGAAGGAGCAATTGTGGCTGTGTGAATGGAATGTGAGAATGAGTTATGTATGTATGTCCACATATATTCCTTTACGTATATGTATGTATGTTTTATATTCCTTTACTAATGTGTATGAATGTATGTTTTTAATTATGATTTTCCAATAAGTTACTTTCTCTGAAAGTCATAATTAAATAATACATTCATACACATAAGTAAAGGAATATATACATGACACGCAAAGGAATATATACAGACATACATACTTTCAGAAGCTCCACGATAATAAATATCTTCCTCCGCAGCCTCTGGAGCAACTGTACCCATGTTTTTTTCATGTGTAAGTTGTAATGACTTGACCTCACTGAAAGCATTAATGAAAGCGGCGAATTATACTGCGCACGCGCTGCCTGTGCAGTCGCACGCGTTCTGCCTCTGAACCCCTTCGTTCAGAGGACAGGAAATGCCGGTTTTCCCCACATGCACTGTGCATGCTGAAAACCGGCATTTCATCCAGCCAGATGCGTAAGTACCCCGACCGTACTCGCGCATTTGGAAGGGAATTACTGGGCCAACATTTTACATGTCAATAAAGTGAAAAATTTAACAATTGCACGACTTGCCCCCTCGCATCTGCGACTGAGGGTCCAAGGAGGTGCATTGCGCAAGAGGTCATCATCGTACGTATCCTCACACTGTTCCCTTTGGGGAACTGTATGAAGTGGTGGAAGGATTTATGGCCGTGATTAACGCTCATTCCGTGACCGTAACCATCTTTGAACCAGCCATTAGGGTGGTTAGTCCTATGGCGGGAGGGTTTTACGGGCTCCCACAACCCATCTGACGGGGGGGGGGCCACCAACACCCACGGACGCAAGTATCCCGCTGGATGTCCACCCAGAATTTAAAGTTGGAACTCCGACTCCACTTGCCGGGACTGTCTGGAGTGGGGTTCAAAACCCTACTCCTTCTGGCCCAGCGGCGGGGATGCTTACTGCTACGCAAAAGGCCCACTCCGCACAAAAAGTGACACCCATACGTTTCCTGCGCCTTTTCCCTCCCCGTGACTGGAGACCTATGCTGCCATTTCACGTTGCTAATCGGATTGGGCCTTTGTCATAGCGGTAGGATCCCTGCCGCTGGGCCAGATCAGGGTAGGGTTTCGAACCCCGCTCCAGACAGTCCCGGCAAGTGGAGTCGGAGCTCCGGCTCTAAATTCTGGGTTGACATCCAGTGGGATATTTGCGTCCGTGGGTGTGGGTGGCCCCCCCTCCTTGTATAGCTTGTGGGAGCCTGTAAAACCCTCCCGCCATAGGACTAACCGCCCTAATGCCTGGTTCAAAGATGGTTACGGTCACGGAATGAGCGTTAATCATGGCCATAAATCCTTCCACCACTTCATACAGTTCCCCAAAGGGAACAGTGTGAAGACACGTATGACGACGACATTGCTAAATAAATAAATGGAATTAAAAACATTCTTTTAGGGCTTTTAAAAGTCTTTAAATTGCTTTAATTCTGTTTAAAACTACTTCAGATTACTCAAAATAATGTAAACATTTTAAAAAGTTTATAAAAGTTACCAAAATCTTCAAAAAACTTCCAAAAACCTATTTAAACTGCTGCTTTGCATGTAAAAATGGTTAGCAGCTTGACAGAAACATTGGGGGCGTGTCCAGTGAAACTGAGACCTCAAGGGGCGTGTCTCACTTGCACTGCACGCTCCTGGCTTCGCGCTGGCTGCACTCCTGGGCGGCGTGACGTCATACGCTGCCCGGGATTCTTCTTCTGGAAACACCAATTCCAGGCGTCCCTGGAGCTGATCGGCAGTAGCGAGGGGTAAGTGTAAATACGGGGCTTGCACGCGCTGCAAGCCCCGTTCTGGAATTTCTGGGCCATTACTTTACTTAGCCATGGATGGCTGTCTTTTCTTTTACGCCCCTTTTTCCTCAGTGGAATATATTTTTCTTGAAAGTTGTGAAATATCTCGTTGAATGTACACCACTGCTCATGTACAGGAAACTTTGTGCTATCCGGCACTGACGGGACCGAGCAGCTGCCGTTCTATCCAAACTTCCGGATAGACCAGCGCTAATGTTGTCAGATACAGAGGTTTTCATCTCTGTATCTGACAACAAACACTGTTGCTTAGCAACAGCTTGTAAACACTTGGCCCGTACCTTGGAAGCATCTCTGAAGCTGTTGCTAAGCTACAGAGATGCTTTCTAGAGCCTGGCTGTTAAAAAAATATGCTAGGGGATGCTAAGGGAAGAAAAAAAACCTAACAAAAACGGCTGCTGATTTCTGCCATTAGATCGAAGTTGCCGGACATACAACCTCCGGATAGCACAAAATTTCCTGTACCGTCTTACACCTTAATCTATTTTCCCAGTCCACTTTAGTCAACTCTGCTCTCATACCTTCATCGTCTCCTTTATTTAAGCTTAGTACGCTGGTTTGAGATCCAACTCTCTCACCCTCAAACTGAATTTGGAATTCAACCATGTTATGGTCACTCATTCCAAGGGAAGGAGGGAAGGAGAACATCTTTCAGATCATCTACAGGTGGGTGTTATTTGGGGCACTCTCCCAAAGACTTTGTTTTGCAGGTGGGGGGAGAAAAGAAGAAACAAGGCCGCAACATCAAGGGGTGTCTGTGTGTGTGTGTGGCTCTTGTCTAAAACTAGGCCACACACACCACTAATAAGCACCCCTTCTATTGCCTGACCTGGGACAGCTGGAGCTGCCTAGGTGAAGTCCAATTTCATTAACTACATCGTTAAGACCTGGTGGGGGACTGAGCCTGGGGCATCTCCAGCTTTCCCAGGTGAAGACATCTTCTCCCCCTGCCAGAAGACCACCACCATCAAAGACTTTTAATTTTCCATCGGAGAGTGCACCCCTGCCAACATCCACCCACCCACCCACCATCCTGAGTGGCAACCCTGCCCTAGAGGCCTCCCTCCTTCCCACCCCCCCTCTCTCCCTCTCTTTGTCTCTCTCTGCCTCTTTCTCTAGGCACTTCAGTTTCATTTCATCTTTATTGATTAATTACCTATTGAGCAGAGGGGAGAAGGCCCCTCTCCCAATTTCAATCAATAAGGGGAGAGGAGTGCCTTCATTTTAAACAGCTCCCTCTGCTCAATAGAGGACCAAAAAAAATACCTGAGGCCATTAACACCTTCAGGCCTGTGACTTGGGGTGATTGTAGCCCTTATAAAAACACCCCATAATGGCGACTGCATCTTCACCGGTGGCGGGGCCAGCCAGGACTTATGCGGGAGTGGCAGCCACAGCCGCTCCCACTACTTCTGCTGCCCTGTCGCCTTTTAAACTTATGACAAAAAAGCTTGGGGTGAAGAGCTACACTCACCCCACTATGACCATTGAGGCCTGCGTTAAAGCCATGGCTGGGGTTGTCGGCCCCTCAGCCATCGTCGCGGCCTCAAAAATGTATGGGAAGGCTGTGTTCTTCCTGGGGTTGGAGCGGGCGGTGTCCCTGGCCGTCGCCAAGGGGCTCACTGTGGGCGGGACCTTCATGCCGGTGGATCCTCTCGAGGCCACCGCGCAGAGGATCGTCATTTCTAACGTCCCGCCCTATGTTCCTGGTGAGCTCCTCCTCCCCCATTTACGCCAACTTGGGGAGGTGAGGTCGGGGATCACACCCATCCCGCTCGGCTTCTGGGAGGCCAGCCTTCGCCACGTCTTCTCCTTCCAGCGCCAGCTGTTTATCCAGCTGGCGCGGGAGGAGGACACCGACGGGGCGTTCGTCGTCTTCCATGGGGGGACCGCCTATCGCGTCTTCTGGACATCGGACGGTGTGCGGTGCCACGCCTGCAAGGAGGTGGGGCACATCAGGAAAAACTGCCCTGCCTCCAAGGCCGCCAGATCGTCTAGTGCGGCCGAGGCTGGCGCCGCCGCCGCTCCTCCCCCCGGGTTGCCCGCACATCCCGAGTAACCGATGCGCGGTCTACGCCGGAGGCCGATGCCACCAAGGTCTCCGGCGGGGGGGAGGGAGCGCGTCCGGCCGGAAAGAAGGCGCAGAATAAAACTAAACACCTTGGGGCGGGTTCCCCCGTGGAGAGCCACCCCTTGCCCCTTGCGCCCCTTACACCCGCGCTCCTCGCGGAGTTGATCGGGGCAGACGCGAGTGGGAGGGGCCTCGTGCCCGAGCCTGTGGCCGTAACCGCCGTAGCGATAACGCCAATACCTGCGGCCGGGCTCGGGCCCGAGGAACCTGACCAACCTGCTCCGCCGGAGGGAGCAGAGGAGGAGGCCTCTGCAGACATGGAGGTCTCCCTCACTCCCTCCGTGCTAAAAAGAAGGCGCGACCCCCTGGAAGAGGAGGAGGACCGGGAGGAGGAAGGTCCCTCCGAACAGGGGGAGTCGTCACCCGCTGCGGGTACTGCGCCCCCCCCCCCCGCTGTCATCATCACCAGCGATCGGCAGGGGTTACCTGTCTCTCGGGAGGCTGAGGCAGATGGGTCTGTCCGGCATGTGCCTCCCGGGGATGGGGATGAGACCCTGCCCATGGGGGGGGTCGCGGATCAACCCGCGGAAATTGACATTGTATATGTACCGTTACCCCTCGCCGGGTCAGGCGGCCTGGGGTCCGGGTTGGGCGAGCTCGAGGAAAATGAGCTCACCCAATGTGACCCGGACATCTCCCAGGGGCTGCTCATCCCGGTCGAGGTTTTAATTCAAGACACCCCATCCACTGGGTCGGAGGTTGGTGGCGGGGAGGAGGATGGCCCCCTGGCTGCGTCTCTGGTGCCGGACGTACTGGAGGAGCTGGGAATTGTTCTCTCCCCGGTTTCTCCGGTCGTTCTGGTGTCTGAGGCGGGGGGGGACTCCGAACCGCCGCCGTCTTCTGGCCCGGCGCCCCTAGAGGAGCCCAGGGAGGAATCCTCTGCCACCGATCCTGGGGGTGGGATCCGGGCAGCGGCGGGGCCGGCTTGTGCAGCCGAGCCGTTTGCTGCGCACGGCCGCTGTTGACGACCCCCTGGAGGAGGATGGGGACTCGGTGATGGGCACGGAGGATGATTTGGACTCCACCGTCAATGAGGCGCTGGATGACCTCATGCCCCTCGCCGAGTCTCTCCTCATTCCCGTAAGGGAACTCCGGTACTTTATGGCCACGTGCCAGGGTCGGCACAATAAGATCCGGCTGGCCCTCGACAGGTGGTCGGAGCTGGCGCTGCTCATAGTGTCCGTCCGTGCCGCCGTTAAAATCATGGGCGCGGACGAGGGCGTGGACCCGCTTGAGCTGCGTCGGCTCAGAACGTTTCTCACTGGGCTGCTGAGGAAGAGGCAGCTGACCAGCGGCTGCGCTCCCTCCCCCCGTTAGGTGTAGGTAGAGGTTGCACTATGCTTCTGACATGAAGATAACCATAGCCAGCCTCAACATCAACGGCAGCAGGGAGGCGCGCCGCAGATTCAATAACTTCTCGGTCCTTCGGGACGGGAAGTATGCGGTGTGCTTCCTGCAAGAAACCCACACCGTTCCGGGAGATGAAGCCACATGGCTCCTGGACTGGCAAGGAGGGGTCAGCATGAGTCACCTCTCCAACAATTCCAGCGGGGTGGCTATCTTGCTGGCCCCGCATTTTTAGCCGGATATCTTGGGGGTCAAGGAGCACGTGCCGGGCCGCTTGCTCCAGGCCACTGTTCGCCTGGGGGTGTGCCGCTCCATCTAGTGAACGTGTACGCCCCTCAGACCGGTGCGCAGCAAGTGCACTTCTTCGAAGAAGTGTCCGCTCTTTTGGGCTCCGTCGACGCGGGCGAGTGCGTCATCCTCGGGGGGGATTTTAACTGCACCCTCGAGGCGAGGGACCGTTCGGGTCCCCCGCGAAGCCCGGCAGTGATGGAGAAGTTGAGGGACCTGGTCGGGTCCTTCGACTTGGTGGACATCTGGTGAAATCTCCA
Organism: Somniosus microcephalus; assembly: GCF_052327205.1. Classification (NCBI taxonomy): domain Eukaryota; kingdom Metazoa; phylum Chordata; class Chondrichthyes; order Squaliformes; family Somniosidae; genus Somniosus; species Somniosus microcephalus. Next base: position 61,030,167 of record NC_140990.1, on the reverse strand, counting down.
CCCCGAGTCCAGCGCCTTCACTAGTGCGAGGTCTGGGGGAGGAAGGTCCAGAATCGACCGCCTCTACATTTCCCTGGTGTACGTCTCCTGCGTTCCGGCGGCTTCCATGCGGCCGGTGCCGTGCACGGACCACCACCTGGTGTGGGCGGAGCTCGCTCCGCTGCGCGCACGGGGGGCGTCCGCGTACTGGCAATTTAACAACCCGCTGCTGGAGGACGCGTGGTTCCGGGATTCGTTTCGTCAGTTCTGGGCCGACTGGAGAAGGAAGCGGGGGGGCTTCCCCTCCTTGAGGCTATGGTGGGACGTGGGCAAGGCTCACATCCGTCTCTTCTGTCAGGAGTACGCGAAGGGGTCGACCAAGAGGCGGGAGGCCCGGGTCGGGCGGTTGGAGAAGGAGGTGCTCGACCTGGAGTCCCGTCTCGGTCAGGTCGTCGAGGACCCGGCCCTGCGGAAGGTGTACGAAGAGAAGAAGGGCGCGCTGAAGGACCTGCAGCTCGTCGGGTCCCGAGGCGCGTACGTGAGGTCACGGATCCAGCTCCTGCGGGACCTGGACCGCGGCTCCCCCTTCTACTCACTGGAAAAAAGACGGGGGGTCCGTAAGCAGCTCTTGGGGCTGCTGGCCGACGACGGATCTCTGGTCTCGGATCCGGAGGGAATCAGCGCGGAGACCCGCGCCTATTACGGGGCTCTGTTCTCTCCGGATCTGTCCAGCGAGGATGCGCGCAGAGTTTTTTGGGAGGACCTGCCGAAGGTCAGCCCGGAGGACGCCGAAAAATTGGACGCTCCGCTAAGCCTGGCGGAGCTGACCGGCGCCCTCCGCCAGCTCTCCAGGGGAAAGTCCCCGGGGCTGGACGGGCTGACCGTGGAGTTCCACAGGGCGTTCTGGGACGTCTTGGGGGGCGACTACGTGCGGGTCCTGGGGGAAAGTTTGGCGACCGGGGAGATGCCCCTCTCTTGGCGCAGGGCGGTCATTGTCCTGCTGCCTAAGAAGGGCGATCTCCGCCTCCTTAAGAACTGGCGCCCGGTCTCCCTCCTCAGCACGGACTATAAAATCTTTGCCAGGGCCATGTCTGCTCGCCTTGGCACCGTGCTGGCCCACATGATCCACCTCGACCAGTCCTACACGGTCTCGGGCTGGACCATCCACGATAACATCCATCTGGTCCAGGACCTGGTCCACTGCTCCCAGAGGGCTGGTCTGTCAGTCGCCTTCCTTTCCCTGGACCAGGAGAAGGCGTTCGACAGGGTGGATCACGAGTATCTCTTCGGGACTCTGCGCGCATTCGGGTTCGGGACGCATTTCGTCACCCGGATCCGACTTCTGTACGCCGCCACGGAGTGTCTGATTAAAGTTAACGGGCCCTTGACGGCGCCCCTTCGCTTCGGGAGGGGGGTGCGTCAGGGATGCCCCATGTCCGGTCAGTTATACGCCATTTGCGTGGAGCCTTTCCTGCGCCTCTTGCGGAAGAGGTTGACGGGACTGGCTCTGCAAGGGCCTGGCGTGGAGGTGGTCCTCTCGGCTTATGCCGATGACGTGCTCCTCACGGTCACGGATCCCGCTGACTTGCGGAGGATGCGGGAATGCCAGCAGATTTACTCGGATGCATCCTCCGCCAAGATCAACTGGGAGAAATGTTCCGGACTCCTGGTGGGTCAGTGGCGGGTGGACTCCCTGCCGGAGGAGTTCAGGCCTTTCACCTGGAGCACCACGCACCTCCTCTATTTGGGAGTCTACCTTAGCCCTGCCGAGGACGCCTGGCTGGCGAACTGGCAAGAGCTGGAGGCCAAAGTCACCGCTCACCTAGGACGCTGGACAGGACTGCTCCGAGTGTTGTCCTACAGGGTTCGAGTGCTGGTCATAAACCAGCTGGTGGCCGCCATGTTGTGGTACCATGTTGGTCACTTTGATCCCTCCCCCTGCGTTTGTCGCTAAGATGCAGAAGAAGCTCATCGACTTCTTCTGGGTGAAAAGGAAGCACTGGGTCTCTGCCGCGGCTCTGAGTCTCCCGCTTAGGGAGGGCGGTCAGGCGCTGGTGTGCCTTCGCACCCAGGCTGCGACTTTCCATCTTCAGATGCTGCAGAGATACCTGTACGTCGAGAATCCTCCGAGATGGTGTGCGCTGGCGACGTATTTCTTCCGCCAGCTGCACGGCTTCAATTACGACACGCAGCTCCTGTTTGTGAAAGTGGGCTGCAGGCATGCCGGCCTGCGGGAGCTGCCTGTCTTCTACCAGGAACTGCTATGGGTTTGGAACTACGTCGCTTCCAGGCGGAGCTCTCCCCCGTCAGGAGCGGCGGCTCTCCTTCGGGAGCCGCTGCTCAGGAATCCGCACCTCCATGACCGCGGGTTCGGGCGGCTGGCCTGGCAAGGTGACCAGAGTCGGGGACCTGCTCGATGGCGGAGGAGCGGGCTGGATGGCACCGGAGGAGCTGGCGCGGCGCCTGTCCTGGGCTAACGTCCGGCTCGCGGTCGAAGCCATCGAGTCGGTGAAAGTGGCACTGGGCCCCGACTCCACTAGGTGTATCGAGGCGGCTCAAGCACGTGGGGCGATCCCGTCCGAGCTTACCCCCGTTCGGACGGAATTCCTCATCGGCGCCCGGCCCCGAAACTCCCCTTGGGAACCGGCGCCTCACAACTTGAGCCGTCTCGAGGAAATACCCTCCGTGCCTTTTCATTCCGCGCGGAGGGGTTTCCTGTACGGGCTGCTCCTGCACACTCTCCACTTTGCCATCTTCGTCTGCCGTCCGGACACGCCTTGGCGTGGCGTCTTGCCGACCGGCGGAGGTGGAGGTCCCCAATGGAGGGCTCTCTACGCGGGAGTCCTCCCTTGTTCCATCGGGGACTTGGCCTGGAGGGTGTTGCACGGAGCGATCCCGTGCAATATGGTTTTAAGTAGGTTCACAGACTCCCAGGCCACCTGCATATTTTGCGGCCTGGAGGAGTCCATGTTTCACGTTTACGTCAAGTGTGAGAGGTTGCAGCCCCTCTTTCACTACTTGAAGGGGCTGCTCCTCGATTTTTGGTTGCACTTCAGTCCCACGCTCTTGATCTACGGTCACCCGGTGCGGAGGGGAGCGGGCAGGTTGGAGGACCTCCTTGTAGGCCTGCTCCTGGGCCTGGCTAAAAGAGCCATCAATTGGTCCAGGCAGCGGGCGGTCGAGGGGGTCGTCCGGCCAGATTGCCTGCCTCTCTTCCGCGGCCATGTTCGCGCCCGGGTGGCCCTGGAAATGGAGCATGCGGTGTCCGCCGGCATGCTTGAGTATTTCCGCGACTGGTGGGCGCCATGGGGACTGGAGTGCATCATCAACCCGGAAAACCACATTTTTATTTGATTTGTTAAGTTTTAGTTGAACTTTTGTTAATTTACAGTCCAATTTGTTTTTTTTTTTGGGTCCAAACAAAAGAGTACCCTCTGTTCAGTAAAATACCTGTTTAATTGTTCTCCCGAAGTCCGTGTATTATTGAGGCGCGGACTTTACAGTGTTCAAAATCATGAGGGTTCTGGACAGAGTAGATAGAGAGAAACTGTTCCCATTGGCGGAAGGGTCGAGAACCAGAGGACACAGATTTAAGGTGATTGGCAGAAGAACCCAAGGCGACATGAGGAAAAACTTTTTTACGCAGCGAGTGTTTAGGATCCAGATTGCACTGCCTGAAAGGATGGTGGAGGCAGATTCAATCACGGCTTTCAAAAGGGAATTGGATAAGTACCTGAAGTAAAGAAATTTGCAGGGTTACGGGGAAAGGGCGGGGGAGCGGAACTCGCTGAAGTGGTCTTGCAGAGAGCCAGCATGGGCTCGATGGGCCGAATGGCCTCCTTCTATGCTGGAACCATTCTATGATTCTAAGCTTATATTGTGGTTAATAACAGACAAAATCTGTTCTTTCCCCTGATCTGATTACAGATTCCAACCAGTCGATTCAGTGAATGGAATGTCTTATCAGTGTTGCCTTGGCGACCTGTCTGCAGTGAAACACCTGTTTGAGTTTCTAACTCAGACTAAACTTCTCTTTCCCATAATACACATTATATCAGACATTTGATGTCAATGTATTTTAACCATGTTATGTTAATATCTCTAAAATCTACAGGGAGATCAGATACACAAATCTTTAAAAGTTGGAGGTCAAGTTTATAAAGTGGTTTAAAAATGTTACGCAAGGTTTTTTATAAATGGGCCGTAGAAAACAAAATCATCGGTTCGGCTGCAGTTAGAATAAGTTTTGGGCATCTCACATTAGGAAGGATGTCGGGACCACAGAGAGGCTGCAGAATAAATTCACTGAGGTTATACCACGGATGAGAGGCTTTACTTATCAGAGAATCAGAGAATGAAACAGCACAAAAGGTGGCCATTCGGCCCACCATGCTTGTGCCAGCTCTTAAGAGAGCTATCCAATTAATCCCACTCCATTGCTCTTTCCTCATATCCCGGTAAATGTTTTCCCTTGAAATATTTATCCAATTCCCTTTTGAAAGTTACTCTTGAATCTGCTTCCTCCACCCTTTCAGGCAGTGCATTTCAGATCATAATAACTCGCTGGGCAAAGAAATGTTTCCTCATGATGGCCTGTCTGCAGTGAAGCGCCTGTTTGAGTTTCTAACTGAGGCGAACTTCTCTTTCCCAGGAGGAGAGACGAGAGAAACTGGGGCACTTCTCATTAGAACAAAGCAGGGTGAGAGGAGATGTGAGCGAGGTGTTTAAACTTGATCACGACACCGACCAAAATATCAGAGACACTCCCTGTCCTTCAGGACCTGTGTCCAGGGTAGAAGCTGATGGGTTTATCAGATCATCTTTGGGTTAAATGTTGTGCTCGTGGAGCTGAGCCCCTAGTGTCAGCATCAAACACTCTCCAGTCGGGTACAGCACGGGTCAGATACAGAGTAAACCCATCAACCGCTCCCCGACACAGATACCGAGGGACAGGGAGTGTCCAGACAATGACATTTCTCACTCAATAAGGTATAAATTGATCCTGTACCTCTCCCCATTAATCCTGGGCTCCACATGGGGTGAATCCTGTTCCTGTTTCCCTTCCTGTAACAGCACTGAGCTAAACCCAGCCCATAATGAGCAGGGCTCAGGGAGGTTGGTTGCTAGGCACTGCAGTGATGTCATAAAGCAGGGCCATTCAGCCCAGCTGGTCGTCTCCTTGTCCCTTTAAAGGTGGAGAGCCGGGACACCCTGTCTCCAAACACATCCCACCTGTTCATACTGAGAATCCCCGGGGAAGGCCCAAGGCCCAGAGTGTGGAACACAACCAAGGGGGAAAGAGGAGGAGAGAAGGGGAGGAAAATCAAGGAGTCGGGACTGAGGGACACCAAGCTTCAGTTTTAGAAACTGTAGACTTCAGGAGGGGAAGAGTGAGTTCAGTAGTTTTAGGACCCAGGGAGAGAACAAGGAGCAGATGGGGAGATTGGTGTGGATTCCAGCACAGTGAGGATGTAGGGGGAGGGAGATTGTGTTGGGCCGTGTATTAGGGGTGTAGGAGGGACAAGAGAGGAAAGGTCAGAGGAGCAATTACTGCAGCAGTGCCCATAAATAGTGAGAGAGAGAGAAGGTGGGGGTTCGAGTGGAGCAGGGACAGTCTGTTAAACTCTCTGTTTGCTGTGACCAGTTTTCCTTCAGTTAAAAATGGCCTCCTGTAGCCCAGTGACACAAACAGCCCATTAAACTCCACCAATGGCCTTTGGTCTGGTGAGATCTCCCTGTGTGAAACATCGGCTGTTGTTAAAGCTTTTCATTCTGACACGCTCACACTGAGAAATGAGCTGCAGAACTGCCGACACCGTCAGCTTTAAGGAGACGTTTCCCTTTGGAGATCGGATTGTCCATTGAGTTTGATTAAACTGATGTTAAAGTAACAAGGCTGCTTTGCCCCATGACAATAAAAAATTATCAGAATATTTCCCATAGGTTAAAATCCAATGTTACAGGGACTCACTGCCCTGGATGGTTGAAGTGGACCCTGTGATATAATAGAATTTTCTGTCCTGTCAGACTTGGACATCTTGTTTTTTTTTGTTTTTTTTTATTCATTGATGGGATGTGGGCGTCGCTGGCTGGCTAGGCCTGCATTTAGTGCCCATCCCTAATTGCCCTTGAGAAGATGGTGGTGTGCCGCCTTCTTGAACCGCTGCAGTCCATATGGTGTAGGTACACCCACAATGCTGTTAGGAAGGGAGTTCCAGGATTTTGGCCCAGCGACAGTGAAGGAACGGCGATACAGGTCCAAGTCAGGGTGGTGTGTGGCTTGGAGGGGAACTTGTAGGTGGTGATGTTCCCATGCGTCTGCTGCCCTTGTCCTTCTAAGTGGTAGAGGTCGCGGGTTTGGAAGGTGCTGTTGAAGGAGCTTTGGCGAGTTGCTGCAGTGCACCTTGTAGATGGTACACACTGCAGCCACAGTGCGCCGGTGGTGGAGGGAGTGAATGTTGAAGGTGGATGGATGGAGTGCCAATCAAGCGGGCTGCTTTATCCTGAATGGTGTCGAGCTTCTTGAGTGTTGTTGGAGCTGCAGTCATCCAGGCAAGTGGAGAGTATTCCATCACACTCCTGACTTGTGCCTTGTAGATGGTGGAAAGGCTTTAGGGAGTCAGGAGGTGAGACACTCGCTGCAGAATTCCCAGCCTCTGGCCTGCTCTTGTAGCCACAGTATTTATATGGCTGGTCCAGTTCAGTTTCTGATCAATGGTAACCCCCAGGATGTTGATAGTGGGGGTTTCAGCGATGGTAATGCCATTGAATGTCAAGGTGAGATGGTTAGAGTCTCGCTTGTTGGAGATGGTCATTGCCTGGCACTTGTGTGGTGCGAATGTTACTTGCCACTTGTCAGCCCAAGTCTGAATGTTGTCCAAGTCTTGCTGCATATGGACACGGACTGCGTCAGTGTCTGACGAGTCTCGAATGGTGCTGAACAGTGTGCAATCATCAGCGAACATCCCCACTTCTGACCTTATGATGGAGGGAAGGTCATTGATGAAACAGCTGAAGATGGTTGGGCCTAGGACACTGCCCTGAGGAACTCCTGCAGTGATGTCATGTGATTGAGATGAATGACCTCCAACAACCACAGCCAACTGCCTTTTGTCTAGGTATGATTCCAACCAATGGAGAGTTTTCCCCTTGATTCCCATTGACTTCAGTTTTGCAGGGGAGGAGGTGGCGTAGTGGTTATGTCACTAGACTAGTAAGCCAGAGGCTCAGTCGAAATGCTCTGAGGATATGGGTTCAAATCCCACCACGGCAATTCAATTTAATTCTGGACTTAAATGTTAGTCTTAGTAATGGCGACCATGATACCCTTGTCGAATGTTGCAAAAACCCATCTGGTTCACTAATGTCCTTTAGGGAAGGAAATCTGCCGTCCTTACCTGCTCTGGCCTACATGTGACTCCAGACCCACAGCAATGTGGTTGGCTCTTAATGCCCTCTGAAATGGCCTAGCAAGCCACTCAGTTGTAAACAACCGCTACGAATAAGAATAAAACCGGACGGACCACCCGGCATCGACCTCGGCACCGGAAATGACAACGGCAAAGTCCTCCTTACCAACATCTGGGGACTTGTGCCAAGATTGGGAGAGCTGTCCCACAGACTAGTCAAGCAACAACCTGACATAGTCATAATTACCGAATCATAGCTTACAACCAATGTCCCAGACACCACCATCACCATCCTTGGGTATGTCCTGTCCCACCGGCAGGACAGACCCACCAGAGGTGGTGGCACCGTGGTATACAGTCGGGAGGGAGTAGCAGCCCTGGGAGTCCTCAACCTTGACTCAGAACCCCATGAGGTCTCATGGCATCAAGTCAAACATGGGCAAGGAAACCTCCTACTAATTACCACCTACCGCCCACCCTCAGCTGATGAATCAGTACTCCTTCATGTTGAACACAAATTGGAAGAAGCACTGAGAGTATGCAAGGGCACAAAATGTCCTCTGGGTGGGGGACTTCAATGTCCATCACCAAGTGTGGCTTGGTAGCACCACAACTGGCCGAGTCCTAAAGGACATAGCTGTGAGACTGGGTCTGCGACAGGTGCTAAGGGAACCAACAAGAGGGAAAAACCTACTTGATCTCGTCCTGACCAATCTACCTGTTGCAGATGCATCTGTCCATGACAGCATTGGTGGAAGTGACCACCGCACAGTCCTTGTGGAGACGAAGTCCCATCTTCATGTTGAGGATACCCTCCACCGTGCTAAATGGGACAGATTTCGAACAGATCTGGCAACTCAAAACTGGGCATCCATGAGGCGCTGTGGGCCATCAGCAGCAGCAGAATTGTATTCAACCACAATCTGTAACCTCATGGCCCAGCATATCCCTCACTCTACTATTACCATCAAGCCGGGAGAACAACCCTGGTTTAATGAAGAGTGCAGGAGAGCATGCCGGGAACAGCACCAGGCATACCGAAAAATGAGGTGTCAACCTGGTGAGGCTACAACACAGGACTACTTGCATGCCAAACAACGGAAGCAACATGCGATAGACAGAGCTAAGCGATCTCACAACCATCGGATCAAATCAAAGCTCTGCAGTCCTGCCACATCCAGTCGTGAGTGGTGGTGGACAATTAAACAGTTAACAGGAGGAGGAGGCTCCAAAAATATCCCCATCCTCAATGATGGTGGAGCCCAGCATGTGAGTGCAAAAGACAAGGCTGAAGCATTTGCAACTATCTTCAGCCAGAAGTGCCGAGTGGATGATCCATCTTGGCCTCCTCCTGAGGTCCCCAGCATCACAGATGCTAGTCTTCAGCCCATTCAATTCACTCCACGTGATGTCAAGAAATGGCTGAAGACACTGGATACTGCAAAGGCTATGGGCCCTGACAACATTCCGGCAATAGTACTGAAGACTTGTGCTCCAGAACTAGCTGCACCCCTAGCCAAGCTGTTCCAGTACAGCTAGAACACTGGCATCTACCCAGCAATGTGGAAAATTGCCCAAGTATGCCCTGTCTACAAAAAGCAGGACAAATCCAACCCGGCCAATTACCGTCCCATCAGTCTACTCTCAATCATCAGCAAAGTGATGGAAGGTGTCATCGACAGTGCTATCAAGCGGCACTTACTCAGCAATAACCTGCTAACTGACGCCCAGTTTGGGTTCCGCCAGGGCCACTCAGCTCCTGACCTCATTACAGCCTTGGTCCAAACATGGACAAAAGAGCTGAACTCAAGAGGTGAGGTGAGAGTGACTGCCCTTGACATCAAGACAGCATTTGATCAAGTGTGGCATCAAGGAGCCCTAGCAAAACTGAAGTCAATGGGAATCAAGGGGAAAACTCTCCATTGGTTGGAATCATAAATAGAACAATTTGTGGGATCTCAGTTCTCAGATGGATTCCACTCAGTTTGTAACAAGCCCTCAATCAGCTCGTCTTATTGTCGAGATATCAAGGACTTGACACACTGCGTGTGGGAAACAAAGTTAATTTATTTGACACTGATACAGATTAAACTCCAGCCCAGTTATAGGGGTTACTAACATCAGCTGAAACAAACCCCAACTGTCGGAATGAACGTGGTTCAGTCCTGGATGTGATTAACAGCAGCAATAACAGCAGAATCCAACCCCTGCACTCACTTGTGAACTCGCTGGTGTCTCAGCAGGTTGGATGATAGACTGAATCCCTTCCCACGCACGGAGCAGGTGAACGGCCTCTCCCCAGTGTGAACTCGCTGGTGTCTCAGCAGGGTGGATGAGTGAGTGAATCCCTTCCCACACATGGAGCAGGTGAACGACCTCTCCCCAGTGTGAGTGTATTGGTGTCTCAGCAGGTTAGATGATAGACTGAATCCCTTCCCACACACGGTGCAGGTGAACGGCCTCTCCCCATTGTGAGCTCGCTGGTGTGTCAGCAGGTTGGATGATAGACTGAATCCCTTCCCACACACGGAGCAGGTGAATGGCCTCTCCCCAGTGTGAGTCTGTTGGTGTGTCAGCAGGTTGGATGATAGACTGAATCCCTTCCCACACATGGAGCAGGTGAACGGTCTCTCCCCAGTGTGAACTCGCTGGTGTGTCCGCAGATACTTTGCACATTCAAGAAGTCAAACAGGCGTTTCACTGCAGACAGGTCGCCATGGCAACACTGTTAGGACATTCCACTGAATCGACTAGTTGGAAACTGTAATCAGATCAGGAGAAACAACAGAGTTTGCCGTTATTAACCACAATATAAGCTTAAACCAGAGTGAGTAATACATTAAATTATAATGTGTGATGAAAGGTTCTGACGGAAGGTCAGTGACCTGAACCGTTAACTCTGTTTCTCTCTCCACAGACGCTGCCTGACCTGCTGAGGATTTCCAGCATTTTCTCTCTTTATTTCAGATTTCCAGCATCCGCAGTATTTTGCTTTTGTAATTGGATGGATCTTTCAGAGAGCCGCACAGGCACGATGGGCCGAATGGCCTCCTTCTGTGCTGTACCATTCTAGGATTCTGTGAAGTGTCAGTTAATGCAATTTAAGAAGGATCAGAGGGTTTGTGTCAGAATTTAACTGAGTATCGAGCCAACATGTCCGGGTTATGTAAACTGGGCCTGTTCACACTGGAAAGAGAAGGTTGAGAGGTGATAGGATTGCTGTTTTTAGGATTCTAAAGGGACTGGATAATGTAGAGCACGACAAGTTATTTCACCCTGTCCAGAACAGTAGAACCAGAGGACACGGCCTGCACTTGAAGGGGGTAAATTCAAATCCAATCTGTGGAAACAATATTTCAGTGAGTGAGTGGTCAATCTATGGGTCAGGCTCCCTAGGGAGACGGTGGAAGCAGTTAGTGTTGATTCATTCAAATGTAAATTGGACCAATTTCATTCATAGAATAAGATTTTGGGACACAGTGTGTGAGTAATTTGAGACATGACGTGTGGTCAGTGTAGAATGCTCGGGAGGAAGAGGTGACTTTGGTCCGATGGCTCCTAAAGCTCTCCACCACTGGGGTTTTCCTCACCTCATGTCTGGGTCTGTTGTAGACTCATTGATAGAGATTGATCACTGTGATTAGTCAACAACTCCATTATCGTTGTATCATGGGACTCCCAGGATTGTAGAAGGCCAATTAGATCAGAACCAAAATAATCCAGAGTAAGAAAGGAGAAACGGCCCAAAACTGGAGCAGTCAGTAACAAGACATCAATTAGTCTCCTCTTATCATTGAGAAATTACAGACTCGACACAAAGTGTGTTTGAAACAAAGCTGATTTATTTGGCATTTATCCAGAATATTAAACTCCAGCTCAGTTATAGGGTTATTAACATCAGCAGAAACAAACACCAACTGTCACAGAGTGAACAGTCCTGGCTGTGAAAAACAGCAGCAATAACAGCAGATTCCAACCCCTGCAGTCACTTGTGAACTCGCTGGTGTCTCAGGAGGGTGGATGACTGACTGAATCCCTTCCCACACTCGGAGCAAGTGAACGGTCTCTCCCCAGTGTGAACTCGCTGGTGTGTCAGCAAGTTGGATGAATCAGTGAATCCCTTCCCACAGACGGAGCAGGTGAATGGCCTCTCCCCAGTGTGAGTGTGTTGGTGTCTGAACAGATCCTTTCTGCTTTTAAAGCTCTTCTCACAGTCAGAACATTTAAACGGTCTCTTATCAGAGTGAACAAGTTGGTGTTCAATGAGGCTGGATGAACAAGTGAATCCCTTCCTACACACGGAACAGGTGAATGGCCTCTCCCCAGTATGAGTACGTTGGTGTTTTTGCAGGTCATTTGTGCACTTAAAGCTCTTCTCACAGTCAAAACATTTAAATGGTCTCTTGTCAGAGTGAACAAGTTGATGTTCAATTAAGTTCGATGAATAACTGAATCCCTTCCTACAGACCGGGCAGATGAACGGTCTCTCCCCAGTATGAGTGCATTGGTGTCTCAACAGATCCTTTGTGCGTTTAAAGCTCTGCTCACAGTCGGAACATTTAAATGGTCTCTTATCAGAGTGAACAAGTTGATGTTCAAGCAGGCTGGATGAACAAATGAATCCCTTCCCACACATGGGGCAAGTGAACGGTCTCTCATCAGTGTGAACTTGCTGGTGTGTTAGCAGTTGGGATGACAGTGAATCCCTTCCCACACATGGAGCAGGTGAACGCTCTCTCCCCAGTGTGAACTCGCTGGTGTGTTAGCAGTTGGGATGACTGAGTGAATCCCGTCGCACACATGGAGCAGATGAATGGCCTCTCCCCAGTGTGACTGTGTCGATGAGTTTCCAGCTCAGATGGGTAATTGAATCCCTTCCCACAGTCCCCACATTTCCATGGTTTCTCCGTGGTGCGGGTGTCCTTGTGTCTCTCCAGGTTGGATGATCAGTTGAAGCCTCGTCCTCATACAGAACACATGTATGGTTTCTCCCCGCTGTGAATGGTGCGATGTTTTTACAGGCTGTGTAACTGGTTAAAGCTCTTTCCACAGTCAGTGCACTGGAACACTCTCACTCGGGTGTGTGTGTCTCGGTGCTTTTCCAGTCACACTGATGTTTGAAATCTTTTCCCACAGACAGAACAGGCAAACATTTCTCCTTCCACATTCAAAGGCCGATGATATTCCCTGTAAATGTAGTTTACAAAAGAGATCACTGTAAGTCCAGGACAAAAATGCAGAACAGATATTTCTAGTTTCTACGGAATATTCTTTCCTCTCTTATTACATAGAATTGCCCAGATTGTACAGCACAGAAACAGGCCATTCGGCCCAATTGGTCCATGCGGTGTTTATGCTCCACACGAGCCTCCTCCCATCTCTCTTCATCTCACCCTATCAGCACCTCCTTCTATTCCTTTCTCCCATGTGTTTATCCAGCTTCCCCTTAAATACATCCCTGCTCTTCGCCTCAACTACTCCCTGTGGCAGCAAGTTCCACATTCTCAGCACTCTCTGGGTGAAGGAGTTTAATTTAAATAGGACTTTCCTGGGCAGCCAATGAACACTGCTGCCTCTTCTGTGCATTTCCTGGTGAGGCTAAACAGTTGATATTTTCTGATCAAAAAGAGCTGAGCTCGGCAGCATTAGTCCTGTTTTGCCTCCTTTGGAGACCAGGTGTACGAGCAGAGTGAGCGCAGCCTTCACAGCAACCGCAATAAAATTGTTACAGTTGTGAAGGAACTTTGTGTCAGTGCACTGGACCACAAACAAAGTGTGTGTGTCAATTATTGTCTGACTGCGCTACTGTGACGTTTTAGCGGTGCTATATAAAGGTAAGTTGTTGATGTTGGTCTGAGTTTGCGGTATGTAAATGCTGCCCTTCTCACAGCCTGTAAAAGAAGTTTACAAAAGCCATCACTGTGAGTCCAGGATAGAAATTGACAAGATTCTCTCCTCCTGGTTCCTGGCCAAGGGGGCCGCGCATGCACCCTGCTGCCCCCTGAGCCTCTCAAGATGGCGGCCGTTACCCCAGGCCTGTCACCGGGAGAAAGCCTCACAGCTGCTGCCCCGCTCGGGTCAAATGCCCGGCCTGGAGGCTCCTGTTCGGGGCCTGAGGCCCACCCTGGGTGTTTGTGAAACGGATAATGTTGAGTGTTTTAATAATGGGGCCTGGGGCCGCACTCGAGGTGTGAGCAGCCCACGTCCCCCCGGGGTTCATGAACCCGCTTCCTGAGCTCGGGGTGTGAGCAGCCCGCGTCCCCCCGGGTTTCATGAACCCGCTCCCTGAGCTCGGGGTGTGAGCGTCCCGCGTCCCCCCGGGTTCATGAACCCGCTCCCTGAGCTCGGGGTGTGAGCGGCCCGCGTCCCCCCGGGGTTCATGAACCCGCTCCCTGAGCTCGGGGTGTGAGCGGCCCGCGTCCCCCCAGGGTTCATGAACCTGCTCCCTGAGCTCGGGGTGTGAGCAGCCCGCGTCCCCCCGGGGAGCATGCTGCCAAGGTCCGCGCATGCTCAGCTCACACGGCCCGGGTGATTGACGGGAGCTCCGGACCAATAGGAAGAGCAGGGCGACGGGTCCTCCAACCAATCGGAGTGTGTGAGGGGCGGGGCTTGACCTTTGAACCTGAACAACAGGAGGTGAGCTGAGCATGCGCGGACCTTGGCCGAGCTCAGGGAGCGGGTTTGAAAGATCACGTGGTATCCTTTGTCTATTGGACCAGCGCTGGATCTATCGCATGGATCCCACCCGAATGAATGAATTTGGGACAAGTGGAGAAGAACCTGTGATGTCAAAGACAATAGTTCCCCGAAAGCCCTAATGGAGAAACCGGAGGAAGAGAAAATAATTAAATGAAAATCTTTGTATTGTCATCATTTTAACGTTTCACTGACGAGGCAAAAGTGAAACCATGGACTGTAATAATCAACTTCCTGATTTTTGTATTGATATAATCCTGTTGAAGATGAGTGAATTTGGAGTCCAAGTTAAGGTGCTGTACTGTATTTGTTCTGAAACATATCTGTATTTAAGTATGATAACTTTGTAATTATTGTATTCCATTGTGGAATATTTGGTACATTAAATTGCTAATAACGTTTAAATTGCAGCCATTTGTCGAAAGGCAGCCTCCGTTCACTTGGGGAGGGGGGTGGGGGAAGCTTAACAGATTCTAGAAATAAAGATTCTATTCCATTCATCCGAAAAAAAAATTGAAAAAATAAACCCGAGATTCTCAGCAGCTCAGCTCTGCTCAGTGCTGTGTGAACGGGCTGCTCCACACCCCGGCTGCTCACGGGGAATGCCAGTGCGGAGGGCCCAGTGCAGAAGGCCCAGGGTGGAAGACCCAGAGGAGAGTGTCCTAGGCGGGAAGCCCAGCACGGAGGACCCCAGGCGGGGGGCCTAGGGCGGAGCGGCTGGTCGGCAGAAGCGGAGTTGGGAGATGCTGTGGGTGAGCATGCTGCACGGTTTCTAAAGGTGAAGAACGGTCTCCGGCCTGAATGAGTTCCAGCGGCCCCGTCTGTGCTCCGTTTGGTGGCAGCTTTTTCTCAGTGACGGGGGCCAGTTTGTGCGCTGCCATTTTGGTGGAGGAAAGACAGACTGTTCCCTGCTTGAGCAGCCATAAGATGGGAAAAGAGAACGGGATAAAAGTGAAAAAGGAAAATAAAAAGAAGATGGCTGGGTCCTGTGAGTGATAACAGCAAGAAGAAGGAAATTTTGAGTAGTCGTTTTCTTCTTCTACAGGATTTGAGAAAGTGGTCGGCTTCTTTTCTGTGGAAAACTTGAAGACTGTGGACAAGGATCATGACATTATATGGTTAGATAACACCAAGTGAAAATGAGGAGTTATTAGAGTGCCAATAGGACTGGCGTAGAACTGGTATTTACTTGTTTTGTTTAAGAAGTTTACTTGAAGTTTTAATTGATTTCTGATATGGTTATGGGACTTTGTATATTGTGGTGTTATTTAGTGTTAAAGCCTTAATGTACGAAAGATCGAACGAACGAACGCTCAAGTGAACGCACGCATGCGGACACAAATAATATGCACGTACACACGCATACAATTCAATTCAATTTTATTTGTCATATATGCAGCAGACGTGTGTACTGCACAATGAAATGTTGATTTTTACGAGTCCTCCCAACATTGGAATAAATATGGCATAACAATGATAAAAATACTAATAGAAATACAATAATCTATATATATAAAACAGTATGGCCTAGAAATTGAGTTGACGCCGCGCCAGGGCTTTAGCGCCGGAAATTTAGCGCCGGCGCTAATTCCCTTGCGCGCGCCAAAAATTCAGTAGCGCCGCGCCCAGACGGCTGCCGGCGCTACTGGCGGGCGTGAGCGCCTCCCAATGGGCGCTGAGTGCCGAATTGCGGCGCTAATCCGGCGCTGCGGCACCCGATGCGGTGCGGCAGGCTGGGGAAGTGCAGGCCTCCTCCTTCAGTTAAGGAGGAGCTGCCTGCACCCGCCCGCTGTCCATTCAAATCTTGAAAAAATGAGCCCGGCACCTCGGACAAGTGCCGGGCTTGCAGGCCAGACGCATCTGTTCCGCGGGGGGGGGGGTGGAGGAGTCCGGGGAGGGAGGTGCGGGCAGGCAGCTGACGGGAAAGCAGCCGGCTGCAGCGCGACCTTAATGCGCCGGCGCTAACTCGGGGAAGACTCGGTTGCCAGAGTCTTAGTTGCGGCTGCCACGGGCGAGGCGGCCGCAACTGAATTTCGGCGCTGGGGCCCGTCGTCATGGCAACCGGGACGCTGCGCACACCGATGACGTCATCGGTGCCGGCGCAGCGCTACCGGCTTAACGCCGACGGAAGGGCCCCACTCAATTTCCCAACTGGCCATAACTCCGGCGCTAGGCCCTCTAGCGCCTCAAATGCGGCGCTAAGGCTACTCAATTTCTAGGCCTATGTCTCTCTGTCTCTCTGTCTGTCTCTCTGTCTGTCTGTCTGTCTGTCCGGCTATACAATCAAAGTTATAGATCGTGCCTACACATATGTTATATCAAAAGAAAGCTTATCATTAGGGGACTCTCATAGGTATATTTACTTTTTGGTCGGACACAAATTGTGCCGACGGTATCCAAAAAACTTTCAAAATTCCGCTCATTATCCGCTCATTAGCATTGAGTGGGGGCAGGTTCATTGCATGTGCAGGCGGGCCATCCTAGAGTTGAGTGATGTGACGATTGACCAATCCTACAGTTAGGTGACCTGACGGTTGACCAATCGGTGCATGTGTAGGCGGGCCTTATCATTCTGAACTGAGGTGAGTGTCAGCAATCTTGATTCGTAAGTTTATTTTTTTTCCCCACTTTCTGCGTGTTTCTTTCAAATCTAGATTTCCAGCAAAAAAAAAGTTGCTTTTAAAACACACATTGTTTTTTAAAAAAGTTAATTAATTTGTAAATCTTTTCTTTAACCTCTATAATTTTCCTACCTTTCACCATTTTTGCAGGCCTGGAAGCCTGGGCCTCCGTTGCCCAGCCACGTCCGAGCTAGGCACCACCCCTCCCCCGGGCCGGCACCGCGGTCGCCGCCATCTTTGTAAAGGCTGGCGGCGCGGGACTGGGCCGAGCGTAGCCGTCGCCGCCATTTTGGTAAAGGCTGGCGGGGCGGCAGGGAGCCTAGCGGGAGGTGAATTGCGGTCACCGCGGGGCTCGGGCTCAGCTGATCGGGCGCTCATCAGGGGTCGGCCCGCAACACATCGACCGGAGGAGTGGCGGCTCTCTACTTCCCCCCCGCAGCTCGGGCGGGGGGCCGGTGCTCGGGAGGGGGTGCTCGGAAGGCCGGTGCTCAGGAGAGCAGGAAGGGGGGGAAGGGTTACCCCGGCATTTGGGCCCGGCCCTCTCTCACAGCCTCAAGCCGGCTCACGCCCATTCCCGGGGCTTGGCTCCAGCGCAGGCCCAGCCGCAATCGGCGGTCTTGAAGCCGGGGCTCGGGAGGGTGGGGGGCAGGGCTCAGCTGGGCCATGTCAGTGCGTGGGGCAGCACGGAGCTCCGCAGAGCCATCACCAGCAGAGGGGAGAGGGTCTGCTGGCTCCCCCTCCCTTGCTCCCCCCTCCCTTTCTCCCTTCCCCCCTCCCCCCTCCTTCCCCCACCCTTCCCCCCCACACCCTTCCCACCCTCCCCTTTCCCCCCACCCCCTCCTCCCCTTCCCCCCCTCCCCCCTCCCCCTCCACTCCCCTCCACCCCCCTTCCCCTCTCCCCTCCCCCCTCCCCTTCCCCCCAGTCGCTCTCCCTCTTCCCCCCAGTCGCTCTCTCTCTTACCCCCAGTCACTCTCTCTCTTACCCCCAGTCGCTCTCTCTCTTCCCCCCAGTCGATCTCTCTCTTCCCCCCCAGTTGCTCTCTCTCTTCCCCCCAGTCACTCTCTCTCTTCCCCCCAGTCGCTCTCTCTCTTCCCCCCAGTCGCTGTCTCTCTTCCAACAACAACATGCCCTCAAAAAAGCCTCGGCACTGCCGGGCACTCCAGCTAGTCTACATATATAAAGCGGTATGTCTCTCGGTCTGTCTCTCTGTCTCTCTGTCTGTCCGGCTACACAATCAAAAGTTATAGAGCGTACCTACTCATATGTTATATCAAAAGAAAGCTTATCATTAGGGGACTCTCAAAGGCATATTTACTGTTTGGTTGGACAAAAATTGTGCAGATGGTATCCAAAAAACGTTCAAAATTCTGCTAATAATCCACTCATTAGCATCGGCTGACTTGAAGGTTGACCAATCGTACAGTCGAGCGATCCGACGGTCGACCAATCGCTGCGTCATGGGGCCGGGTTCATTGTGTGTGCGGGCGGGCCATCCTAGAGTCGAGTGACGTGACCATTGACCAATCCTACAGTTCAGTGACCTGACGGTTGACAAATCGGTGCGTGTGTGGGCGGGCCTAATCCTTCTGAGTTGTGGTGAGTGGCCGCCATCTTGATTCCAAGCTCTTCATTTCTTTTTCCCACTTTCAGCGTGTTTCTTTTCAAATCTACATTTCCAGCAAAAAAAAAGTTGCTTTTAAAACACAAATTGTTTGTAAAAAAAGTTAATTAATTTGTAAATCTTTTCTCTAACCTCTATAATTTTCCTACCTTTCACCATTTTTGCAGGCCTGGAAGCCTGGGCCTCTGTTACCCAGCCATGCCCGAGCTAGGCACCTCCCGTCCCGCTGAACAAACGGCCCGCGATCGCCGCCATCTTTGTGAAGGCTGGAGGGGTGGGCCTGAGACGAGCATCGCTACTGCCGGCATCTTAGTAAAGGCGGGCGGGGCGGGAGTCAGCGCACGCGTCAACGTCGGCCCGGAGCGCGACTTGAGTCCGGCCGGGCCTCATGCGCTATGTTGCGCACCGGCCGGCTCTGAGGCGCTCATGAGCGGCGGCGTCCCTCTCTCTGGTCTTGAAGCCGGCTCGGGCGGGGGGGCGGGGCACGGAAGGGCGGGGCTCGGGAGGGCGGGGGGTGGGGTTTGGGAGGGCGGGAATGGGGGGAAGGGTTACCCCGGTAACTGGGCCCAACCGTCTCTCACAGCCTCAAGCCGGCTCACACCCGTTCCCGGGGCTTGGCTCCATTTGCGGTCACGGGCCACTCGCCCTCTCTCTCCTTTCCTCTGTCTCTCTCCTCCCCCTTCCCTCTCCCCCTCCCCCTCTCCCCTTCCCCCTCCTCCCCCTCCCCCTCCTACCCCCACTCCCCTCTCCCCATCCCCCTCCCCTTCTCCCCCCTCCCACTCCTCCCCTCCCCCTCCCCTCTACCCCCTCCTCTCCCCCTCCCCTCTCCCATCTCCCCCTCTCCTCCCTCTCTCTCCCCTGCCTCACCCTCTCTCTCTCCCCTCCCTCCCCCTCTCTCTCTCCCCCTCCCTCCCCCTCTCTCTATCCCCCTCCCTCCCCCTCTCTCTCTCCCCCCTCCCTCCCCCCTCTCTCTCCCCCTCCCTCCCCCTCTCTCCCTCCCCCTCCCTCCCCGTCTCTCTCTACTGCCCCCTCTCTCTCTCCCCCCTCCCTCCCCCTCTCTCTCTCCCCCCCTCCCCCTCTCTCTCTCCCCCCTCCCTCCCCCTCTCTCTCTCCCCCCTCCCTCCCCCTCTCTCTCTCCCCCTCCCTCCCACTCTCTCTCTCCCCCTCCCTCCCCCTCTCTCTCTCCCCCTCTCTCTCTCCCCCCTCCCTCCCACTCTCTCTCCCCCTTCCCTCCCCCCTCTCTCTCCCCTCTTTCTCTGCCCCCTCCCTCCCCCTCTTTCTCTGCCCCCTCCCTCCCCTCTTTCTCTGCCCCCTCCCTCCCCCTCTTTCTCTGCCCCCTCCCTCCCCTCTTTCTCTGCCCCCTCCCTCTCTTTCTCTGCCCCCTCTCTCCCCCTCTCTCTCTGCCCCCTCTCTCCCCTCTCTCTCTCTGCCCCCTCCCTCCCACTCTCTCTCTCTGCCCCCCTCCCCCTCTCTCTCTCTGCCCCCTCCCTCCCCCTCTCTCTGTCTGCCCCCTCCCTCCCCCTCCCCCCCTCTCTCTCCCCCTCTCTCTCTCTCCCCCCAGTCGCTCTCTCTCTTCCCCCCAGTCACTCTCTCTCTTCCCCGCAGTCACTCTCTCTCTTCCCCCCAGTCGCTCTCTCTCTTCCCCCCAGTCGCTCTCTCTCTTCCCCCAGTCGCTCTCTCTCTTCTCCCCAGTCGCTCTCTCTCTTCCCCCCAGTCGCTCTCTCTCTTCCCCCAGTCGCTCTCTCTCTTCCCCCCAGTCACTTTCTCTTCCCCACAGTTGCTCTCTCTCTCTCTTCCAACAACAACATGCCCTCAAAAAAGCCTCGGCACCGCCGGGCACTCCAGCTAGTAATAAATAAAACAACAGTAATAAATAATAATAAATTATACATTCATGAGTCTTATGGCCTGGGGGTAGAAGCTGTTTTGAAACCTGCTGGTACGAGACCGTATGCTTGTGTATCTCTTACCAGACGGGAGCAGGGTGAAGAGGTTGTGGCTGGGGTGGCTCGCATCTTTAATGATTCTCAGGGCCTTCCCCCGGCATCTCTCGGGGTAGATATCCTGTACAGCAGGTAGTTTAATTCCTATAGTGTGTTGTGCAGCTTTTACTACCATCTGTAGAGCCTTGCGGTCTGTGGCGGTGCAGTTGCCATACCAGGTAGTGATGCAGCCGGACAGGATACTCTCGATGGTGCACCGATAGAAGTTGGTGAGAATCTGGGGGGCCATTCCAAATTTCTTCAGTCTCCTGAGGAAGAACAGGCATTGGCACGCCTTCTTGGTTACAACGTCGATGTGATGGGACCACGTTAAGTCCTCCGTAATGAATTCACCCAGGAATTTGAAGCTGCTAACCCTCTCCACCTCAGCCCCTTCGATGTAGATTGGTGTGTGTCCCTCCCCCTGCCGCTTCCTGTAGTCCACAATCATCTCCTTTGTTTTGCAGATGTTGAGGGAGAGGTTGTTGTACTTGCACCATTCTGCTGGAGCTCTTACCTCCTCCCTGTAGCCAATCTCGTCGCCATCTGTGATCAGGCCTACAACGGTAGTGTCATCAGCAAACTTGATGATGGAGTTGGAGTTGTGCGTGGCCACGCAATCGTGAGTAAACAGGGAGTATAGAAGGGGGCTGAGCACACAACCCTGGGGAGCTCCCGTGTTCAGGATCAGTGTTGAGGAGGTGTTTCTGCCTATTTTCACCACCTGGGGTCTTCCCGTCAGGAAGTCCAGGATCCAGTTTTATAGAGAGGTGTTAAGTCCTAGCTCACTGAGCTTGTTGACAAGCTTGGAGGGGATAATGGTATTGAATGCTGAACTATAATCAATGAACAACATTCTCACATAGGTGTTCCTCTTATCCAGGTGTGATAAGGCAGTGTGCAGTACAGTGGCGATGGCATCATCCCTAGATCTTTTTGGGCGGTAGGCAAATTGGAGTGGGTCCAGTGTGTCAGTTAGTAAGGAGTTGATGTGGGTTTTGACCAGCCTCTCAAAGCACTTCATGATGACAGAAGTGAGTGCTATGGGGCGGTAGTCATTTAAACAGGTTACTTTTGTTTTTTCGGGGACTGGAGTAACCGATGTCATCTTGAAGCAGGTGGGGACTACAGACTGGTACAGTGAACGGTTGAATATATCCGTAAACACAGCTGCCAGCTGGTCAGCGCATGCTCTAAGGACACGCCCAGGGATTCCATCTGGACCGGGTGCTTTGTGGGTGTTCACTCTCTTAAAGGTCTTGCTCACGTCAGCCACGGAGCTTGAGAAGACCCGGTCGTCCTGAGCCGCGGGCACCCTTGTAACAGGCCAGTTGTTGTTGGTCTCAAACCGGGCGTAAAAAGTGTTCAGCTCATCCGGGAGAGAGGCATTGCTGGGCATGACACAGCTGGGTTTCCCTTTGTAGTCCGTAATAGATTGTAGTCCACTCCACATCCTTCGCGAATCTGAGCTATGATAGTGTGACTCCACTTTATCCGTGTATTGTCTTTTTGCATTTTTGATGGTTTTTCTTAGCTCGTACTTTGATTTCTTGTACTCATCTATGTCCCCAGAGTTGAATGCGATGGACCGTGCTTTTAGCATAGCACGGATATCGCCATTTACCCATGGTTTCTGGTTGGGAAATGTTCATACAACAATCCTTGGAACAACGTCATCTATGCACTTGTTTATGAAACTAATGACTGAATCTGTATATGTGTTGATGTCATTATCCGAGGCATTCCGGAACATATCCCAGTCAGTGGAATCAAAACAGTCTTGTAACATAGCGTTGTAGGGGGGCATCTGTTAACTGGTTTAAGGTAATTTCCCTGGTCTTGCAGCCTTTGCCTGCACTCTGACCAATTCCAATCTTTTACCTGGTTTACGGTAATTCACCTGATCAGGCAGACTGCTGCTACACTGTAAACCAAATTCCAATAAACCAATTTTCAAACAGCGGTTTTGAATCGCTACCCCACCTTCCAGTTCTGACTGAAGGACTTATAATTAATGATATTAAAATGGACAAATGGTCTGGATGAGAGAAAATCAAGCTTTATTAACTAGAAGAAACTATAATCAAATATAAAACTATACCACACGAACACAGTAAATTACAGTAAAATTGCTTAAATGGAGGAAGGCAGATGGTAAAAACGAGGGGTAAGTGGCTACAATGCTGATTAAACAATCTTAGCAATATCCCCTTAATTACCATCCCTTAACTCCTTACTAGGTTGCTTTGCTGAGGAGTCAGAAACCCTGCTCACCTGTGGTCCAGCGAAGTAAGAGCTAAGAGAGAGATAGCTTCTCAGGAGCTATCTTTATACCTGGAAAAGTCTGTCTGCAAAATTCACGCCCAAAGTTCCAATACACAAGAGAAACGCTGTGATTGGATGTTTCAAAATGGTTGGAATGGGTTAATGTGTCTGCACTGTGGGGCCGAAATGTTCCCGCCCACATCCGGAGCTCACCTGGGCTAAAACAAAAGGGAATCCAACTGCCCGATTGTCCAGAATGATGGGTGATTCAAACCCATTCAATGCTTAAACTGTTGCATATCAAAATCGTTCCACAGTTTCAATGTGTCTCATTGTCTGTGAGTGCTTTGAATTGCTGTGTAAACAGAAGCAGTTTCAATCGATTGTCCTGCGGTTGGTCTCAAGCGGGCTAATCTTTTATGTCAATAAGCAACTTCAAGTGCTGAGAGGGAAACTCCCTGGTTTGATTGACAGGTCTGACTGCCACTGTATCCTCCCACTTTTTCACACAGACCGCACGGGCTGGTTTTAAGCCCCAGTATCTTGGCCAATGCTTTCTGTGGCCATTTTAAAACCTTTTGTGATTGCTCAAACTCCAGGGAACGATTTTATTAATAAAATGCTGTCTTAAGGTGTGTGAATATTTTCCACAGAGCTCCACGACTCCGGTGCTGTCCACGTTCTTTCCATCTCAGAGCAGTCTTTTGCGGTTCTAGGCATATTTTAAAACATTGTAGACAAGTCACATCACCCAATTCTTCGTCCACGATGTGGACCAATATTTTCAATCTTCAGGGAAAAAATAGGGGAATTTTGCGAAACCCTACAGCGTCTGATTGATCCGACCACCGTTGTAGAGATCTCATCACAGGCTTTTCCTGTTTCAGTTTCTGCCTATAGGTGGGTAGCAGCAGGATGGAGTCGTGATCTGATTTGCCGAAGTGAGGGCGGGGGAGGGCCTTGTATCCATCCCGGAACGGAGTGTAAACGTGATCTAGTGTGTTCTTGGCTCGTGTTGGGCAGGTGATATGCTGATGGTATTTAGGCAGTACTTTCTTCAGATTGGCTTTGTTGAAATCGCCAGCCACGATGAATGCAGCCTCTGGATGGGAAGTTTCAAGCCTGCTAATGATCCCATACAGCTCGTTTAGTGCCCTATTTGCGTCGGCCTGTGGTGGAATATACACCGCTGTAATGATCACGGATGAGAACTCTCTCGGGAGGTAGAAGGGTCGGCATTTGATCATCAGGTGTTCAAGATCGGGTGAACAAGAAGATGTAAGTAGTTCCTCGTCGGAACACCAAGAATTGTTGATCATAAAGCATACTCCACCCCCTCTATTCTTCCCCGAGTCCTTTGTTCGGTCTAGCCGGTGAATGTTGAATCCCTCTGGTTGAATGGCCGAAGCCGGTATCGATGGATCAAGCCAAGTCTCAGTGAAAATCAAGACGTTGCAGTTCTTAATGTCGCGTTGGAAAGTGAGCCTCCCCCTGAGTTCATCCAGCTTATTGTCCAGTGACTGCACATTCGCCAGGAGAATACTCGGAAGGGATGGTGGTGTTCAGGTCGCCTCAGTTTCACTAATGCACCTGCTCGTCTGCCCCGCTTGCGTCGTCGTCGCTTCCTGATCACAGGAATGAAGTCAGGTAAGCAGGTGGGAGGGTAGATGGTAGTAGCAGCAGAATCCCAGTTCAAAAAATCGGGGGTAGGTCCTATATCTCCGGACAATCTTATGTCCAAAAGTGATTGACGGTCGTAGCGGATAAGTGAAGAAACAGTACTTACAAAATTGTTTAATAATAACAATAAAATAATAAATAAAGTGGAAAGTTGTGGACGAGCTCGTAAAACAGCGGCTACCCTCATCGACGCCATACTGGGTTTGGTGAGGGGGGGAGAGAGACCTGGCTGCGGGATCCAGAAGAGGAGCAGCGAGGAGCAAGAGGGCGAGGAAGGAGCCCAGGAGCAGGTCCTGGCTAGTTGGGGATGGCGAGGGGTGGGGGCGGCGGCAAGGCTGGGGCCCAGGAGCGGGTCCTAACAGTACGATATATTAAAATACAACATTAAATACAACATTAAAATACCAGTTGGGGAGGAGCTCGTAAAACAGCAGCTATACAGGTCGGTTAAACAGTAGAATATATCTTTTTAAAACAACTAAACTACTAATACTAAAACTAGAATGCTAAATACTAAACAGTAGAATACTAAAAAACTAACAGTACGATATATTAAAATACAACATTAAATACATTAAATACAACATTAAAATACCAGTTGGGGAGGAGCTCGTAAAACAGCAGCCATACAGGTCGGCGCTGATGTCAATGGAACTTACGTTCGACCGAATGAAGAGCCCTCACTCCCCAGGATGAAGGCCAGCATCCTATTGGGTGAGCGTGAGGCCTGCCAGGACGGATGAACGAATGCACGCATGCACGCAGGTAGACAAATGACACGCACGCACGCAGACATGCACAATGGAATTTACGCTTGAGCGAACGAATGAACGGAGGAATGAATGAACGAATGATTGAGCGATGCCAGTAGGACTGGCGTATACGGGTTCTTTTTTTTCTTGGTTTATTAAATAGTGGCAGTTTGTACTGTAAACATTATTGATTTACCTGTAAAAATTTATTATTGTATTTATATTGTTGACTATAAAGCTATTTTTGAGGCTTTAAAAAAAAAAAAAATAGATAAATAAACCCCGGGGGGACGCGGGCTGCTCACACCCCGAGTGCGGCCCCAGGCCCCATTATTAAAACACTCAACATTATCCGCCCGCTGCTTCCCGGTTTCTCCCGATTTGCTCAGCAAAGGGGCCCCGCGCCAAACTCCGGGGCAGACAGGAAGTCAGGGAGCGTCTGTAAATGGAGGAGAAATGGAGACTGGTCAGGGAGCGTCTGTAAATGGAAGAGAAATGGAGACTGGTCAGGGAGCGTCTGTAAATGGAGGAGAAATGGAGACTGGTCAGGGAGCGTTTATAAATGGAGGAGAAATGGGGACTGGTCAGGGAGCGTCTGTAAATGGAAGAGAAATGGAGACTGGTCAGGGAGCGTCTGTAAATGGAGGAGAAATGGAGACTGGTCAGGGAGCGTCTGTAAATGGAGGAGAAATGGAGACTGGTCAGGGAGCGTCTGTAAATGGAGGAGAAATGGAGACTGGTCAGGGAGCGTTTATAAATGGAGGAGAAATGGGGACTGGTCAGGGAGCGTCTGTAAATGGAAGAGAAATGGAGACTGGTCAGGGAGCGTCTGTAAATGGAGGAGAAATGGAGACTGGTCAGGGAGCGTCTGTAAATGGAGGAGAAATGGAGACTGGTCAGGGAGCGTCTGTAAATGGAGGAAAAATTATGACAGGTCAGGAAGTGTATGTAAATGGAGGAGAAATGGTGACTGGTCAGGGAGCGTCTGTAAATGGAGGAGAAATGGTGACAGGTCAGGGAGCGTCTGTAAATGGAGGAGAAATAGAGACTGGTCAGGGAGCGTCTATAAATGGAGGAGAAATGGAGACTGGTCAGGGAGCGTCTGTAAATGGAGGAGAAATGGAGACTGGTCAGGGAGCGTCTGTAAATGGAGGAGAAATGGAGACTGGTCAGGGAGCGTCTGTAAATGGAGGAGAAATAGAGACTGATCAGGGAGCATTTGTAAACTGCTATAATAAGAGTCAATGAGTGGAACTTCTCTACAGACTGAGTCAGCGCTTTAAGGAGGGGAAGAGAGACAATCTGGAGAGGAGAAAATAAATAGCAGGAGAGCGAGCGATGAATCTCGAACAATGACCAGAGAGCGGGAGGAGTGTGGCGGATGGGAGATTTACAGCTTTGGGGGAACGAAAAGTGAAAGAATGTTCCTTAGCAACTAAATTGTCTGTTCTGAATATCTATCTTGTATTTACAGTGATGACTGTTGTAAACTCCTTTTACAGGGTGTTAGAAGGGCAGGATTTGCAGATGGGAAACTCAAATAAAACATCTCGTCATGATCTTACAGAATCACTTAATTCATATATGATTGGCCTCTGATTATGGAACGAGAAATGTTTGTCTGTTCTGTCTGTGTCAAAAGATTTAAATCATCATTGAGGTTGGAAAAGCACCGAGACACACATACCCAAGTGATCCAGTGCACTGACTGTGGAAAG
The DNA here is from genome assembly GCF_052327205.1 of Somniosus microcephalus. Classification (NCBI taxonomy): domain Eukaryota; kingdom Metazoa; phylum Chordata; class Chondrichthyes; order Squaliformes; family Somniosidae; genus Somniosus; species Somniosus microcephalus. Next base: position 61,003,443 of record NC_140990.1, on the reverse strand, counting down.
AGCTCTACCCAGTTAGACAGCCTGAAAAAACATTGCACCGTTCACAGCAGGGAGAAACCGTACACGTGTTCTGTGTGCCCTAAACAGACAATACAACATAGCTGATTACCTGACCATGGTAAAGAATAACAAACTGAGAAGAACCTTGACAAGGTACAGACTTAGCGAACATAGCCCAGCGATCGAAAAAGGCAGACACAGGCAGACCAGGCTGCCAAGAGAAGACAGGATATGCTCTCATTGCAGTCAGGGAGTAGTTGAGACAGAGATGCACTTCCTCACAGCCTGTGGAAAATATCAGGGCATCAGGGAGAATTTCTACCAAAAATTCTCACAAATATGCCCTGAATTCAGAAATCTGAATGACAACCAAAAACTCCCATTCCTACTGGGGGAGGAGAGAAGCTGTGTAACACTGGCGGCACACTATGTTACAGCTTGCCATGAACAGAGGGACAACCAGTAAACTAAGACAAGAGTATATATAAACAAGGCGAATGTATATTTATAAACTCAGGGATATACCTGTTTATACACTGTATGAATAGAACCGCGTGTATGTGTTCAACCATAAATGTATTTTGATGCTTTGGCAACATAAGATGTACCTTATCATGCCAATAAAGCGATTTGAATTGTGAATTGTGAATTGTGTGGACGAGGCTTCAACTGATCATCCAATCTGTTGAGACACAAGGACACCCACAGTAGGGAGAAACGGTGACTGGTCAGGGAGCGTCTGTAAATGGAGGAGAAATAGAGACTGGTGAGGGAACATTTGTAAACTGCTATAATAAGAGTCAATGAGTGGAACTGGCCTACAGACTGAGTCAGCGCTTTAAGGAGAGGAAGAGAGAAAATCTGGAGAGGAGAAAATAACATCTGTCATTGGGCTGGTGTTTAATATTCCAGATATATGTTAAATAATCAGCTTTCTTTCAAACACTGTGTCAACTGCTTGATGTCTTCAAGGTAAGAGGCTAATTGATGTCCCAGTTACTGATAATTTGTGCTTTTGCTCCTTTCTAACTCTAGATTATTTTAGTTCTCGGGCCTCCGGTTACTCTCATGGACAAGTTCCAGATCCCCATACATTCCAGAGTGCCTCTCCTAGCCTTGGTATCCAGGGAAGGTATTGGTAACACGCCCGGGATCACTAAACACAAACCCAGTCTGTTAATCATTTTCAGCTACTGGGCTTAGCGTGTGACCCACAGCAGCTCTCTCACCTTCGATGTGTGAATGGAGCATCGCGCCTGCAAACCTGGTTTATATTTAAATGCACTCAGCAAATTAAACAAAAGACAAACAAGTAAACATATCACGGCCCAATAATCCAGCTCTATATTCACAGGAGAAAGTCTGTTATCACACTCCTCGAGTGGTTGGAATAAAGAAAGATCCCAAATGTAAGGGCCGCTCGAATCCATTGTAAATACCTTCCAAATCCTGACAGTAATCAAGAGGCTAATGGACTGTCGGCCTTTATCTCCAGGGGGTTGGAATACAGAAGCAATGCTCCAGTTGTACAGAGCCTTGGTCAGACCCCATCTGGAGATCTGGGCGCTGAATCTCAGGAAAGATATGTTGGCCTTGAAAAAGGTACAGCACAGGTTCAGCGGAGTGATACTGGCTGAGGGAGAGAAAGCAGAGAGTGGTGGTGAACGGTGTACGGAAGGATGAGAGGCAACATGAAGTAGATGGTACAATTTTAAATAGAGTGCAGGAACAGAGAGACCTGGGAGTGTATGTTGTTGTATCCGTGTGTTAATGGAGACACGGAATGCAGGAGTTGGTTTAACAGGTGTTTACCGAACAAAGTCTGGAGGTGAACTAAAAGATACAAGACACTATACAGGCTTATATAGCCCGAGTGGCCACTACCAGCATTACAGTACACAGGGGCTCTTAAAGACACATACACCACAATTCCTCCCCTTTTAGACAACCAGTACATAACATTTTAAGTAATCATTAATTAACATGTTTACAAGAACAATAATCTACACATTTGCTGCAGTTAATCAATTATAAGTCAGTCTCTCTGGAGGCTTCCTGACTCGGTCCGGATAACACCTCGGCGGTGTAGTAGTTTTCGGTGGTGTAGTAGGTTCTTTTGGCAAGGTCGATTCAGCATTAATGCCAGTGTCGGGTTCATCTGGTTCCAGTATCACCGGATCGGAGGTAGATACTATGGGTATCTCTGCTTCATCATTAGGCGTATAGAGTTGTGGTGTAGGTTGTCCCTTTTCGGATGACTCTATGATCTGGTCAGCATGGCGCCTTATTATGCTTTCTCCAATGTCCACGGTATACATCAGCGGTCCTAGTCGTGTGCAAATAGTTCCAGGCTGCCATTTCTCGGTACGGTACTCCCGGGCTAAAACTTGTTGACCTATCTGGAAGGTTCTAGTTGGCCTTTCATTCATGCCTTGAAATTGTCGGTTCTCTACGTCCCTTCTGATGTTTGGCTTGATCAAATCCAGCCGGCATCTTAGTCTTCTATTGAAAAACATCATGGCGGGAGTTTGGTTTGTAACCACATGTGTTGCATTCCTGTATGCAAAGAAGAAGTTATCTACCTTATGCTGTAGATTTATGTCTTCATTACCCATGGCCTTTATGGCCTTCTTGAAGGTCTGGACAAACCTTTCAGCCAATCCATTGGTGGCGGGATGGTATGGGGTGGACGTGTAGTGTTTAACCCCATTGTTTTTTAAGAACTTCCTGAATTCTTCGGACACAAATTGCGGTCCATTATCAGAACAGATCTGTTCAGGCAGCCCATTCCTGGCAAATATGGTCCTTAATACTGTGATCGTTTTTTCCGTGGTGGTAGAGGACATCTTTATTACCTCCGGCCACTTGGAGTGTGCATCAACCACGATTAAGAACATTGAGTCCATAAATGGACCAGCAAAGTCGATGTGTACCCTTTGCCATGGAGATGAGGGCCACTCCCATGGATGTAGAGGGGCTTGTGGTGGGGCGTTTTGGACCTTCTGGCATCCTAGACAGCCCTTGGTCATTTCTTCGATGTCTCCATCGATACCTGGCCACCACACAAATGCTCTGGCTAGGTTCTTCATTTTCACTCAACCCAGATGCCCCTCGTGAAGCTCCTTTAGCACTTTATCCTGGAGTTTGGGTGGAATCACCACTCTGGATCAACACATCAAGGTTCCTCGGCACACTGACAGCTGTTCTCTTCTTTGCGAGAATGCTGGCAACAGTGGTTCGCCATGTGCTGGCCATCCCTTCACCGTTAAATCGTAGACTCGTGAGAGAGTCGGGTCATTTCTCGTTTCCTTTTCAATGGTAGAATTTGTTACTGGTAGACATTCCACTATGGTTGAGTGGAACATCTCCACTGGGTCAACTGTAGGTGCCTCTTCTACCATTGGCAACGGTAGACGCGATAAACCGTCAGCATTTCCATGCTGTTTGGATCCTTTGTATTCTATGTCATATTGGTGTGCCCCTAGGAAAAGGGACAACCTCTGTAGCCTTTGCGCTGTCATAATGGGAACGCCCTTTTTAGGGTTGAATATGGAGACGAGGGGTTGATGGTCAGTCAACAAGGTAAATTTTTGTCCGTGTAGGTAATGGTTGAATTTCTTTACTCCCCATACCAGGCTGAGTGCTTCCCTGTCGTTCTGGGCATAGTTACGCTCAGCTGAGTTCAATGAGCGTGACGCAAAATCTATCGGCCGCTCCGAGCCATCAGGGAATCTATGCGATAATACCGCTCCTACACCGTAAGGGGATGCATCGCACGCCAGTCTGATTGGCAGCGATGGGTTGTAATGAGCCAAAACTTCCTTGGACAGGATCAAGCCTTTGCATTTATGGAAGGCACGTTTACAGTCTTTGCTCCATTTCCAATTTACTCCTGTTTGTAGCAGTTCATTAAGAGGGTGCAGAACAGTTGACAAGTTCGGTAAAAATTTATGATAGTAATTTATCAATCCCAGGAATGACCTTAATTGTGAGACATTTTCAGGTGCAGGGGCTTTTATGACCGCTTCAATTTTTTCAGGTGACTTATGCAACCCTTCTTCGTTAATTATGTGGCCACAATATGATATTTGTTTCTGGAAAAATTCGCACTTGGGGCGATTTGCTCGTAGGCCCCGTTCTCTCAGCCTAGTGAGCACCTGCTCCAAATTGGCAAGGTGCTCATTGTTGTTTTCTCCTGTTGCAAGGATGTCGTCTAGGTAGCATTGAGTCCCCGGAATCCCTTGCAGGACTTGCTCTATAGCTCTTTGCCAGATAGCTGGAGCTGATGCTACTCCGAAAATCAGTCGATTGTACTGGTACAGGCCTTTATGTGTATTTATCGTGAGATACTTTTTAGAGGTCTCCTCAACCTCCATCTGTAGATATGCCTGTGCCAAGTCAATTTTGGTGAAACGTTTCCCTCCTGATAGTGAGGCGAAAATATCTTCTATCCTCGGAAGAGGATACTGTACCGTGTGAAGGACCAGGTTCACAGTCACCTTGAAGTCCCCACAGATGCGAATTTTTCTCTGTTCTTCAGCTTTATCATTATTCAATGTTTTCTTCATGACCGGGATGATGGGTGTTGCCCACTTGCTCCAATCTATCTTGGATAACACGCCTGCCTTTTCCAAATTCTCCAGCTCTGTCTCGACTGCTGGACGAATTGCGTATGGCACCGGCCTTGCCTTAAAAATCTTGGGAATTGCCGCATCTTCCACTTTTATTGAGGCGGTGATGCCTTTCAAGGTTCCTAGTTCCTGTTGAAACACTTCTTTGGCGTTGGCCAAGATGTCTTTTAATCGTTCAGGTATGACGTCATCGTCATTTTTTTTCTTACTGGTCACCGTCAGTGCCTGAATGGAGTGCCAGTCTAAACGTATCTTCCTGATCCATTCACGTCCCAACAGCGGTGGACCACCATCTTGCAGAACGTATAAATACAACTTCTGTATTTCCTTGCCGTTGTATACAACAGGCACCCTTACTTTCCCTCTGGGGTATACTTTCTGCCCCGTATATGTTTTCAAGATAATGGATGTGTCTTGCAAAGGTATGTGCGGAAATAGCCGCTCGTAATCCCGTCGGCTTATGACGGTCAGAGCTGATCCTGTATCTAGCTCCATTTTAACTGGGGACACCGCTATCGTGAGGGTAACCCAAATGGTCTGGTAATCTTCTTTGGCAATTACATTATGTAATTTGAGACAGCTTGGTCTCTTATTTCCGGAGTCACTATCACTCTTCTGGTCTTCGGAGCTACTGTCCGTCATCATTTGTACCTTTCTGTACTTTTCCTTATTGATTTTTTTTCTGTCAGTGGATTTTTTTTTCCAGATCGGTAGACACGTGCAATGTGTCCCATCTTTCCGCATTGCCTGCATGCTTTGTCCTTGAACCAGCAGTCCCTCTGGTCATGGGTGGATCTGCCGCAGCGATAACATCTCTCGAAGCCCTGTGTCATTTCATGGGTGCCGAAGTCCTGTGTCTTTTGCTGTATCTCTGCAGCTCCTCTTGCTGCTGCTTCGTATGATACAGCCACACTGAAAGCCTTGTCCAGTGTTAAATCTTTCTCAGAAAGTAGCCTTTTCTGTGTTCCTTCACTTAGGAGACCGCAGACAAATTTGTCTCGAAGAGAATCTGCCAGTCCTGCCCCGAATTGGCAGTGCTTTGACAGCTTTCTTAATTCGGTGAGGTAATCAGCGTTACTTTCATTCTTGTGCTGATTCCTCCTGAATAATTTGAATCATTCCGCTATCAGCAGCAGTGTTGGGTTTAAGTGCTCCTGTAGGGTATCAGCAATCTCTTTAAAATTCTTGTCCATCGGTTTGGCTAGAGTGATTACGTTTCGTAACAGCCCGTATGTCCTTGCGCCCATTAGATTTAGAAGTACCGATGCCTTTTTATCACCCTCTATTTCATTTGCTGTGCAATATACCTCCACTCTTTCCACATATGTGGTCCAATCCTCTACATCACTATCAAAAGCAGTAACATTGCCAGTCTTAGGCATCCTGAAAAAAAAATGGCGCCTCCTGCACTTTCCTTTCTTTCCTGCCGAGAAAAAATGGCACCTCCTGCACTTTCCTGCTGCTGCCGCTGCTGACAACGCTGTTCTCCGCGGTTTTTATTTATACAGATATTTTTAATAGTTGGAGACTCGTTCCCGCCGGACTCTCTGGGACTTTTCCCTCCCTCTGCTTGGTCCGAACGCCGACCTGCTTTGCAGCGCTGGCCGTCTCCTGAGTGCTCTACCCTCCATCTCTGTTTGCCTCCGCCTTCGCTGCTCGGCCCCGCTGCAGAGCCAGCCGATCGAGCCCCAGCCCGCCGCCCAGGAAGGATTATTGCAGTACCTGCCACCAGCCCGGCTAGCTGGTGAAACCAGAGTTTTTTCTTTTTTTTTCTTCGACCTTCGTCTGAGGAATCGATCTCCTTGAGGTGCTGCCGAATTGCAGGTAAGTCCGTTTCCAATTCGTCGCCACTGTTGTATCCGTGTGTTAATGGAGATGCGGAATGCAGGAGTTGGTTTAGCAGGTGTTTGCTGAACAAAGTCTGGAGGTGAACTAAAAGATACAAGACACTATACAGGCTTATATAGCCTGAGTGGCCACTACCGGCATTACAGTACACAGGGGCTCTTAAAGGCACATACACCACATATGTATACAAATCTTTGAAGGTAGCAGGACAAGGTGAGAAGGTTGTTAAAGGATCGTATGGGATCCTTGGCTTTATTAATAGAGGAATAGAGTGCAAAAGCAAGGAAGTTAGGCTAAACCTTTATAGAACATTTGTTAGGCCTCAGCTGGAGTATTGAGTACAATTCTGGGCACCACACTTTAGGAAGGATGTGAAGGCCTTTGACAGGGTGCAGGAGAGATTTACTGGAACGGTACATTTACAGACGCTGCCTGATCAGTCATCATTTCATAGAATGTTACAGCACAGGAGGAGACTGTAATGTATATACCTTTAAGGGGGGAACTACTTTTTACAGCTCATGTATACTGTAGTACCGGCAGTGACCACACCTGTATATAGCACTGAGTAGTAATCTGTACAGTTCAGTTCCAGAGTGAGCCACGTTGAGTAAACACCTGTTGTACCGTTCTCCTGCAGTCTGTGTCTTACTACTGATGGACACAACATTGGCGACGAGGTAAATTCGATCCCACCTGCAACTCTGCATCACCTCCCAGGGATTCATTCCTGGAGACCAGTAGATTGGAGGTCAAGGCCAGAGACATGGGCATTGACCACGAGCAACCACCCAGTCATCCAGCAGAGACTCGAGAATTGCGGGGGAGGCTGTTGAGAGCCAGGCTTGGCTTTCCAGTCATGGTGGTCCAGCGAAACAGGCTGGCAACAGGTAGTGCGCAGACCCTTCCCGGACAGCGGCGGGCTAGAGCCCGACCGAGTGGCACAGCAAAGGGCCGAGCAGCGTTGATGGGAGAGAGAGAGAGAGGGCAGAGCGCACAGGGTGAAACCGGTGTTCAGGGGCCGAGCAGCGTCAAGGAGAGGGAGAGAGATGCGCAGAAACCCGCGAGGCACTGCCATTGCCACGAGGACCGCCGAGAGCGGCGTTGGCAGCAGCGCAGGAGAAGCGCATGAAACCTACAGGGTGCCGCCATTGCCACGAGGACTGCCGAGAGCGGCGTTGGCAGCAGCGGGGGAGGAAGGAAAGTGCGGGAGATGCCATTTTAAGCCATTTTAAGCCATTTTAAACCACACCCAAAAGGCCGAAGAGTGGCAGTATCACCGCATTTGACAATGAAGTCAAAGATTGGACTACATACGTCGAACGAATAGAGGTATACTGCAAGGCAAATGAGGTGCCAGATGACAAGAAAGCGCCGGTATTGTTAAATTTAATGGGTGCAAAGACGTATGGCTTATTACGAAATCTAGTAACCCCAGCAAAGCCAGTGGAAAAGAGTTTTGGAGACATAGTGACGATACTACAGGAACATTTAAACCCCACACCGCTGCTGATAGCAGAAAGATTCAAGTTTCACAAACGGAACCAGCATAAGGATGAAAGCAATGCTGAATATTTAACAGAACTGCACAAACTATCGAAACACTGCCAGTTTGGAACGGGACTGGCAGATACCTTAAGGGACAAGTTTGTGTGTGGGCTTCAAAGTGAAGGAACCCAGAAACGGCTTTTATCTGAAAAGGACCTTACGCTGGACAAGGCCTTCAGCATTGCGGTATCATATGAAGCAGCAGCACGGGGCACTGCAGAGATACAACAGAGACCGCAAGAATATGGCACAAACAAAATGTCATACAGAACAGAGAAGTGCTATCGCTGTGGCAGAACAACACACGACCACAATGATTGCTGGTTCAAAGACAAAGTGTGCAGACAGTGTGGAAAAGTAGGACACATAGCACGAGTCTGCAGGTCGGGAAAGAAAACCAGCAATAAGAAATCTCCAAAAGAAAAGTACAAGAAGGTACATAAGGTGACGGAGAATAGTTCAGATGAACAAAAGAGTGATACCGACTCCAAAAGCAGGGAGCTGAGTTGTCTGAAACTACATAATGTGATCAAAACGGAGGATCACCGAACCATTTGGGTCACTCTCAAGATAGCAGGAGTCCAGGTAAAGATGGAATTGGACACAGGATCAGCCCTAACAGTCATAAACCGATGGGACTATGAGCGGCTATTCTCACACATACCCTTGAGAGACACAAAAATTATTTTGAAGATGTACACGGGGCAAAAAGTCTATCCCAAAGGAAAAATAAGGGTGACCGTTATATATAACGGTAAGGAAACACCAAAACTAGACCTGTATGTATTGCAAGATGGAGGACCACCATTACTGGGACGTGAATGGATCCGGAAAATACAGCTGGATTGGCATTCCATACAAGCACTGACTGTGGCTGCCAAAAAGGATGACGACGTCACACCTGGGCGACTGTCAAAGATCCTAACCGACGCGCAAGAAGTGTTCCAGCAAGGACTCGGAACACTAAAAGGCATGACAGCAACAATTAAAATTGAAGAAAACGCAAGCCCCAAATGTTTTAAGGCCAGACCGCTACCTTATGCGATCCGCCCAGCTGTCGAAGCAGAGCTGGAGAGTTTGGAACGTTCAGGAGTACTGTCCAAGGTAGACTGGAGCGAGTGGGCTACACCCATCGTCCCTGTGATGAAAAAGTCATTGAGCAGCACGCCTGGGGAACCAAGGAAGGTTCGCATCTGTAGGGACTTTAAGGTAACAGTGAACCCAGTCCTTCACACCGTGCAATATCCACTTCCGCGGATTGAAGTTATTTTCGCCTCGCTATCTGGAGGGAAACACTTCACTAAGATTGATCTGGCCCAGGCGTATCTGCAAATGGAGGTAGAAGAAGCATAAAAAAAATACCTCACAATCAACACCCATAAAGGTCTCTACCAATACAACCGGCTGGTATTCGGGGTAGCATCAGCTCCGGCTATTTGGCAAAGGGCAATGGAACAAGTCCTGCAAGGGATCCCAGGGACCCAGTGTTATTTGGACGACATCCTGGTCACGGGCGAAAATGACAGTGATCACCTCGCCAACCTGGAGCAGGTGCTCACTAGATTGAAGGAATATGGGCTCTGAGCTAACCGCCCCAAATGCGAGTTTTTTAATAAACAGGTCTCGTATTGTGGCCACGTTATCGATAAAGAGGGGTTACATAAGTCCCCAGAAACGATTGAGGCAGTAGTCAAGGCTCCAGCACCGGAAAACGTGTCACAACTGAGGTCGTTCCTCGGGCTGGTAAACTACTACCATAAGTTCTTGCCAAATTTGTCTACAATACTACACCCACTGAACACCCTACTGCAAACTGGAGTGCCATGGAAGTGGAGTGACAAATGTAAATGAGCTTTCCAGAAGAGCAAAACACTGATCACATCGAAAGAGGTATTGGCCCATTTCAACCCAGCACTACCAATTCGGTTGGCGTGTGATGCGTCACCCTACGGCATTGGAGCGGTGCTGTCGCACAAATTCTCGGAAGGCTCAGAGAGGCCAATAGCCTTTGTGTCACGATCACTAACCTCAGCCGAGCATAACTATGCCCAGATTGACAGGGAGGCCCTCAGCCTAGTGTGGGGAGTGAAAAAGTTCAATCACTATCTGCACGGGCAGAAATTCACCTTGCTGACTGACCACCAGCCTCTTGTCTCCATTTTTAGTCCGAAGAAGGGCGTTCCGGTGATGACTGCGCAACGATTACAAAGATGGTCACTCTTTCTAGGGGCGCACCACTATGAGATTGAATATAAGGGCACGAAACAGCATGGAAATGCTGATGGGCTATCACGCCTGCCACTGCCTACTGCAGAGGAAGCACCAGCAGTGGATCCTGTCGAAATATTTCATTCGACTATAGTTGAATACCTACCGGTAACTAACGCTCGTATAGAAAAGGAGACGTGAAATGACCCGACACTGTCTCGGGTATATGATTTGACGGTGAAGGGATGGCCAGCACATGGTGACTCACTGTTGCCAGCATTCTCGACAAGAAGAGAACAGCTGTCAGTGTGCCAGGGGACCTTGATGTGTGGATCCCGAGTGGTAATTCCACCCAAGTTAAGGGATAGAGTGCTCAATGAGCTTCTTGAGGGTCATCTGGGAGGGGTAAAAATGAAAAGCCTTGCCAGGGCTTATGTGTGGTGCCGGGAATCGATAAACAAATCGAGGACCTGACCAAGAGCTGCTCAGGATGCCAGAAAGTCCAAAATGCACCATCACATGCCCCTCTACACCCATGGGAGTGGCCCTCATCTCCATGGCAACGGGTGCATATTGATTTTGCTGGTCCATTCATGGACTCAATGTTTTTAATAGCCATGGATGCGCACTCGAAATGGCCTGAGGTCATCAAAATGTCCTCCACCACCACGGAGAAAACTATTGCAGTCCTACGGACCATTTTTGCCAGGAACGGCTTGCCAGAACAGATTTGCTCCGATAACGGACCACAGTTTGTGTCCGAAGATTTCCGGAGGTTTATGAAGAAGAATGGGGTAAGGCATTACACATCCGCCCTGTATCATCCAGCCACAAATGGATTGGCTGAGAGGTTCGTACAAACCTTTAAGAAGGCAATAAAGGCTATGTACAATGACAACATTCCGCTGCAGCATAAGGTGGACAATTTCCTGTTTGCCTACCGGAATGCGACACATGCAGTCACCAACCAGGCCCTGGCCATGATGTTCTTTAACCGAAGGTTAAGATCTCGCCTGGATTTGCTCAGACCAAACGTACGAAGAGATGTTGAGAGTAAGCAATTCCAGCACATCCATGAGAAGCCAACAAGGAGCTTCAATGTAGGGCAACCAGTCTTGGCCCACGACTACCGAACAGAAAAATGACAGCCAGGAATGATATGCACACGGCAGGGCCCACTAATGTACACAGTGGACGTTGGGGAGAACATCGTGAGATGCCATGCTGACCAGATCCTAGAGTCACAGGAACAAGTCAACCCCATGCCTCACCCATACGTACCTGGTGAGGAACACGACGTACAGGTCGCATCTACCCCAGAAACAGTAGCATCGGAAGCTGATGACCCAACCGACGACAGGGTGCCAGAATCGCCTCCGCACCAAGAGTGAGACACTCGGGAAAGGCACTATCCAGAAAGGATCAGGAAGCCTCCCCAAAGACTGAATATATCACAGAAATCACAGAAATCACAGAAACCTCACAGTGCAGATAGAGGCCATTTCGGCCCATCGAGCCTGCACCGACACATATCCCACCCCCGATCCCTGTAACCCCTACACCAACACATATCCCACCCTATCCCCGTAACCCCACGTATTTAATCCCCCTAACACTAAGGGTCAATTTTATCACAGCCAATCAACCTAACCTGCACATCTTTGGACTATTATATAAATGGACTATTTTCAGCTAACGTTGTATGTTAAAAGTATTAATTGTAATTAGTTTGATATTTAATTGTTAAATGAGTGTTATGGTACTGTTAATCTAAAAGGGGAGGAATTGTAATGTATGTACCTTTAAGGGGGGAAGTACTTTTTACAGCTCATGTATACTGTAGTACCGGCAGTGACTACACCTATATATAGCACTGAGTAGTAATCTGTACAGTTCAGTTCCAGAGTGAGCCACGTTGAGTAAACACCTGTTGTACTTTTCTCCTGCAGTCTGTGTCTTACTACTGACGGACACAACAGAGACCATTCGGCCCATCGTGCTGATCCCGGCTCTTTGAAAGAGCTCTCCAATTAATCCCATTCCCTGCTCTTTTCCCGTAGCTCTGTAAATTTTTTCCCTTCAAGTATTTATCCAATTCTCTTTCGAATGTTACTTTTGAATCTGCCTCCAGCACCCTTTCAGGCAGTGCATTCCGGATCACAACAACTCGCTGAGGAAAAAAAATGTTCCCTCAAGTCGCCTCTGATCCTTTAATCTGTGTTCTCTAATTACCGACCCATCTGCCACTTGAAGCAGTTTCTGCTTATTTACTCTATCAAAACCGTTCATGATTTTGAAAACCTCTATCAAATCTCCTCTTAACCTTCTCTGCTCCAAGGAGAACAACCCCAGCTTCTCCAGTCTCCGCACGTAACTGTAATCCCTCATCCCTGGAACCATTCTAGTAAATCTCTTCTGCACCCTCTCCAAAGCCTTCACATCCTTCCTAAAGTGTGGGGCCCAGAATTGGACACAATACTCCAGCTGAGGCTGAACTAGTGTTTTATATTGGTTTAGCATAAACCTCCTGGCTTTTGTACCCAATGCCTCTATTTATAAAGCCCAGGATTCCAATTGCTTTATTATCTGTTTTGTTAACTTCAAAGATTTGTGCACAACCACCCCCAGGTCTCTCTGTTCTTACACCCCTTTAACATTGTCCATTTAGTGTGTATGGTCTCTCCTCATTCTTCCCACCAAAATGTATCACCTCACACTTTACTGTGTTGCATTTCATGTGCCGTGTGTCCGCCCATTCCACCAGCCTGTCTATGTCCTCTTGAAATCTATCACTATCTTCCTCACTGTTTACTACAGTTCCAAGTTTCGTGTCATCTGCAAATTTCAAAATTGTGCCCTGTACCCACAAGTCCAAGTCATTAATGTCTATCAAAAAGCAGTGGTCCTAGTACTGAACCCCTGGGGAACACCACTGTATACCTCCCTCCAGTCCGAAAAACAGCCATTCACCACAACTCTCTGTTTTCTATCCTGTAACCACTTTTGTATCCATGCTGCTACTTCCCCCTTTATCCCATGGGCTTCAGTTTTGCTAACAAGCCCATTATGTGGTACTTTATCAAATGCCTTTTGAAAGTCCATATACACAAAATCAATTGCTCCTCCCTCATCCACCCTCTCTGTTATCGCATCAAAAAACTCAATCCAGTTAGTCAAACACGACTTGCCCTTAACAAATCCATGCTGGCTCGCCTTTTAGTCCATGCTTGTCCGAGTGGCTTTTAACTTTCTCCCGGATTATTGCTTCTAAAAGCTTCCCCACCACCGACATTAAACTGACTGGCCTGTAATTTCCAGATTTATCCTTCTCCCCTGTTTCAAACAAGTGTGTAACATTTTCAATCCTCCAGTCCTCTGCCATCACTCCGGTATCTAAGGAGGATTGGAAAGTTGTGATCAGCACCTCCACAATTTCTACCCTCACTTACCTCAGCAACCTGGGGTGCCTCCCATCCGGACCGGGTGACTTATCCACTTTAAGTACTGCCAGCCTTTCTCGTACCTCCTCTATATCTACTTATATATCATCCAGTATCCCAGCAACCTCTTCGTTTACCATGGCTTTGGCGAAGTCATCTTCCTTGGTGAACACCTTGGTAAAAGGAACACGAGTTATTAAGATTGTTGGAATAAGTTCACCTATAAGACAATCAGCTGCGAGAAAATTGGCTAAAATAAATTGGTGTGATGCAACAAACATGGAATACACAAACAATGACCGTTTGTATTACATCACCAGCAGATCTACCAAGGCACGGCTCATCCTGGGCCAGAGGATCTGCTGTTTTACAACCGTAGGGATGTTACGCGATGTAACGGACCATTTATCAGAGCCACTGACTTACGTTGGCAAAATATGTGTATTTCCATGTTTATTGCATGGAAATTATAGCAGTGATTGGGAGACCAAATTCCAGACAGAAGCACAGACGTGCCGAGAATCTACAGTGTTAATGTGGGGACTGTTAATGCTCCTGTGAAAGAAAGAAAGACTTGCATTTATATAGCGCCTTTCACAACCTCAGGATGTCCCAAATCGCTTTACAGTGAATGAAGTACTTTTGAAGTGTAGTCACGGTTTTAATGTAGGAAACACAGCAGCCAAATTGCGCACAGCAAGCTCCCACAACAGCAATGTAATAATGACCAGATAATCTATTTTTTGTGATGTTGATTCAGGGATAAATATTGGTCAGGACACTGGGGATAACCCCGAAGGCCTTGGGACGTTTTTTCTACATTATAGATGCTATATAAATGCAAGTTGTTGTTGTTGTTCTTGCTGAAAGTGGGAATGGATTCAGTTGCCTGTCTGAGGTGGAAACTCATGGATACAGTCACACCGGGGAGAGGCTGCACACCAGCTGAGTGTAGAAAGAGATTCACTCGCACATCTCACCTACTGACATGTAGCTTCAATTAGCTCTTGTAATAATTTGTCTGTGATGACACAAACCACTCTGGGTACAGATATATTGTGTATCAGTAAAACAGTCCATGACTACACAAACCACTCTGGGTACAGGTCTATTGTGTATCAGTAAAACAGTCCGTGACTACACAAACCACTCTGGGTACAGGTATATTGTGTATCAGTAATACAGTCTGTGACTACACAAACCACTCCGGGTACAGGTACATTGTGTATCAGTAAAACAGTCCGTGATGACATAAACCACTCTGGGTCCAGGTGTATTGTGTATCAGTAAAACAGTCCGTGACTACACAAACCACTCTGGGTACAGGTATATTGTGTATCAGTAAAACAGTCCGTGACTACACAAACCACTCTGGGTACAGGTATATTGTGTATCAGTAAAACAGTCTGTGACTACACAAACCACTCTGGGGACAGGTATATTGTGTATCAGGAAAACAGTCTGTGACTACACAAACCACACTGGGGACAGGTATATTGTGTATCAGTAAAACAGTCCGTGACTACACAAACCACTCTGGGTACAGGTATATTGTGTATCAGTAAAACAGTCTGTGACTACACAAACCACTCTGGGGACAGGTATATTGTGTATCAGGAAAACAGCCCGTGACTACACAAACTACTCTGGGTACAGGTATATTGTGTATCAGTAAAACAGTCCATGACTACACAAACCAATCTGGGTACAGGTGCATTGTGTATCACTAAAACAGTCGATGACTACACAAACAACTCTGGGCACAGGTATATTGTGTATCAGTAAAACAGTCCGTGACTACACAAACCACTCTGGGTACAGGTATATTGTGTATCAGTAAAACAGTCTGTGACTACACAAACCACTCTGGGTACAGGTATATTGTGTATCAGTAAAACAATCCCTGACTACACAAACCACCCTGGGTACAGGTATATTGCGTATCAGTGAAACAGTCCGTGACTACACAAACCACCTTGGGTACAGGTATATTGTGTATCAGTAAAGCAGTCCGTGACTACACAAACCACTCTGGGTACAGGTATATTGTGTATCAGTAAAACAGTCCATGATGACACAAACCACTCTGGGTACAGGTGTATTGTGTATCAGTAAAACAGTCTGTGACTACAAAAACCGCTCTGGGTACAGTTTTATTGTGTATCAGTAAAACAGTCCGTGACGACACAAACCACTCTGGGTACAGGTATATTGTGTATCAGTATACAGTCTGTGACTACACAAACCACTCTGGGTACAGGTATATTGTG
The DNA here is from genome assembly GCF_052327205.1 of Somniosus microcephalus. Taxonomy (NCBI): domain Eukaryota; kingdom Metazoa; phylum Chordata; class Chondrichthyes; order Squaliformes; family Somniosidae; genus Somniosus; species Somniosus microcephalus. Next base: position 60,987,498 of record NC_140990.1, on the reverse strand, counting down.
TATCAGTAAAACAGTCCATGACTACACAAACCACGCTGGGTACAGGTGTATTGTGTATCACTAAAACAGTCCGTGACTACACAAACCACTCTGGGTCCAGGTGTATTGTGTATCAGTAAAACAGTCTGTGGCTACACAAACCAACCTTGGTACAGGTATCTTGTGTATCAGTAAAACAGTCCATGACTACACAAACGACTCTGGGTACAGGTATATTTTGTATCAGTAAAACAGTCCGTGACTACACAAACCACTCTGGGTACAGGTATATTGTGTATCAGTAAAACAGTCTGTGACAACAAAAACCACTCTGGGTCCAGGTGTATTGTGTATCAGTAAAACAGTCCGTGACTACACAAACCACTCTGGGTACAGGTATATTGTGTATCAGTAAAACAGTCCGTGACTACACAAACCACTCTGGGTACAGGTATATTGTGTATCAGTAAAACAGTCTGTGATTACACAAACCACTCTGGGTACAGGTATATTGTGTATCAGTAAAACAGTCCGCGACTACACAAACCACTCTGGGTACAGGTATATTGTGTATCACTAAAACAGTCCATGACTACACAAACCACTCTGGGTACAGGTATATTGTGTATCAGTAAAACAGTCCGTGACTACACAAACCACTCTGGGTACAGGTATATTGTGTATCAGTAAAACAGTCCCTGAGTACACAAACCATCCTGGGTCCACGTGTATTGTGTATCAGTAAAACAGTCTTTGGCTACACAAACCAACCTGGGTACATGTATCTTGTGCATCAGTAAAACAGTCCATGAATACACAACCCACTCTGGGTACAGGTATATTGTGTATCAGTAAAACAGTCCGTGACTACACAAACCACTCTGGGTACAGGTATATTGTGTATCAGTAAAACAGTCCCTGACTACACAAACCATCCTGGGTCCAGGTATATTGTGTATCAGTAAAACAGTCTTTGGCTACACAAACCAACCTGGGTACATGTATCTTGTGCATCAGTAAAACAGGCTGTGACTACACAAACCACTCTGGGTAAAGGTATATTGTGTATCAGTAAACAGTCCGTGACTACACAAACCACTCTGGGTACAGGTATATTGTGTATCAGTAAAACAGTCTGTGACTACACAAACCACTCTGGGTACAGGCATATTGCGTATCAGAAAAACAGTCTGTGACTACACAAACCACCTTGGGTACAGGTATACTGTGTATCAGTAAAACAGTCCGTGACTGCACAAACCGCTCTGGGTACAGGGATATTGTGTATCAGTAAAACAGTCCGTGACTACACAAACCACTCTGGGTACAGGTCTATTGTGTATCAGTAAAACTGTCCGTGACGACACAAACCACTCTGGGTACAGGTATATTGTGTATCAGTAAAACAGTCCGTGACTAGAGAAACCACTCTGGGTACAGGTATATTGTGTATCAGTAAAACAGTCTGTGACTACACAAACCGCTCTGGGTACAGGGATATTGTGTATCAGTAAAACAGTCCGTGACTACACAAACCACTCTGGGTACAGGTATATTGTGTATCAGTATAACAGTCCATGACTACACAAACCACTCTGGGTACAGGTGTATTGTGTATCACTAAAACATTCCGTGACTGCACAAACCACTCTGGGTACAGGTATATTGTGTATCAGTAAAACAGTCCATGACTACACAAACCACTCTGGGTACAGGTGTATTGTGTATCAGTAAAGCAGTATGGCCTAGAAATTCAGTTGCGTTCGCCAGCCGTTAGCGCCATAAGAGGAGTAGATCTCGAGTGCTAGGCACTTAGCGGCCGGGCGCAGACCCATCTGCGCCTACGCCCAACTTCAGTTGACATTTAGCGCCGGCGCAAAGTGTTTGCATGCGCTCAGCTGCGCGCGCAGCTTATGACGTCATTTCGTCGTGCAACGCCGTTTGTGCACCCCAAACTGGAACTTCAGTTGCGCCCGCCCAATGTGGGCGTGGCGCTGTTAAGAACTGTGAAGTGGAACGCAGCAGAGGCCCTGCGGGCCTCGGGGAGCACTAATTAAGGGGCACTTAGACTGAACTATAAAGGCCAGCCATTTTGCTGCAATGACTTTAGTGCTACGGATTTCTGGACAGAGACCAAGGAAGAGACCTTACTGATTTGGGCCAACATAGGAGAGGTATTTTTGGCTTCTGGCCAGAGCTTGGAAATTTGACTCATTGTGATTTCACTGTTTGCAAGTATATTATGGGGGCTGCATGGGGTTCCAACCCTCAGTTCCAGCATTATGTGCGAAGGGCTCGCAGACGCTGTGTGAGAGGGGCAGCCATGCCTAGACGCAGAGGGGCCATCAGGCGTCGGCAACGTAGGCCTTACCCACTCAGGGAATACCGCCAGCAGGTGTCCTATCTCACCATGACTGCCGCGCAGTGTGGTAAGAGGCTGCGCTTCAGAAGGGAGGTGGTTGCAGAGATCTGCCAGCTGCTTCACAGAGATCTGCGTCCACAGCTGATGTGCAGGACGTCTCTGTCAGTGGAAGTGAAGGTCACGGTGGCTCTGAACTTTTATGCAAGCGGCTCATTCCAAGCCGCTGCTGGGGACATAGCGAACATCTCCCAGTTCGCCGTGCATCGCTGCATCCGGCAGGTCACCGATGCCCTTTTCACAAGGAGACACCAATTCATCTCCTTCCCCATGACCCTAGAGAGGCAGGAGCAGCGTGCAGTCGGATTTGCGAGGATCGCCGACTTCCCCATGGTGCAGGGCGCCATTGACTGCACGCATGTGGCTACGCGGGCACCTATCGACAATGCCGAGGATTACCGCAACCGGAAGGGCTACCATTCCCTCAATGTACAGCTGGTGTGTGACCACAGGCAGCGCATCCTAGCTGTCAATGCCCGCTTTCCAGGCAGCAGCCACGATGCATTTATCCTGCGCCAGACTACTGTGGCTGACATGTTCCAGGCACAGCCTCCCCCAAGAGGATGGCTTATCGGGGACAAAGGCTATCCTTTGTGTACATGGCTCATGACCCCGCTCCGCGCGCCCAGGACCCCTGCTGAGGAGGCATACAACGAAAGCCATCAAGCCACAAGGAACATCATAGAGCAAACGATTGGCGTCCTCAAGCAACGGTTCCGCTGCCTGGATCGTTCCGGCGGATCTCTACAGTATTCGCCGGATAGAGTCTCCCAGTTCGTCGTCGTTTGCTGCATGCTGCGCAACCTGGCTATCCGCAGGACTCAGGCACTGCCACCTCACGTTGGACCACCACCTCAGGAGGATGAGCAGGAGGACCATGAGGAGGAGGAGGAGGAGGAGGAGGAGTACCAGCCCAGGAGGGAGCCACAAGGTCCAAGGGCCGTCCGTCGGCGGCTTATTGAACGACACTTCTAGGCCCCCTGTCAGGGAATGGCTTGTGGCAATGAAGGCACATGAATGCAGCCGCTCCGCAAGCCCTCAGCCGGTTAACGCAACAACCACTTGAAACATCACACATGGACAAGCTGAATAAATAAAAAGCTTTATTGAACAAACTCAGGGCCCTTCCCACATGAAACCCAAAAACAGACAAGACCCCCAAAAAACAGTCAAAAACATATCTCACTCCCACAACCTGGGGAGGAATAACAAAACTTGTCCATCCAAATGGCCTTCATCCTCGGCCTTACCAAGACAAACCCCCCCATACAGAACACAAACACCCCCATATAAAAAAACATTTGGCAACACACTCTACTTTGTGTGCCGAGAGGGCGAGTCCTTGTCCAGGCTTTTCCGGCCCCTGGCCGACCTGCTGCTCCGCCTCAACCTGGGCCCTGTGGGTGTTGCAAGGCTGGGGGAAGGCTCCTGAGGGGCACAATGCGTGACGGCAGATGCCCTTGGGGGTCGGCCTAGACGAGGTCCGGCCCTGGAGGGGCCGGCTGCTGACTGCTGCAGCTGTGGCTGGCCAGCATCAGTCTCTCCAGCAGCTAGTCGCAGCTTTGCTGGGGGAGTGGCAGTGGTGGCTGCAGCAATGGGGGCAAGCTGGCTGATGCCAGGCGCTCGCTGGTCGCCAGAGACACTGGCAGTCGGCCGGGCTGGCACTGCAGCAAGCGCAGCAATCTGGTGAAGGCCAGACCGCTGTGCTGCAGCAGCGCGGCGGGTGCCCTGGCGATGCGTGCGTGACACAGCAAGTGTGGCAGCAGTGAGTGCCCATACTGCCCTGGCCTGTGCCCGCATCAGACCAGCCAGTGACTGCACGGCACCACTCGTCAACTCTCCACTCGCTGCCTGTGCTGCCCTGAATTCGGACCGACTCGCGTCCTGTGATGCCCTGAATTCTGCCCGACTCGCGTCCTGTGATGCCCCGAATTGTTCGAGACCCCTGGCCTGTGCTGCCGCGAGTTGTTCGAAACCCCTGGCCTGTGAGGCCCCGAAATCGGCCACACTATGAGCCAGGGACTCAATGGCCTCAGGCAACCGTGCCACAACCCCCATGAACTCGGTGTGGCGACGATCCGAGTCCGCGGACATTTGATCAAGGAGGCGCACCTCCTGGGCGAGGACCGTCTCCGGACTGGAGGCCGAACTCTCCCTCTGGGGAGAAGGCCGCCAAGCTGCCCGACCCTTCCCGCGTGGCTGGACGCCACTGGGCCCAGCAACTGCACTCCCCTGCAACACTTCCCCCCTCTGGGGAGAAGGCCGCCGAGCTGTCCGACCCTTCCCGCGTGGCAGGATGCCACTGGGCACAGGAGCTACACTCCCCTGCAACACTTCCCCCCTCTGGGGAGAAGGCCGCCGTGCTGCCCGACCCTTCCCGCGTGGCTGGACGCCACTGGGCACAGGAGCTACACCCCCCTGCAACACTTCCCCCTGGCTCTCCTCCAGGCAAGACGTGTCCCCTCCATTGCCATCCCCTGGCGCGGATGAGGGTTCCCCCGATGTGCCGCCTTCCTCTTGCTTCTCGTCGTCCTCCTCTTCCGAGGGAATGTCAGTGGCAGCTTCAGGGACCTCCTCCTCACCAGCTGAAAGCAGGAAGGCACAAGAGTAGCTTTAGAGTGAGGACAGGGCGTCAGCGAGGGAGGCATGAGTGGTGGCATTATGCGCATTGGTCGGACAGTGGCAAAGGATGTAGATCTGAAGCGCAAGGGGAACGAGAGAGGTCCAAACGGTCATGTCCTTACCATTGGGGCCCAGCACAGGGTTGGCATCTACAATTGCAACGGGGCCAATCACCCGGGCACCCATGAGTCGACCCACGCGCTCCTCCAGGTCACTGAGCTCCTGGAACTGGGCACGGCCTCCCCCGGTGACAGTCCGGCTCTTCAGATTCTCGGCCAGCTTGGCCTGCAAGAGAAAGGACGGCTTCTAAGTACAGTGTGGTGCCCTGTTGTTGTGTGCACTGCCTCCCATGGTGGAATAGCTTGGCCAGTGTGTAAAGTGCAGAAAGTGCGATTGATGTTCATGCCAGTGCCATAGCTGCTGGAGGAGGGCTGGCCATTAGGCCTTTGAGGTCCCTTTGCCCATAATGTGAGGTGCACATGCAAGGATGAGGAGGACAATGGAAAGGGTACTCACCCTGACCAACCGAGTGAGGTCGTTAAACTTTTTCCGGCATTGGTCACCAGTCCTGGGGACATCGCTGTTGGCTGTGACCCTCTGGCCGATTTCCCTCCAGGCTCTCCTGTACAGCCTCTTGGGAGCCTTCTTGCCACTGTCTGGGAACAAGATAGCTCTTCTCTTCTCCAAAGCCCTAACCAGCACCTTCAAATCATGGGCAGAGAAGCGCTGCGCTCGCTCACGGGCCCTCTGCATCCTTGCTGGCGCTATTTCTCTCCAGCAGCAGTGTTTAGGCCTAGCTGGAGGGCTGCAGTATCCAGGGCGTGGCAGCAGACCAAGTCGACCCTTCCCCCTTTAAGAGCTGGCCGGCGCCAGGGTGCCTGCTGTCAATCAAAACATGACCGCACCTGCACTGCGCCCGGCCTCGGCGGTATCAGTCTGCACCGCCGGCTTAGCGCCTAAAGATAGGGGTGCAACGCCAGTTTTAGCGCTCGAGCAAACTCCTTGGCCAAAGCTACTGAATATCGGCGAAGTGGCCTCCACTTTCCGGCGGGCGCAAACATTAGCACCCGCCCGACTTTACCGCCCCAAAAGTGGCTATACTGAATTTCTAGGCCTATGTGACTACACAAACCACTCTGGGTACACGTATATTGTGTATCAGTAAAACAGTCCACGACTACACAAACCACTCTGGGTACAGTTATATTGTGTATCAGTAAATCAATCTGTGACTACACAAACCATTCTGGGTACAGGTATATTGTGTATCAGTAAAACAATCCATGACTACACAAACCACTCTGGGTACAGGTATATTGTGTATCAGTAAAGCAGTCCGTGACTACACAAACCACTCTGGGTACAGGTATATTGTGTATCAGTAAAACAGTCTGTGACTACACAAACCACTCTGGGGACAGGTATATTGTGTATCAGGACAACAGCCCGTGACTGCACAAACCACTCTGGGTACAGGTATATTGTGTATCAGTAAAACAGTCCATGACTACACAAACCACTCTGGGTACAGGTGTATTGTGTATCACTAAAACTGTCCGCGACTACACAAACCACTCTGGGTACAGGTATATTGTGTATCAGTAAAACAATCCGTGACTCCACAAACCACTCTGGGTACAGGTATATTGTGTATCAGTAAAACAATCCGTGACTACACAAACCACTCTGGGGACAGGTATATTGTGTATCAGTAAAACAGTCCGTGACTACACAAACCACTCTGGGTATAGATATATCGTGTATCAGTAAAACAGCCCGTGACTACACAAACCATCCTGGGTCCAGGTATATTGTGTATCAGTGAAGCAGTCTGTGGCTACACATACCAACCTTGGTACAGGTATCTTGTGTGTCAGTAAAACAGTCCATGACTACACAAACCACTCTGGGTACAGGTATATTGTGTATCAGTAAAACAGTCTGTGACTACACAAACCACTCTGGGTACAGGTATATTGTGTATCAGTAAAACAGTCCATGACTACACAAACCACTCTGGGTACAGGTGTATTTTGTATCACGAAAACAGTCCATGACTACACAAACCACTCTGGGTACAGGTATATTGTGTATCAGTAAAACAGTCCGTGACTACACAAACCACTCTGGGGACAGGTATATTGTGTATCAGTAAAACAGTCCGTGAATACACAAACCACTCTGGGTACAGGTATATTGTGTATCAGTAAAACAGTCCATGACTACACAAACCACTCTGGGTACAGGTATATTGTGTATCAGTAAAACAGTCCGTGAATACACAAACCACTCTGGGTACAGGTATATTGTGTATCAGTAAAACAATCCGTGACTACACAAACCAATCTGGGTACAGGTATATTGTGTATCAGTAAAACAATCCGTGACTACACAAACCACTCTGGGTACAGGTATATTGTGTATCAGTACAACAGTCCGTGTCTACACAAACCACTCTGGGTATAGGTATATTGTTTATCAGTAAAACAGTCCGTGACTACACAAACCACCCTGGGTACAGGTATATTGTGTATCAGTAAAACAGTCCATGACTACACAAACCACTCTGGGTACATGTGTATCGTGTATTAGTAAAATAGTCCGTGACTACACAAACCACTCTGGGGACAGGTATATTGTGTATCAGTAAAACAGTCTGTGACTACACAAACCACTCTGGGTATAGATATATCGTGTATCAGTAAAACAGCCCGTGACTACACAAACCATCCTGGGTCCAGGTATATTGTGTATCAGTAAAGCAGTCTGTGGCTACACATACCAACCTTGGTACAGGTATCTTGTGTGTCAGTAAAACAGTCCATGACTACACAAACCACTCTGGGTACAGGTATATTGTGTATCAGTAAAACAGTCTGTGACTACACAAGCCACTCTGTGTACAGGTATATTGTGTATCAGTAAAAAAGTCCGTGACTACACAAACCACTCTGGGTACAGGTATATTGTGTATCAGTTAAACAGTCTGTGACTACACAAACCACTCTGCGTACAGGTATATCGTGTATCAGTAAAACAGTCCGTGACTATACAAACTACTCTGGGTACAGGTATATTGGGTATCAGTAAAACAGTCCATGACTACACAAACCACCCTGGGTACAGGTATATTGTGTATCAGTAAAACAGTCCATGACTACACAAACCAACCTGGGTACAGGTATATTGTGTATCAGTAAAACAGTCCGTGCATATCGGCACCAACGATATTGGTAAAAAGTGGGATGAGGTCCTAAAAGCGAAATATATGGAGTTAGGAGTTAAATTAAAAAATAGGACCTCAAAGGTAGTAATCTCAGGATTGCTACCAGTGCCACGTGCTAGTCAGAGTAGAAATAGAAGGATATTTCAGATGAATACGTGGCTAGCGGAATGGTGCAAGGGGGAGGGATGCAAGTTCCTGGGACATTGGAACCGGTTCTGGGGGAGGTGGGACCAGTTCAAAACAGACAGTCTGCACCTGGGCAGGGCTGGAACCGATATCCTAGGGGGAGTCAACTCAAATTTCTCTCCACGGATGTTGCCTGACCTGCTGAGTTTTTCCAGCATTTTCTGTTGTTATTTCGGATTTCCAACATCTGCAGTATTTTGCTATCATCCTAGGGGGAGTGTTTGCTAGTGCTGTGGGGGAGGGTTTAAACTAAAATGGCAGGGGGTTGGGTACCTGAGCAGGGAGACAGAGGAAAGGGAAACACGGAAAAAAGCAAAAGATAGGAAGGAGAAAAACAAAAGTGGCAGTCAGAGAAATCAGCGGTTTAAATCAAAAGTGGCCACAGTAAATAATAATTCTAATAGGTCTAAGAGCGTTAAAAAAACAAGCCTGAAGGCTTTGGCCTAGAAATTCGGTGGGCTGCGCCACCAGTTAGTGTCTAAAGAGGGCAGTCAGTGGCTTTAGCGCCACTGGCCACGCCTCCCGCGATATATAGTGGGGCGCTAATGGCGGCGTTAGCCTGCAGCGCTGCGCCGCCACCGATGATGTCGTCGGTGCACGCAGCGCCCCGCTACCGCCCCGATCATTATAATTGGCAGCGCCTGCCTCTGTAACGCCGGTCGCAAATCGCGCCCAGTTCACGGGGCCTACCTGTGGCGGTAGTGGCGCAAATTAAGGTGGAGGTGCGGGGCGGCCATTTTGCCGGTGGCCGCCTGCCAGCACCTCCGACCCGGCCTCCTGATCTGCCCCCCCCAGGCAGTACCGGCTGTGTCCCGAGATCCCGGCACTTCTCCTCGGTGCCGGGCTCTAGTGCCGGCACTCGCGGTTGGTCATCGCGCTGGTGCAGGCCCCTCCCCCTTAAGAAGGGGAGGAAGGCCTGCAGTACCGCAGTGCACCGTGCCACAGCGTGTGGCACTGCGGCTCGTTGTGCTGCGATGTTCAGTTTCAGCACCCCAAGAGGGACGCGGGGCGCCTCGAGCAGTGCCCCACGTCCCTCTTGGGGCGCTCAAGCTGAATTTCCAGCGGGCGCAACGGCTCCGATCGCAGCGGTAATTCCGGTGCCCAGGCAAGCTTGGCGCCCCATTTGGGGCTCCACCGAATTTCTAGACCTTTGTGTCTTAATGCGAGGAGCATTCGTAATAAGGTGGATGAATTGGCTGCGCAAATAGAGGTGAACGAATATGATTTGGTTGGGATTACGGAAACGTGGTCAAGGATGCCCAAGGCTGGGAACTCAACATCCAGGGGTATTTGATAATCAGTGCAGATAGGCAAAAAGGAAAGGGAGGTGGGGTAGCATTACTGGTTAAATAAGGGATTAACACAATTGTAAGGATATTAGCTCTGATGATGTGGAATCTGTATGGGTAGAATTGAGAAATACTAAGGGGAATAAAACGTTAGTGGGAGTGGTATATAGACCTCCAAACAGTAAGGCGGAGGTTGGGGATGGCATTAAAAGGGAAATGAAAGAAGCGTGCAATAAGGGCACAGCAGTCATCATGGGTGACTTTAATCTACATATAGATTGGGCCAACCAAATTAGCAACAATACTGTGGAGGAGGAATTCCTGGAGTGTGTACGGGACGGTTTCCTGGAGCAATATGTCGAGGAACCAACCAGAGATCAGGCCATCTTAGACTGGGTATTATGTAATGAGACAGGATTAATTAGCAATCTTGTTGTACAAGGCCCCTTGGGTCAGAGCGATCATAATATGATCGAATTCTTCATTAAGATGGAGAATGAAGTAGTTGACTCAGAGACTAGGGTCCTCAATTTAAATAAAGGAAACTACAATGGACTGAGGTGCGAGTTGGATCGGATTGATTGGGGAATGTCACTCAAAGGGTTGACGGTGGATAGGCAATGGTAAACATTCAAAGACCGAATGGATGAACTGCAGAAATTGTTCATCCCAGTTTGGCATAAAATTAAAACAAAAAAGGTGACTCAACCGTGGCTAACAAGGGAAATTAGGAATAGCATAAGATCCAAGGAGAGGACATATAAATTGGCCAGAAAAAGCAATAATCCTGAGGATTGGGAGCAGTTTAGGATTCAACAAAGGAGGACAAAGGGAGTAATTAAGAAAGGGAAAATCGATTATGAGAGTAAGCTTGCAGGGAACATAAAAACTGACTGTAAAAGCTTTTATAGATCTGTGAAGAGAAAAAGATTGGTGAAGTCAAGCGTAGGTCCCTTACAGTCAGAATCAGGGGAATTTATAATGGGGAACAAAGAAATGGCAGACCAACTAAATACATATTTTGGTTCTGTCTTCACAAAGGAGGACACAAATAACCTCCCAGAGATGCTGGGGAACATAGGGTCTGATGAAAGGATGGAACTGAAAGAAATCAGTAATTGTAGGGAAATAGTGTTAGGGAAATTGATGGGATTGAAGGCCAATAAATCCCCAGGGCCTGATAATCTACATCCAAGGGTACTTAAGGAAGTGGCCCTAGAAATAGAAGATGCATTGCTGGTCATCTTCCAGAACTCGATAGACTCTGGAACAGTACCCATGGATTGGAGGGTAGCTAATGTTACCCCACTATTCAAAAAAGGTGGTAGAGAAAAAGCGGGGAATTATAGACCGGTAAGCCTGACATCGGTAGTAGGGAAAATGCTAGAGTCTATTATAAAATATATAATAGCAGAGCACTTGGAAAGCAGTGACAGGATCGGACAAAGTCAACATGGATTTACAAAAGGTAAATCATGCTTGACTAATCTGGAATTTTTTGAGGATGTAACTGGTAAAATAGATAAGGGAGAACCAGTGGTTGTGGTGTATTTGGACTTTCAGAAGGCTTTCGATAAGGTCCCGCATCAGAGATTAGCGTGCAAAATTAAGGCACATGGGATTGGGGGCAAGGTATTGACTTGGATAGAGAACTGGTTGGCGGACAGAAAGCAAAGAGTTGGAATAAACGGGTCATTTGCCGAGTGGCAGGCTGTGACGAGTGGGGCACCGCAAGGATCGGTCCTAGGACCACAGCTGTTCACAATGTTAAGTCTGTGTGTTATATTGAGAATTACTACACAGACCACAAGAGTAAAATTTAACAGGTCTTTACTAGTCGAAGGTCAGGGCGGAACTGCCCAATAAATCATTACACAGCACTTATATACTGGTGTGGTCACCACCGGCAGTACAGTATACAGCAGCCAAGATAAAGTAGTGCAAGCCTTAAAATAGTTCTCTTAAAGGTGGAACGGTTACATACACTACAATCCTCCCTTTTTAGCTTAACAGTATATATTCCTCATTAAACATAACATCATAACATATATACACAACTTCATGTAAACACAATTCACAGATTCAGTCTCTCTGGAGGCTTCCTGACACGGTCCGGATAACGCCTCGGTGGTGTAGTAGTTTTCGGTGGTGTAGTAGGTTCTTTTGGCAAGGTCGATTCGGCTTGAATGCCTGTGTCGGGTTCATCTGATTCCAGTATTACCGGATCGGAGGTAGATACTATGGGTATCTCTGCTTCATCACTAGGCGTATAGAGTTGTGGAGTAGGTTGGCCCTTTTCGAATGACTCTATAATCTGGTCAACATGGCGCCTTATTATGCTTTCACCAATGTCCACGGTATACATCAGCGGTCCTAGTCGTGTGCAAATAGTTCCAGGCTGCCATTTCTCGGTACGGTAGTCCCGGGCCAAAACTTGTTGACCTTTCTGGAAGGTTCTAGTTGGCCTTTCATTCATGCCTTGAAATTGCCAGTTCTCTACGTCCCTTCTGATGTTTGGCTTGATCAAATCCAGCCGGCATCTTAGTCTTCTATTGAAAAACATCATGGCGGGAGTTTGGTTTGTGACCGCATGTGTTGCATTCCTGTACGCCAACAAGAAGTTATCTACCTTATGTTGTAGATTTATGTCTTCATTACCCATGGCCTTTTTGGCCTTCTTGAAGGTCTGGACAAACCTTTCAGCTAACCCATTGGTGGCGGGATGGTATGGGGCGGACGTGTAGTGTTTAACCCCATTGTTTTTAAGAACTTCCTGAATTCTTCGGACACAAATTGCGGTCCATTATCAGAACAGATCTGTTCCGGCAGCCCATTCCTGGCAAACATGGTCCTTAATACTGTGATGGTTTTTTCCGTGGTGGTGGAGGACATCTTTATTACCTCCAGCCACTTGGAGTGTGCATCCACCGCGATTAAGAACATTGAGTCCATAAATGGACCAGCAAAGTCGATATGTACCCTTTGCCATGGAGATGAGGGCCACTCCCATGGATGTAGAGGGGCTTGCGGTGGGGCGTTTTGGACCTTCTGACATCCTAGACAGCTCTTGGTCATTTCTTCGATGTCACCATCGATACCTGGCCACCACACGAACGCTCTGGCTAGGTTCTTCATTTTCACTCCACCCAGATGCCCCTCGTGAAGCTCCTTTAGCACTTTATGCTGAAGTTTGGGTGGAATCACCACTCTCGATCCACACATCAAGGTTCCTCGGCACACTGACAGCTGTTCTCTTCTTTGCGAGAATGCTGGCAACAGTGGCTCGCCATGTGCTGGCCATCCCTTCACCGTTAGATCGTAGGCTCGTGAGAGAGTCGGGTCATTTCTCGTTTCCTTTTCAATGGTAGAATTTGTTACTGGTAGACATTCCACTATGGTTGAGTGGAACATCTCCACTGGGTCCACTGTAGGCGCCTCTTCTACCGTTGGCAACGGTAGGCGCGATAAACCGTCAGCATTCCCATGCTGTTTTGATCCTTTGTATTCTATGTCATATTGGTGTGCCCCTAGGAAAAGGGACCACCTCTGTAGCCTTTGCGCTGTCATAATGGAAACGCCCTTTTTAGGGTTGAATATGGATACCAACGGCTGGTGGTCTGTCAGCAGTGTAAACTTCTTGCCCTGCAAGTAATGATTGAACTTCTTTACTCCCCACACAAGGCTGAGAGCCTCCCTATCTATCTGAGCATAGTTGCGCTCAGCAGAGGTCAATGATCTGGATGCAAATGCGACTGGCCTTTCCGAGCCATTTGGCAACTTGTGTGAGAGTACTGCTCCAATACCATAAGGGGAAGCATCACAAGCTAGACGAATAAGTAGCGTTGGGTTGAAGTGAGCCAACACTTCCTCTGAGGTGATCAATGCCTTGCTTTTGCGAAAGGCCTTCTTACAGTCCTCGCTCCACTTCCATGGTACTTCTTTCTGCAACAGAGCATTCAGCGGGTGCAGCACCGTGGATAGATTTGGCAGAAACTTATGGTAATAGTTAATCAACCCTAGGAACGACCTCAACTGGGATACATTTTCCGGAGCGGGAGCCTTCACAACAGCTTCGATTTTGTCAGGTGACTTGTGCAGCCCCTCCTGGTCAATGACATGACCACAGTACGAGATCCGTTTCTGAAAGAACTCACATTTCTGGCGATTAACTCGAAGGCCATATTCCTTCAACCTGGTGAGCACCAGTTTCAAATTTGCGAGGTGCTCCTCATCGTCCTCTCCTGTAATCAGGATATCGTCCAAGTAACATTGAGTGCTTGGAATTCCCTGTAATACCTGCTCCATGACCCTCTGCCAAATTGCTGGAGCCGAAGCCACTCCAAAAAACAGTCTATTATATCTATACAAGCCTCTGTGCGTGTCGATTGTGAGATATTGGCGCGACTCTTCCTCAACTTCCATCTGTAAGTACGCTTGCACCAGGTCTATCTTGGTGAAGTGTTTCCCGCCAGACAATGAAGCAAAGATATCCTCAATCCGCGGAAGCGGATAGTGCACCATGTGAAGCACCGGATTAACTGTGATCTTGAAGTCTCCACAGATGCGTACCTTCCCCGGTTCCCCTGGCTTGTTACTCGATGAACGCTTCATGACGGGAACAATGGGCGTGGCCCACTCACTCCAGTCCACCTTAGACAGCACTCCTAAACGTTCAAGCCCTTCCAGTTCCACTTCCACAGCAGGTCGTATCGCATAAGGTACCGGTCTGGCTTTGAAAAATTTTGGGTTTGCATGTTCTGCAATCTTGATTTTTGCCTTAATTCCTCTCAGTGTTCCCAGTCCCTGTTGGAACACCTCTTTAGCCTCATCCAATATTCTGGACAATCGTTCAGGTTTGACATCTTTCTTTCCGGAATCTACCGTTATTGCTTTTAGGGAGTGCCAGTCCATATTTATTTTCCTGATCCACTCCCGTCCCAGAAGTGGTGGACCTCCCTCAGGTAGTACATATATGTCCATTCCTTGGTGTTCTTTGCCCTTGTGTACCACCTTGACTTTTATCTTTCCGATGGGGTATACTTTTTGCCCCGTGTATGTCTGCAATACTATCTCCGTATCCCGTCGGGGAATATGTGTGAATAACCTTTTGTAATCTTGCTTATTCATGACCGTCAACACCGATCCGGTGTCCAATTCCATCTTCACATGGACTCCTGCTATCTGCAGTGTGACCCAGATAGTTTGTCGGTCAGCTTCCTTACTCACATTGTGAATTCTCAGACTACCCAGTTCCTTGCTGTTGGAGTCTGAATCCGAATTCTGTTCATCCGAGCTCTTCTCAGCCACCTTATGTACCTTTCTGCACTTTTCCTGCGGTGACTTTTTGTTGCTGGTCTTCTTTCCTGACCGGCATACTTTAGCTATGTGACCAAGCTTGCCACATTTTCTACATTCCTGGTTTTTAAACCAGCATTGGTTCTGATCGTGTGTTGTCTTCCCACAACGATAACATTTCGTTGTACCCAAAGCCATTGATCTACGCCGAGTACCGCTGCCTTCAGCTGCATTTCCGCAGTGCCTCTCGCTGCGGCTTCGTGCGATGCTGCAATAGAGACAGCCTTATCAAGTGTAAGATCATTCTCTTCAAGCAGCCGCTTTTGTGTTCCTTCTTTCGACAATCCGCACACGAATTTGTCTCTCAGTGCCTCTGTCAGACTTTCCCCAAACTGACAGTATTTCGCTAGCTTACGCAGTTCAATTAAGTACTCCACGTTGCTTTCCTCTTTCAGTTGCGTTCTCGCATAAAATTTAAATTGTTCCGCTAACATTAGCGGTGTGGGGTTCAAATGATCCTTCAGGACAGCAACAATATTAGCGAAAGTCTGATCCGCCGGTTTAGCTGGTGATAGAAGATGCTTCAATAGCCCGTATGTCTTTGCACCCATTGAGTTTAGTAAGGTTAGTGCTTTATCTTCATTTGATATTTTATTTGCCTTATAATATATCTCTATGCGTTCTACATACGTGGCCCCATCTTCAACCTCGGGATCGAAATCGTTAATGTTACCGCGCTTAGGCATCCTCGCAATCTTCTTGAGAAACAAAAAGAAATTTTTCCTTTAACTTTTTTTTTAAATGGCGGTTTCCCGCGCTTGTCTTCTTCCCCGCCCACGAAAATGGCGGCTTCCCGCATTTGCCTTTCTCCCCCGCTGACTGTAATGGCGATTGCCGTATTGTTGCGTTCGCCCTCCCCAGCGGTTCTCGAATCGCCTCCCAGCCCCTCTTGCAATTCCGGTCCTTTCCCCCCGGCTGCGGCTGAGTTCTCCGCGGTTTTTTTATTTTTTTTTATTTTCTCCCGCGCAAGCGGTTCTCGAATCGTGCCTCCCAGCCCCTCTTGCAGTCCGGTCCTTCCCCCCCCGGCTGCGGCTGAGTTCTCCGCGGTCTTTTATTTTTTATTTTCTCCCGCGCCTTTCGCTGTCCCGGTCGCTGCGCCTCGCGGCCTCGGTAGCTGCCCGGCCTTTTTCACCGGTCGCGGTCGAGCTTGCTCTCGACGCTGTTGCATCTCCCAGCCCACTTGCAGCCCGGTCTCTCACACCGGCTGCGTTTGCATTCACCGCGGCTTCCGTGCCTTACGCTGCCCCAGTCTCAGCGCCTCTGGCCCCGACTTCTGTCCGGCTCTTTTCCCCGGCCGTGGTCGAGTTCTCTGCCCTTATATCCTCCGATCTTCCCTCCCCTATTTCACAGCCAACGTGGCCGACTTGCTGTTCGTCGCTGATCGGCTTACCCACCACCGTGATAGAAGGGATGATCACTGCCTGTTGCTGATGGAAGGCTTCATGTCAGAATTCTTCCTGTGCTCTGCAGACCCGAGTCTTCTCTCAGCAGAATGATGAGGGCGGATGCCTCCTCTCGACGCCCGTTAAACTGCCTTGGATGTATCTCTGCCGCAGGGTAAGATCGTACTCGTCGCCACTGTTAAGTCTGTGTGTTATATTGAGAATTACTACACAGACCACAAGAGTAAATTTTAACAGGTCTTTACTAGTCGAAGGTCAGGGCGGAACTGCCCAATAAATCATTACACAGCACTTATATACTGGTGTGGTCACCACCGGTATTACAGTATACAGCAGCCAAGATAAAGTAGTGCAACCCTTAAAATAGTTCTCTTAAAGGTGGAACGGTTACATACACTACACACAATGGCCTAGAAATTCAGTTGGCGCCGCGCCAGGGCTTTAGCGCCAGAAATTTAGCGCCGGCGCTAAGTCCCCCTGCGCGCGCCAAAAATTCAGTAGCGCCGCGCCCAAACGGCTGCCGGCGCTACAGGAGGGTGTCAGCGCCTCGAAATGGGCACTGACTGCTGCATTGCGGCGCAATTCCGGCGCTGCGGCACCCGATGCGGTGCGGCAGGCTGGGGAAGTGCAGGCCTCCTCCTTCAGTTAAGGAGGAGCTGCCTGCACCCGCCCGCTGGCCGTTGAAATGTTGAAAAAAATGAGCCCGGCACCTCGGAGAAGTGCCGGGCTCGCAGGCCAGACGCATCTGTTCCGCGGGGGGGGGGGTGGAGGAGTCCGGGGAGGGAGGTGCGGGCAGGCGGCCGGCGGGAAAGCGGCCGGCCGCCACGCGACCTTAATGCGCCGGCGCTAACTCGCGTAGGACTCTGCTGAAACATCGTTAGTTGCGGCTGCCACGGGCGAGGCGGCCGCAACTCAATTTCGGCGTTGGGGCCCGTCACCACGGCAACCGGGACGCTGCGCACACCGATGACGTCATCGGTGCCGGCGCAGCGCAACCGGTCTAACGCCGATGGCAGGGCCCCACTGAATTTACAAACCGGCCATAACTCCGGCGCTAGGCCCTCTAGCGCCTCAAATGGGGCGCTAACCCTACTGAATTTTCAGCCCAATATATATTAATGATGATCTGGATGAGGGAATTGGATGTAATATCTCCAAGTTTGCAGATGACACAAAGCTGGGTGGGAGGGTATGCTGTGAGTAGGATGTCGTGAAACTCCAGTACGATTTGGACAGGTTGGGTGATTGGGCAGAAACATGGCAAATGCACTATAATGTGGATAAATGTGAGGTTATCCACTTTGGTGGCAAAAACAGGAAGGCAGATTATTATTTGAATGGAAATAGATTGAGAGAAGGGGAAGTGCAAAGAGACCTGGGTGTTCTTGTGCACCAGTCGCTGAAGGTAAGCATGCAGGTGCAGCAGGCGGTTAAGAAGGCAAATGGTATGTTGGCCTTCGTAGCAAGAGGGTTCGAGTACAGGAACAAGGAAGCCTTGCTGCAGTTGTACAGTGCCTTGGTGAGACCGCACCTTGAGTATTGTGTGTAGTTTTGGTCGCCTTGCCATGGAAGGAGTGCAGCGAATATTCACCAGGCTGATACCTGGGATGGCAGGAATGACGTATGAGGAGAGATTGTGTCAATTGGGCTGATACTCGCCGGAGTTTAGAAGATTGAGAGGGGATCTCATCGAAACCTTTAAAATTCTGTCAGGCCTGGACAGACTAGATGCAGGAAGGATGTTTCTGATGGCCGGGGAGTCCAGAACCAGGGGTCATAGTCTAAGGATAAGGGGTAAGCCATTTAGGACTGAAATGAGGAGGAATTTCTTCACCCAGAGAGTGGTGAACCTGTGGAATTCTCTGCCACAGAGGGCGGTAGAGGCCAGTTCATTAAATATAGTCAAGAAGGAGTTGGATATATTTCTTAATGCTAAAGGGATCAAAGGATATGGGGAGAAGGCAGGGACAGGGTACAGAATTTGCATGATCAGCCATGACCTCATTGAATGGCGGAGCAGGCTCGAAGGGCCAAATGGCCTACTCCTGCTCCTATCTTCTATGTTTCTATGTTTCCATGTTTCTATGACTGCACAAACCACTCTGGGTACAGGTATATTGTGTATCAGTAAAACAGTCCATGACTACACAAAACACTCTGGGTGCGGGTATATTGTGTATCAGCAAAACAGTCTGTGACTACACAAACCACTCGGGGTACAGCTATATTGTGTATCAGTAAAACAATCTGTGACTACACAAACCACTCTGGGTGCAGGGATATTGTGTATCAGTAAAACAGTCCGTGACTACACAAACCACTCTGGGTACAGGTATACTGTGTATCAGTAAAACAATCTGTGACTACACAAACCACTCTGGGTACAGGTATATTGTGTATCAGTAAAACAGTCCATGACTACACAAACCACTCTGGGTACAGGTATATTGTGTATCAGTAAAACAGTCCGTGACTACACAAACCACTCTGGGTACAGTTATATTGTGTATCAGTAAAACAGTCCATGACTGCACAAACCACTCTGTGTACAGGTATATTGTGTATCACTAAAACAGTCCGTGACTACACAAACCACTCTGGGTACAGGTATATTGTGTATCATTTAAACAGTCCATGACAAGACAAACCACTCCGGGTACAAGTATATTGTGTATCAGTAAAACAATCCGTGACTCCACAAACCACTCTGGGTACAGGTATATTGTGTATCTGTAAAACAATCCGTGACTACACAAACCACTCTGGGTACAGGTATATTGTGTATCTGTAAAACAATCCATGACTACACAAACCACTTTGGGTACAGGTATATTGTGTATCAGTAAAACAGTCCGTGACTACACAAACCACTCTGGGTATAGGTGTATTGTGTATCAGTAAAGCAGTCCGTGACTACACAAACCACTCTGGGTATAGGTATATTGTGTATCAGTAAAACAGTCCGTGACTACACAAACCACTCTGGGTATAGGTATATTGTGTATCAGTAAAGCAGTCCGTGACTACACAAACCATTCTGGGTACAGGTATGTTGTGTATCAGTAAAACAGCCCGTGACTACACAAACCACTCTGGGTACAGGTATATTGTGTATCAGTAAAACAGTCCGTGACTACACAAACCACTCTGGGTATAGGTATATTGTGTATCAGTAAAGCAGTCCGTGACTACACAAACCATTCTGGGTACAGGTATGTTGTGTATCAGTAAAACAGCCCGTGACTACACAAACCACTCTGGGTACAGGTATATTGTGTATCAGTAAAACAGCCCGTGACTACACAAACCACTCTGGGTACAGGTATATTGTATATCAGTAAAACAGTCCGTGACTACACAAACCACTCTGGGTACAGGTATATTGTGTATCAGTAAAACAGTCCGTGACTACACAAACCACTCTGGGTACAGGTATATTGTGTATCAGTAAAACAGTCCGTGACTACACAAACCACTCTGGGTACAGGTGCATTGTGTATCAGTAAAACAGTCCGTGACTACACAAACCACTCTGGGTACAGGTATATTGTGTATCAGTAAAACAGTCCATGACTGCACAAACGTCTCTGGGTACAGTTATATTGTGTATCAGTAAAACAGTCCATGACTGCACAAACCACTCTGTGTACAGGTATATTGTGTATCACTAAAACAGTCCGTGACTACACAAACCACTCTGGGTACAGGTATATTGTGTATCAGTAAAACAGTCCATGACTACACAATCCACCCTGGGTACAGGTATATTGTGTATCAGTAAAACAGTCCATGACTACACAAACCACCCTGGGTACAGGTATATTGTGTATCAGTAAAACTGTCTGTGACTACACAAACCACTCTGGGTACAGGTATATTGTGTATCAGTAAAACAGTCCGTGACTACACAAACCACTCTGGGTACAGGTATATTGTGTATCAGTAAAACAGTCTGTGACTACACAAACCACCCTGGGTACAGGTATATTGTATATCAGTAAAACAGCCCGTGACTACACAAACCACTCTGGGTACAGGTATATTGTGGATCAGTAAAACAGTCTGTGACTACACAAACCACCCTGGGTACAAGTATATTGTGTATCAGTAAAACAATGTGTGACTACACAAACCACTCTGGTACAGGTATATTGTGTATCATTTAAACAGTCCACGACAACACAAACCACTCCAGGTACAGGTATATTTTGTATCAGTAAAACAGTCCGCGACTACACAAACCACTCTGGGTACAGGTATATTGTGGATCAGTAAAACAGTCTGTGACTACACAAACCACTCTGGTACAGGTATATTGTGTATCAGTAAAACAGTCCGTGACTACACAAACCACTCTGGGTATAGGTATATCGTGTATCAGTAAAACAGTCCATGACTACACAAACCACCCTGGGTACAGGTATATTGTGTATCAGTAAAACAGTCCGTGACTACACAAACCACCCTGGGTACAGGTATATCGTGTATCAGTAAAACAGTCCGTGCATATAGGCACCAACGATATTGGTAAAAAGTGGGATGAGGTCCTCAAAGCGAAATATTGGGAGTTAGGAGGTAAATTAAAAAATAGGGCCTCAAAGGAAGTAATCTCAGGATTGCTCCCAGTGCCACGTGCTAGTCAGAGTAGAAATAGAAGGATATTTCAGATGAATACGTGGCTAGCGGAATGGTGCAAGGGGGAGGGTTGCAAGTTCCTGGGACATTGGAACCGGTTCTGGGGGAGGTGGGACCAGTTCAAACCAGACGGCCTGCACCTGGGCAGGGCTGGAACCGATGTCCTAGGGGCAGTGTTTGCTAGTGCTGTGGGGGAGGGTTTAAACTAAAATGGCAGGGGGTTGGGTACCTGAGCAGGGAGACAGAGGAAAGGGAAACACGGAAATAAGCAAAAGATAGGAAGGAGAAAAACAAAAGTGGCTGTCAGAGAAATCAGCGGTTTAAATCAAAAGTGGCCACAGTAAATAATAATTCTAATAGGTCTAAGAGCGTTAAAAAAACAAGCCTGAAGGCTTTGGCCTAGAAATTCGGTGGGCTGCGCCACCAGTTAGTGTCTAAAGAGGGCACTCTGTGGCTTTAGCGCCACTGGCCACGCCTCCCGCGATATATAGTGGGGCGCTAATGGCGGCGTTAGCCTGCAGCGCTGCGCCGCCACCGATGATGTCGTCGGTGCACGCAGCGCCCCGCTACCGCCCCGATCATTATAATTGGCAGCGCCTGCCTCTGTAACGCCGGTCGCAAATCGCGCCCAGTTCACGGGGCCTACCTGTGGCGGTAGTGGCGCAAATTAAGGTGGAGGTGTGGGGCGGCCATTTTGCCGGTGGCCGCCTGCCAGCACCTCCGACCCGGCCTCCTGATCCGCCCCCCCCAGGCAGTACTGGCTGTGTCCCGAGAGCCCAGCACTTCTCCTCGGTGCCGGACTCTATTGCCGGCACTCGCGGTTGGTCATCGCGCTGGTGCAGGCCCCTCCCCCTTAAGAAGGGGAGGAAGGCCTGCAGTACCGCAGTGCACCGTGCCACAGCGTGTGGCACTGCGGCTCGTTGTGCTGCGATGTTCAGTTTCAGCGCCACAAGAGGGACGCGGGGCGCCTCGAGCAGTGCCCCGCGTCCCTCTTGGGGCGCTCAAGCTGAATTTCCAGCGGGCGCAACAGCTCCGATCGCAGCGGTAATTCCGGCACCCAGGCAAGCTTGGCGCCCCATTTGGGGCTCCACCGAATTTCTAGACCTTTGTGTCTTAATGCGAGGAGCATTCGTAATAAGGTGGATTAATTGGCTGTGCAAATAGAGGTAAACGAATATGATTTGGTTGGGATTACGGAAACGAGGTCAAGGATGGCCAAGGCTGGGATCTCAACATCCAGGGGTATTTGATAATCAGGGCAGCTAGGCAAAAAGGAAAGGGAGGTGGGGTAGCATTACTGGTTAAAGAAGGGATTAATACAATTGTAATGAAGGATATTAGCTCTGATGATGTGGAATCTGTATGGGTAGAATTGAGAAATACTAAGGGGAATAAAACATTAGTGGGAGTGGTATATAGACCTCCAAACAGTAAGGTGGAGGTTGGGGATGGCATTAAAAGGGAAATTAAAGAAGCGTGCAATAAGGGCACAGCAGTCATCATGGGTGACTTTAATCTACTTATAGATTGGGCCAACCAAATTAGCAACAATACTGTGGAGGAGGAATTCCTGGAGTGTTTACGGGATGGTTTCCTGGAGCAATATGTTGAGGAACCAACCAGAGATCAGGCCATCTTAGACTGGGTATTATGTAATGAGACAGGATTAATTAGCAATCTTGTTGTACAAGGCCCCTTGGGTCAGAGCGATCATAATATGATCGAATTCTTCATTATGATGGAGAATGAAGTGGTTGACTCAGAGACTAGGGTCCTCAATTTAAATAAAGGAAACTACGATGGTCTGAGGTGCGAGTTGGATAGGATTGATTGGGGAATGTCACTCAAAGGGCTGACGGTGGATAGGCAATGGCAAACATTCAAAGACCGAATGGATGAACTGCAGAAATTGTTCATCCCAGTTTGGCATAAAAATAAAACAAGAAAGGTGACTCAACCGTGGCTAACAAGGGAAATTAGGGATAGCATAAGATCCAAGGAGAGGACATATAAATTGGCCAGAAAAAGCAATAATCCTGAGGATTGGGAGCAGTTTAGGATTCAACAAAGGAGGACAAAGGGAGTAATTAAGAAGGGGAAAATCGATTATGAGAGTAAGCTTGCAGGGAACATAAAAACTGACTGTAAAAGCTTTTATAGATATGTGAAGAGAAAAAGATTGGTGAAGTCAAGCGCAGGTCCCTTACAGTCAGAATCAGGGGAATTTATAATGGGGAACAAAGAAATGGCATACCAATTAAATACATATTTTGGTTCTGTCTTCACAAAGGAGGACACAAATAACCTCCCAGAGATGCCGGGGAACATAGGGTCTGATGAAAGGATGGAACTGAAAGAAATCAGTAATTGTAGGGAAATAGTTTTAGGGAAATTGATGGGATTGAAGGCCAATAAATCCCCAGGGCCTGATAATCTACATCCAAGGGTACTTAAGGAAGTGGCCCTAGAAATAGAAGATGCATTGCTGGTCATCTTCCAGAACTCGATAGACTCTGGAACAGTACCCATGGATTGGAGGGTAGCTAATGTTACCCCACTATTCAAAAAAGGTGGTAGAGAAAAAGCGGGGAATTATAGACCGGTAAGCCTGACATCGGTAGTAGGGAAAATGCTAGAGTCTATTATAAAATATATAATAGCAGAGCACTTGGAAAGCAGTGACAGGATCGGACAAAGTCAACATGGATTTACAAAAGGTAAATCCTGCTTGACTAATCTACTGGAATTTTTTGAGGATGTAACTGGTAAAATAGATAAGGGAGAACCAGTGGATGTGGTGTATTTGGACTTTCAGAAGGCTTTTGATAAGGTCCCGTATCAGAGATTAGCGTGCAAAATTAAGGCACATGTAATTGGGGGCAAGGTATTGACTTTGATAGAGAACTGGTTGGCGGACAGAAAGCAAAGAGTTGGAATAAACGGGTCGTTTTCCGAGTGGCAGGCTGTGACGAGTGGGGTACCGCAAGGATCGGTCCTAGGACCCCAGCTGTTCACAATATATATTAATGATAATCTGGACGAGGGAATTGGATGTAATATCTCCAAGTTTGCAGATGACACAAAGCTGGGTGGGAGGGTATGCTGTGAGGAGGATGTTGTGAAACTCCAGTACGATTTGGACAGGTTGGGTGATTGGGCAGAAACATGGCAAATGCACTATAATGTGGATAAATGTGAGGTTATCCACTTTGGTGGCATAAACAGGAAGGCAGATTATTATTTGAATGGCAATAGATTGAGAGAAGGGGAAGTGCAAAGAGACCTGGGTGTTCTTGTGCACCAGTCGCTGAAGGTAAGCATGCAGGTGCAGCAGGCGGTTAAGTAGGCAAATGGTATGTTGCCCTTCGTAGCAAGAGGGTTTGAGGAGAGGAACAAGGATGTCTTGCTGCAGTTGTACAGTGCCTTGGTGAGACTGCGCCTGGAGTATTGTGTGTAGTTTTGGTCGCCTTGCCATGGAAGGAGTGCAGCGAATATTCACCAGGCTGATCCCTGGGATGGCAGGAATGACGTATGAGGAGAGATTGTGTCAATTGGGCTTATACTCACCGGAGATTAGAAGATTGAGAGGGGATCTCATCGAAAGCTATAAAATTCTGTCAGGCCTGGACAGACTAGATGCAGGAAGGATGTTTCTGATGGCCAGGGAGTCCAGAACCAGGGGTCAGAGTCTAAGGATAAGGGGTAAGCCATTTAGGACTGAAATGAGGAGGAATTTCTTCACCCAGAGCGTGGTGAACCTGTGGAATTCTCTGCCACAGAGGGCGGTAGAGGCCAGTTCATTAAATATATTCAAGAAGGAGTTGGATATATTTCTTAATGCTAAAGGGATCAAGGGATATGGGGAGAAGGCAGGGACAGGGTACTGAATTTGCATGATCAGCCATGACCTCATTGAATGGCGGAGCTGGCTCGAAGGGCCGAATGGCCTACTCCTTCTATGTTTCTATTTTTCATTGTTTCTATGACTACACAAACCACTCTGGGTACAGGTATATTGTGTATCAGTAAAACAGTCCATGACTACACAAACCACTCTGGGTGCGGGTATATTGTGTATCAGTAAAACAGTCCGTGACTACACAAACCACTCGGGGTACAGCTATATTGTGTATCAGTAAAACAGTCCGTGACTACACAAACCACTCTGGGTACAGGTAAATTGTGTATCAGTAAAACAATCTGTGACTACACAAACCACTCTGGGTACAGGTCTATTGTGTATCAGTAAAACAATCTGTGACTACACAAACCACTCTGGGTCCAGGTATATTGTGTATCAGTAAAACAATCTGTGACGACAGAAACCACTCTGGGTACAGGGATATTGTGTATCAGTAAAACAGTCTGTGACTACACAAACCACTCTGGGTACAGGTATATTGTGTATCAGTAAAACAGTCCGTGACGACACAAACCACTCGGGGTACAGGTATATTGTGTATCAGTAAAACAGTCCGTGACGACACAAACCACTCGGGGTACAGGTATATTGTGTATCAGTAAAACAGTCCGTGACTACACAAACCACTCGGGGTACAGGTATATTGTGTATCAGTAAAACAGTCCATGACTACACAAACCACTCTGGGTACAGGTATAATGGCCGAGAAATTCATGTCGGGGTCTTCCCGCGGGTGCAAGCCCCCGACCTACACTTACCTAGTGCGCCGGCAGTTGAGGCCTGGGCCTGCGTGGATTTCCTGTCTGTGGCCCGGTCCAGCTCCCGGCGCGCTGTGCTTGCGTGATCCAGCAGCGTACTTAGTGCGATGCGTCGGCTGGGATCACGTGAGCCACGGCCAACCAGTCGGAGGAGGGAAAAGCCCATTCATGATATTGACAGAAAGAACTCCGGCCCCCAAAACAGTAGTTAACCTTCAAATAAATATTTTAAAAAGTCACACTTTTTAAATAAACTATAAATAATTAAATAACTATTTTAAACAATAATTTAAATTTTTGAAAAACATAATTTTATAAAAAAACGGGGCTAAAAATACACTTAACTTACTTTAAAGTATTTAAAAATAATCAACCTGTGGAAAAAATGTTCTAATTTTAATTAATTGACCACTTACCTTTTAAAATGAAGTCCTTACGCCTGGTTTTTAAATGTGTAAAATGTAGAGGCCTTCATGCAAGGAAAAACCTGTAAAAAACAAAAGGAAGTTCAACGCGCACGCGCAGACTCCCGCGCGCACGCGTTCGACCTCTGAACCCCTTCGTTCAGTGGATCGGAAATTTCAGTTTCCTGCGCATGCGTAGTGCATGCAAGAAACCGGCACTTCCATCGGGTCCACGCGTGAGTACTCCGTGCGTACTCATGCGTTGGGACCAGAATTTCTGGGCCATTGTGTATCAGTAAAACTGTCTGTGAGTACACAAACCACTCTGGGTACAGGTATATTGTGTATCAGTAAAACTGTCTGTGACTACACAAACCACTCGGGGTACAGGTATATTGTGTATCAGTAAAACTGTCTGTGACTACACAAACCACTCGGGGTACAGGTATATTGCGTATCAGTAAAACAGTCCGTGACTACACAAACCACTCTGGGTCCAGGTGTATTGTGTATCAGTAAAACAGTCCGTGACTACACAAACCACTGTGGGTACAGGTATATTGTGTATCAGTAAAACAGTCCGTGACTACACAAACCACTCTGGGTACAGGTATATTGTGTATCAGTGAAACAGTCTGTGACTACACAAACCACTGTGGGTACAGGTATATTGCGTATCAGCAAAACAGTCTGTGACTACACAAGCCACTCTGGGTACAGGTATATTGTGTATTAGTAAAACAATCCGTGACTACACAAACCACTCTGGGTACAGGTATATTGCGTATCAGTAAAACAGTCTGTGACTACACAAGCCACTCTGGGTACAGGTATATTGTGTATTAGTAAAACAATCCGTGACTACACAAACCACTCTGGGTGCAGGTATATTGTGTATCAGTAAAACAGTCCATGACTACACAAACCACTCTGGGTACAGGTATATTGTGTATCAGTTAAACAGTCTGTGACTAAACAAACCACTCTGGGTACAGGCATATTGTGTATCAGTAAAACAGTCTGTGACTACACAAACCACTCTGGGTACAGGTATATTGTGTATCAGTAAAACTGTCTGTGACTACACAAACCACTCGGGGTACAGGTATATTGCGTATCAGTAAAACAGTCCGTGACTACACAAACCACTCTGGGTCCAGGTGTATTGTGTATCAGTAAAACAGTCCGTGACTACACAAACCACTGTGGGTACAGGTATATTGTGTATCAGTAAAACAGTCCGTGACTACACAAACCACTCTGGGTACAGGTATATTGTGTATTAGTAAAACAGTCTGTGACTACACAAGCCACTCTGGGTACAGGTATATTGTGTATTAGTAAAACAATCCGTGACTACACAAACCACTCTGGGTACAGGTATATTGCGTATCAGTAAAACAGTCTGTGACTACACAAACCACTCTGGGTACAGGTATATTGTGTATCAGTTAAACAGTCTGTGACTAAACAAACCACTCTGGGTACAGGTGTATTGTGTATCAGTAAAACAGTCTGTGACTACACAAACCACCCTGGGTACAGGTATATTGTGTATCAGTAAAACAGTCTGTGACTACACAAACCACCCTGGGTACAGGTATATTGTGTATCAGTAAAACAGTCTGTGACTACACAAACCACTCTGGGTACAGGTATATTGTGTATCAGTAAAACAGTCCATGACTACACAAACCACTCTGGGTACAGGTATATTGTGTATCAGTTAAACAGTCTGTGACTAAACAAACCACTCTGGGTACAGGTATATTGTGTATCAGTTAAACAGTCTGTGACTAAACAAACCACTCTGGGTACAGGTATATTTTGTATCAGTAAAACAGTGCCTGACTACACAAACCACTCTGGGTACAGGTATATTGCGTATCAGTAAAACAGTCTGTGACTACACAAACCACTCTGGGTACAGGTATATTGTGTATCAGTAAAACAGTCTGTGACTACACAAACCACTCTGGGTACAGGTATATTGTGTATCAGTAAAACAGTCCGTGACTACACAAACCACCTTGGGTACAGGTATATTGCGTATCAGTTAAACAGTCCGTGACTACACAAACCACTCTAGGTACAGGTATATTGTGTATCAGTAAAACAGTCCGTGACGACACAAACCGCTCTGGGTACAGGTATATTGTGTATCAGTAAAACAGTCTGTGACTACACAAACCACTCTGGGTACAGGTATGTTGTGTATCAGTAAAACAGTCTGTGACTACACAAACCACTCTGGGTACAGGTATATTGTGTATCAGTAAAACAGTCTGTGACTACACAAACCACTCTGGGTACAGGTATGTTGTGTATCAGTAAAACAGTCTGTGACTACACAAACCACTCTGGGTACAGGTATATTTTGTATCAGTAAAACAGTCTGTGACTACACAAACCACTCTGGGTACAGGTATATTGTGTATCAGTAAAACAGTCCGTGACTACACAAACCACTCTGGGTACAGGTATATTTTGTATCAGTAAAACAGTCTGTGACTACACAAACCACTCTGGGTACAGGTATATTGTGTATCAGTAAAACAGTCCGTGACTACACAAACCACTCTGGGTACAGGTATATTTTGTATCAGTAAAACAGTCTGTGACTACACAAACCACCCTGGGTACAGGTATATTGTGTATCAGTAAAACAGTCCGTGACTACACAAACCACTCTGGGTATAGGTATATTGTGTATCAGTAAAACAGTCTGTGACTACACAAACCACTCTGGGTACAGGTATATTTTGTATCAGTAAAACAGTCTGTGACTACACAAACCACTCTGGGTACAGGTATATTTTGTATCAGTAAAACAGTCTGTGACTACACAAACCACTCTGGGTACAGGTATATTTTGTATCAGTAAAACAGTCCGTGACTACACAAACCACTCTGGGTACAGGTATATTTTGTATCAGTAAAACAGTCTGTGACTACACAAACCACTCTGGGTACAGGTATATTGTGTATCAGTAAAACAGTCCGTGACTACACAAACCACTCTGGGTACAGGTATATTTTGTATCAGTAAAACAGTCTGTGACTACACAAACCACTCTGGGTACAGGTATATTTTGTATCAGTAAAACAGTCTGTGACTACACAAACCACCCTGGGTACAGGTATATTGTGTATCAGTAAAACAGTCTGTGACTACACAAACCACTCTGGGTACAGGTATATTGTGTATCAGTAAAACAGTGCCTGACTACACAAACCACTCTGGGTACAGGTATATTGTGTATCAGTTAAACAGTCTGTGACTACACAAACCACTCTGGGTACAGGTATATTGTGTATCAGTTAAACAGTCTGTGACTACACAAACCACTCTGGGTACAGTTATCTTGGCCCAGAACTTGGTGTCGGGGGCTTGCCGCACGTGCAAGCCCCCGATCTGCACTTACCCGACGCGCCTGCCGTTCACCTCCAGGGACGCCTGGAATTCCTTTTTGAAAGAGAAGAATCCCGGGCAGCGCCTGACGTCACGTCGCCCAGGAGTGCAGCCAGCGCGAAGCCTGGAGCGCGCTGTGCAACTGAGACACACCCCTTGAGGTCTCAGTTTAATAGGACACGCCCCCAATGTTTCTCACAAGCTGCAAAGCATTTTTACATCGAGAGCAGCATTTCAAATAGGTTTTTGGTATTTTTATGAAGCTTTTGGTAACTTTTATAAACTTTTAAAAACGTTTACATTATTTTGAAGAATCTGAAGTAGTTTTAAACAGAATTAAAGCAATTTAAAGACTTTTAAAAGCCC
Source organism: Somniosus microcephalus (assembly GCF_052327205.1). Taxonomy (NCBI): domain Eukaryota; kingdom Metazoa; phylum Chordata; class Chondrichthyes; order Squaliformes; family Somniosidae; genus Somniosus; species Somniosus microcephalus. The sequence goes on along the minus strand of NC_140990.1, from coordinate 60,957,522 downwards.
TGAAAGAATTTTTTTCATTCCATTTATTTATTTAGCAACGTCGTCGTCATCCGTGTCTTCACACTGTTCCCTTTGGGGAACTGTATGAAGTGGTGGAAGGATTTATTGCCGTGATTAACGCTCCTTCCGTGACCGTAACCATCTTTGTACCAGCCATTAGGGTGGTTAGTCCTATGGCGGGAGGGTTTTACGGGCTCCCACAAGCTATACAAGGAGGGGGGGCCACCCACACCCACGGACGCAAATATCCCACTGGATGTCAACCCAGAATTTAGAGCCGGAGCTCCGACTCCACTTGCCGTGACTGTCTGGAGCGGGGTTCGAAACCCTACCCCGTCTGGCCCAGCGGCGGGGATCCTACCGCTACGCCAAAGGCCCACTCCGATTAGCAACGTGAAATGGCTGGAATGAGCACAATTCACGGCATTAAAAGAACTCACAATTGAACTGATGATGACCTCAGCAATCTCCTCAACGAGGTGGAGGCGCAGCGCCTGCTCATCATTGGTAATGAGAAGTCCAAGGCGCCGCAAAAAGGTCAGATGATAGCTTGGTCTTTCAAGTGGCAGCATAGGGCTCCAGTCACGGGGAGGGAAAAGGCGCAGGAAACGTATGGGTGTCACCTTTTGCGCGGAGTGGGCCTTTTGCGTCGCGGTAAGCATCCCTGCCGCTGGGCCAGAAGGAGTAGGGTTTCGAACCCTGCTCCAGACAGTCCCGGCAAGTGGAGTCGGAGCTCCAACTATAAATTCTGGGTGGACATCCAGCGGGATGCTTGCGTCCGTGGGTGTGGGTGGCACCCCCCCTCAGATGGGCTGTGGGAGCCCGTAAAACCCTCACGCCATAGGACTAACCACCCTAATGGCTGGTATGAAGATGGTTATGGTCACGGAAGGAGCGTTAACGTGGCAAGAAATCCTTCCACCACTTCATACAGTTCCCGAAAGGGAACAGTGTGAGGATACGTACGACGATGACCTCTTGCGCAATGCACCTCCTTGGACCCTCAGTCGCAGATGCGAGGGGGCAAATCGTGCAATTGTTAAATTTTTCATTTTATTGACATGTAAAATGTTGGCCCAGTAATTCCGTTCCAAACGCGTGAGTACGGTTGGGGTACTCACGCGTCTGGCCGGAGGAAATGCCGGTTTTCAGCATGCACAGCGCATGTGGGGAAAACCAGCATTTCCTGTCCTCTGAACGAAGGGGTTCAGAGGCAGAATGCGTGCGACTGCACAGGCAGCACGTGCGCAGTAAAATTCGCCGGTTTCATTCATGCTTTCAGTGAGGTTAAGTCCTTACAACTTACACATGAAAAAAGCATGAGTACAGTTGCTCCAGAGGCTGCGGAGGAAGATATATTTTATCGTGGAGCTTCTGAAAGGCAATATTTTTGTTTGGGAAAGGGAGGAAAGTTATTTTAAGAAATGCTGAGGTAAGTTTTAAAGTTTATTTTTTTTTAAAACGGGTTTTCAGTACTGTAGGTAGAAGGAGCAATTGTGGCTATGTGAATTGAATTTGCTGTGTTTATTAAATGTGAAAATGACTCCAACATTTTTAAGAAAGAAACTTTTCATCAGTAATATATTCTTTTAAGTAATTATGTATGTATGTCTGTATATATTCCTTTGCGTATATGTATATATTCCTTTACTTATGTGTATGAATGTATGTATTTAATTATGACTTTCAGAGAAAGTAACTTATTGGAAAATCATAATTAAATACATACATTCATACACATAAGTAAAGGAATATATACATACATACATATACGTAAAGGAATATATATGGACATACATACATAATTACTTAAAAGAATATATTACTGATGAAAAGTTTCTTTCTTAAAAATGTTGGAAATGTTACATTATTCATTTTAGAACAGTCATTTTCACATTTAATAAACACAGAAAATTCAATTCACACAGCCACAATTGCTCCTTCTACCTACAGTACTGAAAACCCGTTTAAAAAAAAAAAATTAAACTTTAAAACTTACCTCAGCATTTCTTAAAATAACTTTCCTCCCTTTCCCAAACAAAAATATTGCCTTTCAGAAGCTCCACGATAAAATATATCTTCCTCCGCAGCCTCTGGAGCAACTTTACACATGCTTTTTTCATGTGTAAGTTGTAAGGACTTAACCTCACTGAATCCATGAATGAAATCGACGAAGTTCACTGCGCACGCGCTGCCTGTGCAGTCGCACGCGCTGTGCCTCTGAACCCCTTCGTTCAGAGGACAGGAAATGCCGGTTTTCCCCGCATGCGCTGTGCATGCTGAAAACCGGCATTTCCTCCGGCCAGACACGTGAGTACCCCGACCGTACTCACGCGTTTGGAATGGAATTACTGGGCCAATGTGTATCAGTAAAACAGTCCGTGACTACTCAAACCACTCTGGGTACAGGTATATTGGGCCAGTAATTCCAGTCCCAACGCGTGAGTATGGACGGTGTACTCACGCGTGGGCCCATTGGAAGTGTCGGATTCCAGCATGCACAGCGCATGCGCGGGAAACCGGCATTTCCTCTCCATTGAACTAAGGGGTTAAAAGGTCCAATGCGTGTGCGCAGGACTCTGCGCACACGCATTGAACTTCCTTCGTTTAGACAGGTTTGCGCGTGTGCAAGGGACTGAACTTTTTGGAAATGATAAAAGGAGGCATAAGCAGTGGATTCTTGAAGGTAAGTGGTCTAATATTTAAAATTATTACATTTTTTCCACAGCTTCATTGTTTTTAAGGACTTTACAGTAAGGTAAGTTTATTTTTAGACCCGAATTCATGAAAAAAACAATTTTCCAAAAATTTTATTAATTGTTTTAAATAGTTTTATAAAGTTATTTATAGTTTATTTAATTATTGGGATGTTTTTAAAAATTTATTTAAAGTTAAAGTAGTCTTTTGGGTGCCCGTACTTTTCATGAGTTTGACAGTCTTTACTATCAAACTCATGAATGAGTTTCCCCTCCCCTGATTGGCTGCAGAGTGTTCAACTGATCCCAGCCGGCACATCGCACTAAGTACACCGCTGGATCAGGTAAGCAGATCGTGCCGACATTGGAACCGGGCCTGTGACAGGAAATGCAAGCAGGCACGGGCTTCAGATGTCAGCGCGCAGGGTGAGTGCAGATCGGGGGCTTGCACGCGCGGCAAGCACCCGATCCTAATTTCTGGCCCATTGTGTATTAGTAAAACAATCCGTGACTACACAAACCACTCTGGGGACAGTTCTATTGTGTATCAGTAAAACAGTCCATGACTACACAAACCACTCTGGGTACAGGTATATTGTGTATCAGTAAAACAGTCCATGACTACACAAACCACTCTGGGTACAGGTATATTGTGTATCAGTAAAACAGTCTGTGACTACACAAACCACTCTGGGGACAGGTATATTGTGTATCAGTAAAACAGTCCGTGACTACACAAACCACTCTGGGTACAGGTATATTGTATATCAGTAAAACAGCCCGTGATTACACAAACCACCCTGGGGACAGATGCATTGTGTATCAGTAAAACAGTCCGTGACTACAAAAACCACTCTGGGTACAGGCATATTGTGTATCAGTAAAACAGTCCGTGACTACACAAACCACTCTGGGTACAGGTATATTGTGTATCAGTAAAACAGTCCGTGACTACAAAAACCACTCTGGGAACAGGTATATTGTGTATCAGTAAAAGAGTCCGTGACTACACAAACCACTCTGGGTACGGGTATATTGTGTATCAGTAAAACAGTCCGTGACTACACAAACCACTCTGGGTACGGGTATATTGTGTATCAGTAAAACAGTCCGTGACTACACAAACCACTCTGGGTACAGGTATATTGTGTATCAGTAAAACAGTCCATGACTACACAAACCACTCTGGGTACAGGTATATTGTGTATCAGTAAAACAGTCCGTGACTACACAAACCACTCTGGGTACAGGTATATTGTGTATCAGTAAAACAGTCTGTGACTACACAAACCACTCTGGGGACAGGTATATTGTGTATCAGTAAAACAGTCCGTGACTACACAAACCACTCTGGGTACAGGTATATTGTATATCAGTAAAACAGCCCGTGATTACACAAACCACCCTGGGGACAGGTGCATTGTGTATCAGTAAAACAGTCCGTGACGACAAAAACCACTCTGGGTACAGGTTTATTGTGTCTCAGTAAAACAGTCCATGACTACACAAACCACTCTGGGTCCAGGTATATTGTGTATCAGTAAAACAGTCCGTGACAACAAAAACCACTCTGGGTACAGGCATATTGTGTATCAGTAAAACAGTCCGTGACTACACAAACCACTCTGGGTACAGGTATATTGTGTATCAGTAAAACAGTCCGTGACTACAAAAACCACTCTGGGAAGAGGTATATTGTGTATCAGTAAAACAGTCCGTGACTACACAAACCACTCTGAGTACAGGTATATTGTGTATCAGTAAAATAGTCCGTGACTACACAAACCACTCTGGGTACAGGTATATTGTGTATCAGTAAAACAGTCCGTGACTACACAAGCCAATCTGGGTCCAGTTATATTGTGTATCAGTAAAACAGTCCATGACTACAAAAACCACTCTGGGTACAGGTATATTGTGTATCAGTAAAACAGTCCATGACTACACAAACCACTCTGGGTACAGGTATATTGTGTATCAGTAAAACAGCCCGTGATTACACAAACCACCCTGGGTACAGGTGTATTGTGTATCAGTAAAACAGTCCGTGACTACAAAAACCACTCTGGGTACAGGTTTATTGTGTCTCAGTAAAACAGTCCATGACTACACAAACCACTCTGGGTCCAGGTATATTGTGTATCAGTAAAACAGTCCGTGACAACAAAAACCACTCTGGGTACAGTCATATTGTGTATCAGTAAAACAGTCCGTGACTACACAAACCACTCTGGGTACAGGTATATTGTGTATCAGTAAAACAGTCCGTGACTACAAAAACCACTCTGGGAACAGGTATATTGTGTATCAGTAAAACAGTCCGTGACTACACAAACCACTCTGGGTACAGGTATATTGTGTATCAGTAAAACAGTCTGTGACTACACAAGCCAATCTGGGTCCAGTTATATTGTGTATCAGTAAAACAGTCCATGACGACAAAAACCACTCTGGGTACAGGTATATTGTGTATCAGTAAAACAGTCCGTGACTACACAAACCACTCTGGGTACAGGTATATTGTGTATCAGTAAAACAGTCCATGACTACACAAACCACTCTGGGTACAGGTATATTGTGTATCAGTAAAACAGTCCGTGACTACAAAAACCACTCTGGGAAGAGGTATATTGTGTATCAGTAAAACAGTCCGTGACTACACAAACCACTCTGAGTACAGGTATATTGTGTATCAGTAAAATAGTCCGTGACTACACAAACCACTCTGGGTACAGGTATATTGTGTATCAGTAAAACAGTCCGTGACTACACAAGCCAATCTGGGTCCAGTTATATTGTGTATCAGTAAAACAGTCCATGACTACAAAAACCACTCTGGGTACAGGTATATTGTGTATCAGTAAAACAGTCCATGACTACACAAACCACTCTGGGTACAGGTATATTGTGTATCAGTAAAACAGTCTGTGACTACACAAACCACTCTGGGTACAGGTATATTGTGTATCAGTAAAACAGTCCGTGACTACACAAACCACTCTGGGTACAGGTATATTGTATATCAGTAAAACAGCCCGTGATTACACAAACCACCCTGGGTACAGGTGTATTGTGTATCAGTAAAACAGTCCGTGACTACAAAAACCACTCTGGGTACAGGTTTATTGTGTCTCAGTAAAACAGTCCATGACTACACAAACCACTCTGGGTCCAGGTATATTGTGTATCAGTAAAACAGTCCGTGACAACAAAAACCACTCTGGGTACAGGCATATTGTGTATCAGTAAAACAGTCCGTGACTACACAAACCACTCTGGGTACAGGTATATTGTGTATCAGTAAAACAGTCCGTGACTACAAAAACCACTCTGGGAACAGGTATATTGTGTATCAGTAAAACAGTCCGTGACTACACAAACCACTCTGGGTACAGGTATATTGTGTATCAGTAAAACAGTCTGTGACTACACAAGCCAATCTGGGTCCAGTTATATTGTGTATCAGTAAAACAGTCCATGACGACAAAAACCACTCTGGGTACAGGTATATTGTGTATCAGTAAAACAGTCCGTGACTACACAAACCACTCTGGGTACAGGTATATTGTGTATCAGTAAAACAGTCCATGACTACACAAACCACTCTGGGTACAGGTATATTGTGTATCAGTAAAACAGTCCATGACTACACAAAGCACTCTGGGTACAGGTATATTGTGTATCAGTAAAACAGTCTGTGACTACACAAACCACTCTGGGTACAGGAATATTGTGTATCAGTAAAACAGTCCGTGACTACACAAACCACTCTGGGTACAGGTATATTGTATATCAGTAAAACAGCCCGTGATTACACAAACCACCCTGGGTACAGGTGTATTGTGTATCAGTAAAACAGTCCGTGACTACAAAAACCACTCTGGGTACAGGTTTATTGTGTATCAGTAAAACAGTCCATGACTACACAAACCACTCTGGGTCCAGGTATATTGTGTATCAGTAAAACAGTCCGTGACAACAAAAACCACTCTGGGTACAGGCATATTGTGTATCAGTAAAACAGTCCGTGACTACAAAAGCCACTCTGGGTACAGGTTTATTGTGTATCAGTAAAACAGTCCATGACTACACAAACCACTCTGGGTCCAGGTATATTGTGTATCAGTAAAACAGTCCGTGACAACAAAAACCACTCTGGGTACAGGCATATTGTGTATCAGTAAAACAGTCCGTGACTACACAAACCACTCTGGGTCCAGGTATATTGTGTATCAGTAAAACAGTCCGTGACAACAAAAACCACTCTGGGTACAGGCATATTGTGTATCAGTAAAACAGTCCGTGACTACACAAACCACTCTGGGTACAGGTATATTGTGTATCAGTAAAACAGTCCGTGACTACAAAAACCACTCTGGGAACAGGTATATTGTGTATCAGTAAAACAGTCCATGACTACAAAAACCACTCTGGGTACAGGTATATTGTGTATCAGTAAAAGAGTCCATGACTACACAAACCACTCTGGGTACGGGTATATTGTGTATCAGTAAAACAGTCCGTGACTACACAAACCACTCTGGGTACGGGTATATTGTGTATCAGTAAAACAGTCCGTGACTACACAAACCACTCTGGGTACAGGTATATTGTGTATCAGTAAAACAGTCCATGACTACACAAACCACTCTGGGTACGGGTATATTGTGTATCAGTAAAACAGTCTGTGACTACACAAACCACTCTGGGTACAGGTATATTGTGTATCAGTAAAACAGTCCGTGACTACACAAACCACTCTGGGTACAGGTATATTGTATATCAGTAAAACAGCCCGTGATTACACAAACCACCCTGGGTACAGGTGTATTGTGTATCAGTAAAACAGTCCGTGACTACAAAAACCACTCTGGGTACAGGTTTATTGTGTATCAGTAAAACAGTCCATGACTACACAAACCACTCTGGGTCCAGGTATATTGTGTATCAGTAAAACAGTCCGTGACAACAAAAACCACTCTGGGTACAGGCATATTGTGTATCAGTAAAACAGTCCGTGACTACACAAACCACTCTGGGTACAGGTATATTGTGTATCAGTAAAACAGTCCGTGACTACAAAAACCACTCTGGGAACAGGTATATTGTGTATCAGTAAAACAGTCCATGACTACAAAAACCACTCTGGGTACAGGTATATTGTGTATCAGTAAAAGAGTCCGTGACTACACAAACCACTCTGGGTACGGGTATATTGTGTATCAGTAAAACAGTCCGTGACTACACAAACCACTCTGGGTACGGGTATATTGTGTATCAGTAAAACAGTCCGTGACTACACAAACCACTCTGGGTACAGGTATATTGTGTATCAGTAAAACAGTCCATGACTACACAAACCACTCTGGGTACGGGTATATTGTGTATCAGTAAAACAGTCCGTGACTACACAAACCACTCTGGGTACAGGTATATTGTGTATCAGTAAAACAGTCTGCGACTACACAAACTACTCTGGGTACAGGTATATTGTGTGTCAGTAAAACAGTCCGTGACTACAAAAACCACTCTGGGTACAGGTATATTGTGTATCAGTAAAACAGTCCATGATGAAACAAACCACTCTGTGTACAGATGTATTGTGTATCAGTAAAACAGTCCGTGACTACACAAACCACTCTGGGTACAGGTATCTTGGCCCAAAACTTGGTGCCGGGAGCTTGCCGCGCATGCAAGCCCCCGATGTGCACTTACCCGGCTTGCCGACATCTGAAACCTGGCCCGCAGTGGATTTCCTGTCAGTGGCCCGGTTCTGATGTCGGTGCGCTGTGCTAACCTGTCCCAGCGGCGTAGTTAGTGCGATGTGCCGGCTGGGATCAGGTGAGCCAATCAGGGGAGCGGAAACTTCATTCATAAGTTTGAGAGTAAGAACTGTCAAACTCATGAAAAGTACTGCACCCCAAAACACTACTTAAACTTTAAATAAAATTAAAAAAAAACATCCCAATCATTAAATTAAGTATAAATAAGTTTTTTTTAAAAATTTAAACAATAATTTTTTTTTTTGAAAAAAATCTATTTTTAATAAAAAGGGTCTAAAACTAAACTTACCTTATAGTAGATTCTTTAAAATAATAAACTTGTGGGAAAAAAATTCTAAATTGCACTAAAACACCACTTACCTGTAAAAATAAATACTTACGTGTGCTTTTTACAAGCGTAAAGACCGGAGGCCTTTACACATGCGCCAATCCCCCAAAACAGGAAATCCAAGACGCACGCACTGCCCCCTACAGCGCACGCGCTAGCCTCTTCACCTCTTGGGTTAGAGGAGAGGAAATGCCGGTTTTCAGTGCATGCGCTGTGCATGCTGAAAACCGGCATTTCCTCCGGCCAGACGCTTGAGTACCCCTTCCATACTCACGCGTTTGGGGAGGAATTACTGCCCCATTGTGTATCAGTAAAACAGTCCGTGACTACACAAACCACTCGGGGTACAGGTATATTGTGTATCAGTAAAACAATCCATCACTACACAAACTACTCTGCGTACAGGTGTATTGTGTATCAGTAAAACAGTCCGTGACTACACAAACCACTCTGGGTACAGGTATATTGTGTATCAGTAAAACAGTCCGTGACTACAAAAACCACTCTGGGTACAGATATATTGTGTATCAGTAAAACAGTCCGTGACTACACAAACCACACTGGGTACAGGTATATTGTGTATCAGTAAAACAATCCGTGACTACACAAACCACTCTGGGTACAGGTGTATTGTGTATCAGTAAGACAGTCCATGACTACAAAAACCACTCTGGGTACAGGTATATTGTGTATCAGTAAAACAGTCCGTGACTACACAAACCACTCTGGGTACAGGTGTATTGTGTATCAGTAAGACAGTCCATGACTACAAAAACCACTCTGGGTACAGGTATATTGTGTATCAGTAAAACAGTCCGTGACTACACAAACCACTCTGGGTACAGGTATATTGTGTATCAGTAAAACAGTCCATGACTACACAAACCACTCTGGGTACAGGTATATTGTGTATCAGTAAAACAGTCTGTGACTACACAAACCACTCTGGGTACAGGTATATTGTGTATCAGTAAAACAGTCCGTGACTACACAAAGCACTCTGGGTACAGGTATATTGTATATCAGTAAAACAGCCCGTGATTACACAAACCACCCTGGGTACAGGTGTATTGTGTATCAGTAAAACAGTCCGTGACTACAAAAACCACTCTGGGTACAGGTTTATTGTGTCTCAGTAAAACAGTCCATGACTACACAAACCACTCTGGGTCCAGGTATATTGTGTATCAGTAAAACAGTCCGTGACAACAAAAACCACTCTGGGTACAGGCATATTGTGTATCAGTAAAACAGTCCGTGACTACACAAACCACTCTGGGTACAGGTATATTGTGTATCAGTAAAACAGTCCGTGACTACAAAAACCACTCTGGGAACAGGTATATTGTGTATCAGTAAAACAGTCCGTGACTACACAAACCACTCTGGGTACAGGTATATTGTGTATCAGTAAAACAGTCTGTGACTACACAAGCCAATCTGGGTCCAGTTATATTGTGTATCAGTAAAACAGTCCATGACGACAAAAACCACTCTGGGTACAGGTATATTGTGTATCAGTAAAACAGTCCGTGACTACACAAACCACTCTGGGTACAGGTATATTGTGTATCAGTAAAACAGTCCATGACTACACAAACCACTCTGGGTACAGGTATATTGTGTATCAGTAAAACAGTCCATGACTACACAAACCACTCTGGGTACAGGTATATTGTGTATCAGTAAAACAGTCTGTGACTACACAAACCACTCTGGGTACAGGTATATTGTGTATCAGTAAAACAGTCCGTGACTACACAAACCACTCTGGGTACAGGTATATTGTATATCAGTAAAACAGCCCGTGATTACACAAACCACCCTGGGTACAGGTGTATTGTGTATCAGTAAAACAGTCCGTGACTACAAAAACCACTCTGGGTACAGGTTTATTGTGTATCAGTAAAACAGTCCATGACTACACAAACCACTCTGGGTCCAGGTATATTGTGTATCAGTAAAACAGTCCGTGACAACAAAAACCACTCTGGGTACAGGCATATTGTGTATCAGTAAAACAGTCCGTGACTACACAAACCACTCTGGGTACAGGTATATTGTGTATCAGTAAAACAGTCCGTGACTACAAAAACCACTCTGGGAACAGGTATATTGTGTATCAGTAAAACAGTCCATGACTACAAAAACCACTCTGGGTACAGGTATATTGTGTATCAGTAAAAGAGTCCGTGACTACACAAACCACTCTGGGTACGGGTATATTGTGTATCAGTAAAACAGTCCGTGACTACACAAACCACTCTGGGTACAGGTATATTGTGTATCAGTAAAACAGTCCATGACTACACAAACCACTCTGGGTACGGGTATATTGTGTATCAGTAAAACAGTCCGTGACTACACAAACCACTCTGGGTACAGGTATATTGTGTATCAGTAAAACAGTCTGTGACTACACAAACCACTCTGGGTACAGGTATATTGTGTATCAGTAAAACAGTCCGTGACTACAAAAACCACTCTGGGTACAGGTATATTGTGTATCAGTAAAACAGTCCATGATGAAACAGACCACTCTGTGTACAGATGTATTGTGTATCAGTAAAACAGTCCGTGACTACACAAACCACTCTGGGTACAGGTATCTTGGCCCAAAACTTGGTGCCGGGAGCTTGCCGCGCATGCAAGCCCCCGATGTGCACTTACCCGGCTTGCCGACATCTGAAACCTGGCCCGCAGTGGATTTCCTGTCAGTGGCCCGGTTCTGATGTCGGTGCGCTGTGCTAACCTGTCCCAGCGGCGTAGTTAGTGCGATGTGCCGGCTGGGATCAGGTGAGCCAATCAGGGGAGCTGAAACTTCATTCATAAGTTTGAGAGTAAGAACTGTCAAACTCATGAAAAGTACTGCACCCCAAAACACTACTTAAACTTTAAATAAAATTTAAAAAAAACATCCCAATCATTAAATTAAGTATAAATAAGTTTTTTTTTTAAATTTAAACAATAATTTTTTTTTTTGAAAAAAATATATTTTTAATAAAAAGGGTCTAAAACTAAACTTACCTTATAGTAGATTCTTTAAAATAATAAACTTGTGGGAAAAAAATTCTAAATTGCACTAAAACACCACTTACCTGTAAAAATAAATACTTACGTGTGCTTTTTACAAGCGTAAAGACCGGAGGCCTTTACACATGCGCCAATCCCCCAAAACAGGAAATCCAAGACGCACGCACTGCCCCCTACAGCGCACGCGCTAGCCTCTTCACCTCTTGGGTTAGAGGAGAGGAAATGCCGGTTTTCAGTGCATGCGCTGTGCATGCTGAAAACCGGCATTTCCTCCGGCCAGACGCTTGAGTACCCCTTCCATACTCACGCGTTTGGGGAGGAATTACTGCCCCATTGTGTATCAGTAAAACAGTCCGTGACTACACAAACCACTCGGGGTACAGGTATATTGTGTATCAGTAAAACAATCCATCACTACACAAACTACTCTGCGTACAGGTGTATTGTGTATCAGTAAAACAGTCCGTGACTACACAAACCACTCTGGGTACAGGTATATTGTGTATCAGTAAAACAGTCCGTGACTACAAAAACCACTCTGGGTACAGATATATTGTGTATCAGTAAAACAGTCCGTGACTACACAAACCACACTGGGTACAGGTATATTGTGTATCAGTAAAACAATCCGTGACTACACAAACCACTCTGGGTACAGGTGTATTGTGTATCAGTAAAACAGTCCGTGACTACAAAAACCACTCTGGGTACAGATATATTGTGTATCAGTAAAACAGTCCGTGACTACACAAACCACCCTGGGTACAGATATATTGTGTATCAGTAAAACAGTCCGTGTCTACGCAAACCACTCTGGGTACAGGTATATTGTGTATCAGTAAAGCAGTCCGTGACTACACAAAGCACTCTGGGTACAGGTATATTGTTTATCAGTAAAACAGTTTTGACTGCACAAACCACTCTGGGTACAGGTATATTGTGTAACAGTAAAACAGTCCGTGACCACACAAACCACTCTGGGTACAGGTATATTGTGTATCAGTAAAACAGTCCATGACTACACAAACCACACTGGGTACAGGTATATTGTGTATCAGTAGAACAGTCCGTGACCACACAAACCACCCTGGGTACATGTATATTGTGTATTAGTAAAACAGTCCATGACTACACAAATCACTCTGGGTACAGGTATATTGTGTATCAGTAAAACAGTCCGTGACCACACAAACCACTCTGGGTACAGGTATATTGTGTATCAGTAAAACAGTCCATGACTACACAAACCACTCTGTGTACAGGTATATTGTGTATCAGTAAAACAGGTTTGTTAAGCATTAAACATCCAGTACAAAGAAGTAATACTGAACAAGAAGACAGTCGCAGTCTGTTCATCGCACCCCGGCTTTCCTTCCAAGTGACTGCGGCGCCGTCTCCTGATGTATGTTGCTGTGTTCTGTTTACCAAAGCTCACTTACTTGGGATCTTGCTGTGTTCCATTGACTGAACCTTGCTTACTTGGGATCTTGCTGTGTTCTGTTGACCGAAGCTCGCTTACTTGGGATCTTGCTGTGTTCCGTTGACCGAAGCTCGCTTACTTGGGATCTTGCTGTGTGCTGTTGACCGAAGCGCGCTTACTTGGGATCTTGCTGTGTTCTGTTGACCGAAGCTTGCTTACTTGGGATCTTGCTGTGTTCTGTTGACTGAAGCTTGCTTATTTGGGATCTTGCTGTGTTCTGTTGACCAAAGCTCGCTTACTTGGGATCTTGCTGTGTTCTGTTGACCAAAGCTCGCTTACTTGGGATCTTGCTGTGTTCTGTTGACCGAAGCTCCTATCAATCTCTGGCTACACGGTGCACGCTTTTGATGTTCAAAACCTGTACCTTTATACCCTTTTTCCTCTTGTTTTATTTTCGTGGCAGTAATTAACCCTCTGACACCTGGTAAAAAGTCTTGCTTCCCTCGTTAGCCATCTTATGACCTGGTTGATCCTTCTGACTTTTTCTCTATGCATAACAAAGTACCCTTATCTCAGATCTTCACTTTTCACAGGACATTTCCTAGAATGTTTTCTAAATAGTCGGTCCATCCTGTAGCTGTACCAATGAAGGATGTCTCCAACTCCTATCTCTTTCTCTAGTTTTTATCTCTTTCAGCACAATATTGCTGAATTCCTTGTCTCCATAAATGTAGCACTACATTCCGTTACTTCGGTAATTGGGAACAGCAGTTTTTTTATAGTCAGGTTGGCATATTACCCATCCTGCTTTGCTCTCAGCCATTCGCCATTTTATGCAGGCTTTTAGGCTTTTAACATACAATTTCACATATTATAGTTATATAAAAATGGTTATAGAATCTTAATAATGTTTACTAAATCCTACAGGTGCACTCTAGCCTACAGACACAATAGCATGTTCACACAGGAGAGAGGCCATTCACCAGCTGTGTGTGTGGAAAGGGATTCATTCGGTCATCCCATTTACTGATACACCAGCACAGTCACACTAGAGAGAGATCGGTTAGATACTTCACGTGTGGGAAGGAATTTACTCAGTTTTCCCACTCCAGTGTTAAAAGGTCAAAGGATTTGAGACACAAAACTGAAGAAAAGCTGTTTAAATGTGTGCGTGGGAAGAAATTCACTCGTGCACCCACCTGCTGAAACACCAGCGAGTTCACAAGTGACTGCAGGGGTTGGATTCTACTGTTGCTGTTGTTCATCACATCCAGGACAGAACTACAGCGGATGGCCCGTGCACTTGAGTTTCTGTATAATTTGCTTTCTAATTTTATTGCTTGGCCCTCCGGCCCCAATCTCACGCCTGTCACAGATAATAATTTTCTATATGCTAATAGTGTGCTTCAATGGCGAGGCTTTTACCCAACATTCCCCGCGCGGGTGAATGTGCCCTATCCACACTGCAGGAGCCCAGTGCGCATGCGCAATACCGGACCACGATGGAGCATGCGCAGTGCGAGTGTTGGCAAAGGACAAAGGCTGGTGAGTCACATCGGCAGCGGGTAATGGATGGCGGGGCTCGGGGGCGTAATGAACCCGGCATGTGGGCGGATAGGCTTCATAAAAACCTGGAGTAGGCCGCAAGCCCCGATTAATAACCTAATGGTCCCGCGATTGCTGCTGCGGTGCTTTTTCCCGGTGATAGGCCCAGGTTAACGGCCGCCATTCTGGTAAAGGAGAGTGGGACGCGTCAGTGTGCGGCCATCTTGGTGCAGGAACAGTGAGTTGGGGGGGGCATCAAGGCACCTGATCCCAACCTGACCCAAGTGCCCCGGGGGTGAAAACCATTGGTGGATTGTGTGTCACGTGTGTGTCCAGCTGCGGGTTTGATTGGTTAGTGACTCGCCCGGGTTACCCAGGGGTTTAAAGTCACAGCAGGGGCGCATGCGCGGCCACCTTTGGGCAGGAACCAGGAGGAGAGAATGTTCTCAATTTCTATCCTGGACTCACCGTGGTGGCTTTTGTAAACTGAGAGTGTGCAGCTATCGGGAAAGATTGAACAGGTTGGGGATTTTTTCTTCAGAAAAGGGAAGACTTAGAGGAGACCTAATAGAGGTCTTTAAAATTAGAAATGGCTTGGACAGGATAGATGTGGAGAGAATCCAAAACTAGGGGCCATTAATACAAGATAGTTACTAATAAATCCAACAGGGAAATGAGGAGAACTTTCTTTACTCAGAGAGTGGTTAGAATGTGGACCTCGCTAATACAGGAATAAAAACAGAAAATGCTGGAAATACTCAGCAGGTGAGGCAGCATCTGTAGAGAGAGAAACAGAGTTAACGTTTCGGGTCGATGACCCTTCGTCAAAACTGGAAAAAGTTGGAGATGTAACAGGTTTTAAAGCAAGTATAGGAGCAGGAAGAGGGGGGAGGGGAGGAAAGAACAAAAGGGAAGGTCTGTGATAGGATGGAAGGCAGGAGAGATTAAGAGACAAAAGGGATGATGGTGCAAGGCAAAAGGAGATGGTAATGGGACAAGTTAAGAAACAAAAGATGACTCTAGATGAAGTGTAAATGGCAATGGCAGAATGATCAACAGCTGCCATGTGAGAGAGAAAAAAAAATGATTGGGGCCGAGGTTATGGCCTGAAATTGTTGAACTCGATGT
The DNA here is from genome assembly GCF_052327205.1 of Somniosus microcephalus. Classification (NCBI taxonomy): domain Eukaryota; kingdom Metazoa; phylum Chordata; class Chondrichthyes; order Squaliformes; family Somniosidae; genus Somniosus; species Somniosus microcephalus. Next base: position 60,941,589 of record NC_140990.1, on the reverse strand, counting down.
TGAGTCCAGAAGGCTGTAAAGTGCCTAATCGAAAGATGAGGTGCTGATCCTCGAGCTTATGTTGAGCTTCATTGGAACAGTGTAAGAGGCTGAGGACGGAGAGGTCAGAGTGGGAGTGGAGCGGAGAATTAAAGTGACAGGCGACCGGAAGCTCAGGGTCACCCTTACCGACAGAACGGAGGTGTTCTGCAAAGCGGTCACCCAATCTGCGTTTGGTCTCCCTAATGTAGAGGAGACCGCATCGTGAGCAGCGAATACAGTACACTAAATTGCAAGAAGTACAAGTAAATCGCTGTTTCACCTGGAATGGGTGTTTGGGGCCCTGGACAGTGGGAAGGGAGGAGGTAAAAGGGCAGGTGTTCCACCTCCTGAACTTGCGCGGGAAGGTGCTGGGCGAAGGGGAAGGGGTGTTGTGGGTGATAGAGGAGTGAACCAGGGTGATGCAGTGTGAGCGGTCCCTTTGGAATGCTGAAAGGGGAGGTAAGGGGAAGATGTGTTTGGTGGTGGGATCGCTAATACAGGAAGTGGTTGAGGCAAATAGTTTTGATGCTTTCAAAGGAAACGAGATGAGTACATGAGAGAACAGAATAAAAACATATGCTGAAAGGATGAGATGAGGTAGATGGAGTGGGAGGACACTTGTGTGGTGTATGAACACACAGCACAGACTAGTTGGGCCGAATGGCCTGTGCTGTATATTCTATATAATAATTCTATATAAACTCCTTTTACAGGATATTAGAATGGGAGGATTTGCAGGCAGGAAGCTCAAACCAGACATCACATCAACATCTGACTGAGTCACTCGCTTTATCAGGACCTGAATATCCTCAGCCTTTGAATGTGGAAGGAGAAATGTTTGTCTGTTCTGTCTGTGGGAAAAGATTTCAAACATCAGTGTGACTCGAAAAGCATCGAGACACACACACCCGAGTGAGAGTGTTCCAGTGCACTGACTGTGGAAAGAGCTTTAACCAGTTACACAGCCTGAAAAAACATTGCACCATTCACAGCGGGGAGAAACCATACATGTGTTCTGTGTGTGGACGAGGCTTCAACCGATCGTCCAACCTGGAGAGACACAAGGACACCCGCACCATGGAGAAACCATGGAAATGTGGGGACTGTGGGAAGGGATTCAGGTGCCCGTCTGAGCTGGAAACTCATCGACGCACTCACACTGGGGAGAGGCCGTTCACCTGCTCCGTGTGTGGAAAGGGATTCACTCAGTCATCCAACCTCCAGATACACCTGAGAGTTCACACCGGAGAGAGGCCATTCACCTGCATTGAATGTGGGAAGGGATTCACTACTTTATCCAACCTGCTGAACCACCAGGGTATTCACACAGATAAGAGACCTTTTAAATGCTCTGACTGTGAGAAAAGTTTTAAAAACAGAAACAAACTGCTGACACACCAACGTATTCACACTGGGGAGAGACCGTTCACCTGCTCCACGTGTGGGAAGGGATTCACTTGGTCATCCAACCTGCTGACACACCAGCGAGTTCACACTGGGGAGAGACCGTTCTCCTGCTCTGAGTGTGGGAAGGGATTCGCTCAGTTATTGCACCTTCAGAGACACCAGCGAGTTCACACCGGGGAGAGGCCATTCAGCTGCTCTGAGTGTGGGAAGGGATTCGCTCAGTCATCCGAGCTTCTGATACACCAGCGAGTTCACACTGGAGAGAGGCCGTTCACCTGCTCCATGTGTGCGAAGGGATTCACTCGTTCATCTGAGCTTCTGATACACCAGCGTGTTCACACTGGGGAGAGGCCGTTCACCTGTTCCATGTGTGCAAAGGGATTCACTCGTTCAGCAGAGCTTCTGATACACCAGCGAGTTCACACTGGGGAGCGGCCATTCACCTGCTCCGTGTGTGGGAAGGAATTCACTCGATTATCCACACTGCTGACGCACCAGCGCATTCACACTGGGGAGAGGCCGTTCACCTGCTCCGTGTGTGGGAAGGGATTCACTCAGTCATCCAACCTGCTGAAACACCAGCGAGTTCACAAGTGACTGCAGGGGTTGGATACAGCTGTTATTGCTGCTGTTAATCACATCCAGGACAGAACCATGATCATTCTGTCAGTTATACGAACAGGAGGAGGCCATTTAGCCCCTCAAATCTGTTCCGCCATTCAATGAGATCACGGCTGATCTGTGAGTGAACTCCACATAACTGCCTTTGCCCCATATCCGTTATTACCTTTCACCAAGCCCTGGGATCCAGGGAGGACACGGGCTTTACAAACACCGAGTGCGGCCCCAGGCCCGAATCTAAAACAGTGAATATTCAGGAGAGGGAGAGGAACTGGTGATTGTACAACTGACCGCAGCCAGAGTCAGCACCTTCAGGGGAGGAGAGGGAGGGGAACCAGTGAGTGTAAAACTGAACCCAGCCAGAGTCAGCACCTTCAGGGGAGGAGAGGGAGGGGAACCAGTGAGTGTAGAACTGAACCCAGCCAGAGTCAGCACCTTCAGGGGAGGAGAGAGAGGGGAACCAGTGAGTGTAGAACTGAACCCAGCCAGAGTCAGCACCTTCAGGGGAGGAGAGGGAGAGGAACCAGTGAGTGTAGAACTGAACCCAGCCAGTCAGCACCTACAGGGGAGGAGAGGGAGGGGAACCAGTGAGTGTAGAACTGAACCCAGCCAGAGTCAGCACCTTCAGGGGAGGAGAGGGAGGGGAACCAGTGAGTGTAGAACTGAACCCAGCCACAGTCAGCACCTTCAGGGGAGGAGAGAGAGGGGAACCAGTGAGTGTAGAACTGAACCCAGCCAGAGTCAGCACCTTCAGGGGAGGAGAACCAGTGAGTGTAGAACTGAACCCAGCCAGAGTCAGCACCTTCAGGGGAGGAGAGGTACCCTGTAGATGGAGCTTTACTCTGTATCTAACCCGTGCTGTACTTGCCCTGGGAGTGTTTGATGGGACAGTGCAGAGAGCTTTACTCTGTATCTAACCCGTGCTGTACCTGCCCTGGGAGTGTTTGATGGGACAGTGTAGCGGGAGCTTTACTCTGTATCTAACCTGTGCTGTACTCGCCCTGGGAGTGTTTAATGGGACAGTGTAGAGGGAACTTTACTCTGTATCTAACCCGTGTTGTACCTGACTCAGGAGTGTTTGATGGACAGTGTAGAGGGAGCTTTACTCTGTATCTAACCCATGCTGTACCTGCCCTGGGAGTGTTTGAGGGGACACTGTAGAGGGAGCTTTACTCTGTATCTAACCCGTGCTATACCTGCCCTGGGAGTGTTTGATGGAACAGTGTAGAGGGAGCTTTACTGTTTATCTAACCTGTACTGTACCTGCCCTGGGTGTGTTTGATGGGACAGTGTAGAGGGAGCTTTACTCTGTATCTAACCCGTGCTGTACCTGCCCTGGGAGTGTTTGATGTAAGAAATCACACAACACCAGGTTATAGTCCAACAGCTTTATTTGAAATCACAAGCTTTCGGAGCGCTGCTCCTTCGTCAGGTGAAGTGGAGAAGTGCATAAAAACACAGCTTATATAGTCAGAGAATAATGTCAGATGTTTACAGGTAATCTTTCTAACTGCCATTTATCACACCTCGGCAGAGAGATAATCACAGCAATCAAAGGTGTAAATGGTGTCCAAACAGGTCAGTCAGGAAAACATTACATCAAAGAACAATGAGTTGGGGTCACAAGCGGTCAAATGTTGCAGATGCTGCTGTCTGCATGAAAAACAAAATAACAGACAAAAAACATTGTTTTTGCTGGAAATCACAGCAGGTCCGGCCGCATCTGTGTGGAGAGAACAAGCCAACGACGACTCGAGTCTGGCTGACCCTATGTCAGGTGAGGTTACATGTAGCGTGACATGAACCCAAGATCCCGGTTGAGGCCGTCCTCATGGGTGCGGAAGTTCGCTATCAGTTTCTGCTCAACGATTTTGCGTTGTCGTGTGTCTCGAAGGCCGCCTTGGAGAATGCTTACCCGAAGATCGGAGGCTGAATGTCCTTGACTGCTGAAGTGTTCCCCGACTGGGAGGGAACACTCCTGCCTGGCGATTGTTGCGCGGTGTCCGTTCATCCGTTGTCGCAGTGTCTGCATGGTCTCGCCGATGTACCATGCTCCGGGGCATCCTTTCCTGCAACGTATGAGGTAGACAACGTTGGCCGAGTCACATGAGTATGTAACATGTACCTGGTGGGTGGTGTCCTCACGTGTGATGATGGTATCTGTGTTGATGATCTGGCATGTCTTGCAGAGGTTGCTGTGGCAGGGTTGTGTGGCGTCGTGGTCGCTCTTCTGAAAACTGGGCAATTTGCTGCGAATGATGGTCTGAGGTTAGGCGGCTGTTTGAAGGCAAGTAGTGGAGGCGTCGGGATGGCCTTAGCGAGGTGTTCGTCGTCATCGATGACATGTTGAAGGCTGCGAAGAACATGGCGTAGTTTCTCTGCTCCGGGGAAGTACTGGACGACGAAGGGTACTCTGTTGGTTGTGTCCTGTGTTTGTCTGCTGAGAAGGACTATGCGATTTTTCGTTGTGGCCCATCGGAACAGTCGATCGACGAGTCGAGCGTCATATCCCGTTCTTACGAGGGCGTCTTTCAGCGTCTGTAGGTGTCCATCGCGTTCCTCCTCGTCTGAGACGCTGAAAGACGCCCTCGTAAGAACGGGATATGACGCTCGACTCGTCGATCGACAGTTCCGACGGGCCACAGCGAAAAATCACATAGACCTCCTCAGAAGACAAACACTGGACACAACCAACAGAGTACCCTTCGTTGTCCAGTACTTCCCCGGAGCGGAGAAACTACGCCATGTTCTTCGCAGCCTTCAACATGTCATCGATGACGACGAACACCTCGCTAAGGCCATCCCCACGCCACCACTACTCGCCTTCAAACAGCCGCCTAACCTCAAACAGACCATCATTCGCAGCAAATTACCCAGCTTTCAGGAGAACAGCGACCACGACACCACACAACCCTGCCACAGCAACCTCTGCAAGACATGCCAGATCATCAACACAGATACCATCATCACACGTGAGGACACCACCCACCAGGTACATGGTACACACTCATGTGACTCGGCCAACGTTGTCTACCTCATACGTTGCAGGAAAGGATGCCCCGGAGCATGGTACATCGGCGAGACCATGCAGACACTGCGACAACGGATGAACGGACACCGCGCAACAATCGGCAGGCAGGAGTGTTCCCTCCCAGTCGGGGAACACTTCAGCAGTCAAGGACATTCAGCCTCCGATCTTCGGGTAAGCATTCTCCAAGGCGGCCTTCGAGACACGCGACAACGCAAAATCGTCGAGCAGAAACTGATAGCCAAGTTCCGCACCCATGAGGACGGCCTCAACCGGGATCTTGGGTTCATGTCACGCTACATGTAACCTCACCTGACGTAGGGTCATCCAGACTCGAGTCGTCGTTGGCTTGTTCTCTCCACACAGATGCGGCCGGACCTGCTGTGATTTCCAGCAAAAACAATGTTTTTTGTCTGTTTTTTTGCTTTTCATACAGACCCCAGCATCTGCAACATTTGACCCCTTGTGACCCCACCTCATTGTTCTTTGATGTAATGTTTTCCTGACTGACCTGTTTGGACGCCATTTACACCTTTGATTGCTGTGATTACCTCTCTGCCAAGGTGTGATAAATGGCAGTTAGAAAGATTACCTGTAAACATCTGACATTATTCTCTGACTATATAAGCTGTGTTTTTATGCACCTCTCCACTTCACCTGACGAAGGAGCAGCGCTCCGAAAGCTTGTGATTTCAAATAAAACTGTTGGACTATAACCTGGTGTTGTGTGATTTCTTACATTTGTCCACCCCAGTCCAACACCGGCATCTCCACACCAGTGTTTGATGTGACAGTGTAGAGGGTGCTTTACTCTGTATCTAACCCGTGCTGTATTTGCCCTGGGAGTGTTTGATGAGACAGTGTAGAGGGAGCTTTACTCTGTATCTAACCCGTGCTGTACCTCCCCTGGGAGTGTTTGAGCGGACAGTGTAGAGGGAGCTTTACTTTGTATCTAACCCATGCTGTACTTGCCCCGGGAGTGTTTGATGGGACAGTGTAGAGGGAGCTTTACTCTGTATCTAACCCGTGCTGTACCTGCCCTGGGAGTGTTTGATGTAAGAAATCACACAACACCAGGTTATAGTCCAACAGCTTTATTTGAAATCACAAGCTTTCGGAGCGCTGCTCCTTCGTCAGGTGAAGTGGAGAGGTGCATAAAAACACAGCTTATATAGTCAGAGAATAATGTCAGATGTTTACAGGTAATCTTTCTGACTGCCATTTATCACACCTCGGCAGAGAGATAATCACAGCAATCAAAGGTGTAAATGGTGTCCAAACAGGTCAGTCAGGAAAACATTACATCAAAGAACAATGAGGTGGGGTCACAAGGGGTCAAATGTTGCAGATGCTGGTGTCTGTATGAAAAACAAAAAAACAGACAAAAAACATTTTTTTTGCTGGAAATCACAGCAGGTCCGGCCGCATCTGTGTGGAGAGAACTAGCCAACGACGACTCGAGTCTGGCTGACCCTATGTCAGGTGGGGTTACATGTAGCGTGACATGAACCCAAGATCCCGGTTGAGGCCGTCCTCATGGGTGCGGAAGTTCGCTATCAGTTTCTGCTCAACGATTTTGCGTTGTGTGTCTCGAAGGCCGCCTTGGAAAATGCTTACCCGAAGATCGGAGGCTGAATGTCCTTGACTGCTGAAGTGTTCCCCGACTGGGAGGGAACACTCCTGCCTGGCGATTGTTGCGCGGTGTCCGTTCATCTGTTGTCGCAGTGTCTGCATGGTCTCGCCGATGTACCATGCTCCGGGGCATCCTTTCCTGCAACGTATGAGGTAGACAACGTTGGCCGAGTCACATGAGTATGTACCATGTACCTGGTGGGTGGTGTCCTCACGTGTGATGATGGTATCTGTTGAAGATCTGGCATGCCTTGCAGAGGTTGCTGTGGCAGGGTTGTGTGGTGTCGTGGTCGCTGCTCTCCTGAAAGCTGGGTAATTTGCTGCGAACGGTCTGTTTGAGGTTAGGCGGCTGTTTGAAGGCAAGTAGTGGAGGCATGGGGATGGCCTTCATGAGGTGTTCGTCGTCATCGATGACATGTTGAAGTCTGTAGGTGTCCATCGCGTTCCTCCTCGTCTGAGACGCTGAACGACACCCTCGTAAGAACGGGATATGACGCTCGACTCGTCGATCGACAGTTCCGACGGGCCACAGCGAAAAATCACATAGACCTCCTCAGAAGACAAACACTGGACACAACCAACAGAGTACCCTTCGTTGTCCAGTACTTCCCCGGAGCGGAGAAACTACGCCATGTTCTTCGCAGCCTTCAACATGTCATCGATGACGACGAACACCTCGCTAAGGCCATCCCCACGCCACCACTACTCGCCTTCAAACAGCCGCCTAACCTCAAACAGACCATCATTCGCAGCAAATTACCCAGCTTTCAGGAGAACAGCGACCACGACACCACACAACCCTGCCACAGCAACCTCTGCAAGACATGCCAGATCATCAACACAGATACCATCATCACACGTGAGGACACCACCCAGCAGGTACATGGTACACACTCATGTGACTCGGCCAACGTTGTCTACCTCATACGTTGCAGGAAAGGATGCCCCGGAGCATGGTACATCGGCGAGACCATGCAGACACTGCGACAACGGATGAACGGACACCGCGCAACAATCGCCAGGCAGGAGTGTTCCCTCCCAGTCAGGGAACACTTCAGCAGTCAAGGACATTCAGCCTCCGATCTTCGGGTAAGCATTCTCCAAGGCGGCCTTCGAGACACGCGACAACGCAAAATCGTCGAGCAGAAACTGATAGCCAAGTTCCGCACCCATGAGGACGGCCTCAACCGGGATCTTGGGTTCATGTCACGCTACATGTAACCTCACCTGACGTAGGGTCATCCAGACTCGAGTCGTCGTTGGCTTGTTCTCTCCACACAGATGCGGCCGGACCTGCTGTGATTTCCAGCAAAAACAATGTTTTTTGTCTGTTTTTTTGCTTTTCATACAGACCCCAGCATCTGCAACATTTGACCCCTTGCGACCCCACCTCATTGTTCTTTGATGTAATGTTTTCCTGACTGACCTGTTTGGACGCCATTTACACCTTTGATTGCTGTGATTATCTCTCTGCCAAGGTGTGATAAATGGCAGTTAGAAAGATTACCTGTAAACATCTGACATTATTCTCTGACTATATAAGCTGTGTTTTTATGCACCTCTCCACTTCACCTGACGAAGGAGCAGCGCTCCGAAAGCTTGTGATTTCAAATAAAACTGTTGGACTATAACCTGGTGTTGTGTGATTTCTTACATTTGTCCACCCCAGTCCAACACCGGCATCTCCACACCAGTGTTTGATGTGACAGTGTAGAGGGTGCTTTACTCTGTATCTAACCCGTGCTGTATTTGCCCTGGGAGTGTTTGATGAGACAGTGTAGAGGGAGCTTTACTCTGTATCTAACCCGTGCTGTACCTCCCCTGGGAGTGTTTGAGCGGACAGTGTAGAGGGAGCTTTACTTTGTATCTAACCCATGCTGTACTTGCCCCGGGAGTGTTTGATGGGACAGTGTAGAGGGAGCTTTACTCTGTATCTAACCCGTGCTGTACCTGCCCTGGGAGTGTTTGATGTAAGAAATCACACAACACCAGGTTATAGTCCAACAGCTTTATTTGAAATCACAAGCTTTCGGAGCGCTGCTCCTTCGTCAGGTGAAGTGGAGAGGTGCATAAAAACACAGCTTATATAGTCAGAGAATAATGTCAGATGTTTACAGGTAATCTTTCTGACTGCCATTTATCACACCTCGGCAGAGAGATAATCACAGCAATCAAAGGTGTAAATGGTGTCCAAACAGGTCAGTCAGGAAAACATTACATCAAAGAACAATGAGGTGGGGTCACAAGGGGTCAAATGTTGCAGATGCTGGTGTCTGTATGAAAAACAAAAAAACAGACAAAAAACATTTTTTTTGCTGGAAATCACAGCAGGTCCGGCCGCATCTGTGTGGAGAGAACTAGCCAACGACGACTCGAGTCTGGCTGACCCTATGTCAGGTGGGGTTACATGTAGCGTGACATGAACCCAAGATCCCGGTTGAGGCCGTCCTCATGGGTGCGGAAGTTCGCTATCAGTTTCTGCTCAACGATTTTGCGTTGTGTGTCTCGAAGGCCGCCTTGGAAAATGCTTACCCGAAGATCGGAGGCTGAATGTCCTTGACTGCTGAAGTGTTCCCCGACTGGGAGGGAACACTCCTGCCTGGCGATTGTTGCGCGGTGTCCGTTCACCTGTTGTCGCAGTGTCTGCATGGTCTCGCCGATGTACCATGCTCCGGGGCATCCTTTCCTGCAACGTATGAGGTAGGCAACGTTGGCCGAGTCACATGAGTATGTACCATGTACCTGGTGGGTGGTGTCCTCACGTGTGATGATGGTATCTGTTGAAGATCTGGCATGCCTTGCAGAGGTTGCTGTGGCAGGGTTGTGTGGTGTGGTCGCTGTTCTCCTGAAAGCTGGGTAATTTGCTGCGAACGATGGTCTGTTTGAGGTTAGGCGGCTGTTTGAAGGCAAGTAGTGGAGGCATGGGGATGGCCTTAGCGAGGTGTTCGTCGTCATCGATGACATGTTGAAGGCTGCAAAGAACATGGCGTAGTTTCTCCGCTCCGGGGAAGTACTGGACGACGAAGGGTACTCTGTTGGTTGTGTCCTGTGTTTGTCTTCTGAGGAGGACTATGCGATTTTTCGCTGTGGCCCATCGGAACTGTCGATCACCGAGTCGAGCGTCATATCCCGTTCTTACGAGGGCGTCTTTCAGCGTCTGTCGGTGTCCATCGCGTTCCTCCTCATCTGAGACGCTGAACGACGCCCTCGTAAGAACGGGATATGACACTCGACTCGTCGATCGACAGTTCCGACGGGCCACAGCGAAAAGTCACCTAGACCTCCTCAGAAGACAAACACTGGACACAACCAACAGAGTACCCTTCGTCGTCCAGTACTTCCCCGGAGCGGAGAAACTACGCCATGTTCTTCGCAGCCTTCAACATGTCATCGATGACGACGAACACCTCGCTAAGGCCATCCCCACGCCACCACTACTCGCCTTCAAACAGCCGCCTAAACTCAAACAGACCATCCTTCGCAGCAAATTACCCAGCTTTCAGGAGAACAGCGACCACGACACCACACAACCCTGCCACAGCAACCTCTGCAAGACATGCCAGATCATCAACATAGATACCATCATCACACGTGATGACACCACCCACCAGGTACATGGTACATACTCATGTGACTCGGCCAACGTTGTCTACCTCATACGTTGCAGGAAAGGATGCCCCGGAGCATGGTACATCGGCGAGACCATGCAGACACTGCGACAACGGATGAACGGACACCGCGCAACAATCGCCAGGCAGGAGTGTTCCCTACCAGTCGGGGAACACTTCAGCAGTCAAGGACATTCAGCCTCTGATCTTCGGGTAAGCATTCTCCAAGGCGGCCTTCGAGACACGCGACAACGCAAAATCGTCGAGCAGAAACTGATAGCCAAGTTCCGCACCCATGAGGACGGCCTCAACCGGGATCTTGGGTTCATGTCACGCTGCATGTAACCTCACCTGATGTAGGGTCATCCAGACTCGAGTCGTCGTTGGCTTGTTCTCTCCACACAGATGCGGCCGGACCTGCTGTGATTTCCAGCAAAAACAATTTTTTGTCTGTTTTTTTGCTTTTCATACAGACCCCAGCATCTGCAACATTTGACCCCTTGTGACCCCACCTGATTGTTCTTTGATGTAATGTTTTCCTGACTGACCTGTTTGGACACCATTTACACCTTTGATTGCTGTGATTATCTCTCTGCCGAGGTGTGATAAATGGCAGTTAGAAAGATTACCTGTAAACATCTGACATTATTCTCTGACTTTTAAGCTGTGTTTTTATGCACCTCTCCACTTCACCTGATGAAGGAGCAGCGCTCCGAAAGCTTGTGATTTCAAATAAAGCTGTTGGACTGTAACCTGGTGTTGTGTGATTTCTTACATTTGTCCACCCCAGTCCAACACCGGCATCTCCACACCAGTGTTTGATGTGACAGTGTAGAGGGTGCTTTACTCTGTATCTAACCCGTGCTGTATTTGCCCTGGGAGTGTTTGATGAGACAGTGTAGAGGGAGCTTTACTCTGTATCTAACCCGTGCTGTACCTCCCCTGGGAGTGTTTGAGCGGACAGTGTAGAGGGAGCTTTACTTTGTATCTAACCCATGCTGTACTTGCCCCGGGAGTGTTTGATGGGACAGTGTAGATGGAGCTTTACTCTGTATCTAACCCGTGCTGTGCCTGCCCTGGAAGTGTTTGATGGGACAGTGTAGAGGTAGCTTTACTGTGTATCTAACCTGTACTGTACCTGCCCTGGGTGTGTTTGATAGGACAGTGTAGAGGGTGCTTTACTCTGTATCTAACCCGTGCTTTACCTGTCCTGGGAGTGTTTGATGGGACAGTGTAGAGGGAGCTTTACTCTGTATCTAACCTGTGCTGGCCCTGCCCTGGGAGTGGTTGATGGGACAGTGTAGAGGGAGCTTTACTCTGTATCTAACCTGTGCTGTACCTGCCCTGGGAGTGTGAGATGAGACAGTGTAGAAGGAGCTTTACCCTGTATCTAACCCGTGCTGTACATGCCCTGGGGGTGTTTGATGGGACAGTGTAGCGGGAGCTTTACTCTATATCTAACCCGTGCTGTACCTGCCCTGGGAGTGTTTGATTGGGAAGTGTAGAGGAGCTTTACTCTGTATCTAACTCATGCTGTACCTGCCCTGGGAGTGTTTGATGCGACAGTGTAGCGGGAGCTTTACTCTGTATATAACCCATGCTTTACCTGCCCTGGGAGTGTTTGATGGGACAGTGTAGAGGTAGATTTACTCTGTATCTAACCCGTGCTGTACCTGTCCTGGGAGTGTTTGATGGGACAGTGTAGAGGGAGCTTTACTCTGTTTCTAAATCGTGCTGTACCTGACCCAGGACTGTTTGATGGGACAGTGTAGAGGGAGCTTTACTCTGTATCTAACCCGTGCTGTACCTGCCCTGGGAGTGTTTGATGTGACAGTGTAGAGGGAGCTTTGCTCTGTATACCAATTTGGATACTGTTGAGGGGGATGACTTACCAGAGGAAGGCAGCAGCAGCCAACTTCCTGGCACCAGGGGTGCTTCTGCTGCTCAGGAAGGGAGGAAAAAGAGTGGGAAAGCAATAGTGGTAGGGGGATTCTATCGTAAGGGGAACAGATAGGCATTTCTGTGGCCGTAGACGTGACTCCAGGATGGTTTGTTGCCTCCCTGGTGCCAGGGTCAAGGATGTCACTGAACGGCTGCAGGGCATTCTGAAGGGGGAGGTTGAACAGGCAGAGGTCGTGGTTCACATTGGGACCAACGACATAGGTAGGAAGAGGGATGAGGTCCTGCAGCAAGAATTTATGGAGCTAGGTAGCAGATTAAAGAGTAGGACCTCAAAGGTTGTAATCTCTGGATTACTCCCGGTGCCACGTGCTAGTGAGTATAGGAATAGGAGGATAGAGCAGAAGAATGCGTGGCTAAAGAGTTGGTGCAGGAGGGAGGGCTTTAGCTTCCTGGAGCACTGGGCCTGCTTCTGGGGAAGGTGGGACTTGTACAAGTCGGACGGGTTGCACCTGAACCAGAGTGGGACAAATATCCTTGCGGGGAGGTTTGCTAGCACTGTTCGGGGGGGGTTTAAACTAAAATGGCAGGGGGTTGGGAACCTGAGCAAGGAGACAGAGGAAAGGAAAACAGGGATAAAAGCAAAAGATAGGAAGCAGAAAAACAAAAGTGGCAGTCAAAGAAATCAACGGTTTAAATCAAACGTGGCCACAGTAAATAATAATTCTAATAGGTCTAAGAGCATTAAAAAAACAAGCCTGAAGGCTTTGTGCCTTAATGCGAGGAGCATTTGTAATAAGGTGGATGAATTGGCTGCGCAAATAGAGGTAAACGAATATGATTTGGTTGGGATTACGGAAACATGGCTCAAGGATGGCCAAGACTGGGAACTCAACATCCAGGGGTATTTGATATTCAGGAAAGATAGGCAAAAAGGAAAGGGAGGTGGGGTAGCATTACTGGTTAAAGAAGGGATTAATACAATTGTAATGAAGGATATTAGCTCTGATGATGTGGAATCTGTATGGGTAGAATTGAGAAATACTAAGGGGAAAAAAACATTAGTGGGAGTGGTATATAGACCTCCAAACAGTAAGGCGGAGGTTGGGGACAGCATTAAAAGGGAAATTAAAGAAGCGTGCAATAAGGGCACAGCAGTCATCATGGGTGACTTTAATCGACATATAGATTGGGCGAACCAAATTAGTAACAATACTGTGGAGGAGGAATTCCTGGAGTGTTTACGGGATGGTTTCCTGGACCAATATGTCGAGGAACCAACCAGAGATCAGGCCATCTTAGACTGGGTATTATGTAACGAGAAAGGATTAATTAGCAATCTTGTTGTACGAGGCCCCTTGGGTCGGAGCAATCATAATATGATCTAATTCTTCATTAAGATGGAGAATGAAGTAGTTGACTCAGAGACAAGGGTCCTCAATTTAAATAAAGGAAACTACGATGGTCTGAGGAGCGAGTTGGGTAGGATTGATTGGGGAATGGCACTCAAAGGGTTGACGGTGGATAGGCAATGACAAACATTCAAAGACCGAATTGATGAGCTACAGAATTTGTTCATCCCAGTTTGGCATAAAAATAAAACAAAAAAGGTGACTCAACCGTGGCTAACAAGGGAAATCAGGGATAGCATAAGATCCAAGGAGAGGACATATAAATTGGCTAGAAAAAGCAATAATCCTGAGGATTGGGAGCAGTTTAGGGGTCAACAAAGGAGGACAAAGGGATTAATTAAGAAAGGGAAAATAGAATATGAGAGTAAGCTTGCAGAGAACATAAAAACTGACTGTAAAAGCTTTTATAGATATGTGAAGAGAAAAAGATTGGTGAAGTCAAGCGTAGGTGTCTTACAGTCAGAATCAGGGGAATTTATAATGGGAAACAAGGAAATGGCAGACCAACTAAATACATACTTTGGTTCTGTCTTCACAAAGGAGGACACAAATAACCTCCCAGAGATGCCGGGGAACATAGGGTCTGATGAAAGGGAGGAACTGAAAGAAATCAGTATTTGTAGGGAAATGGTGTTAGGAAAATTGATGGGACTGAAGGCCGATAAATCCCCAGGGCCTGATGGTCTACATCCCAGGGTACTTAAGGAAGTGGCCCTAGAGATAGTAGATGCATTGCTGGTCATCTTCCAGAACTCGATAGACTCTGGAACGGTACCCATGGATTGGAGGGTAGCTAATGTTACCCCACTATTCAAAAAAGGTGGTAGAGAAAAAGCAGGGAATTATAGACCGGTAAGCCTGACATCGGTAGTGGGGAAAATGCTAGAGTCTATTATAAAAGATGTAATAGCAGAGCACTTGGAAAGCAGTGACAGGATCGGACAAAGTCAACATGGATTTACAAAAGGTAAATCATGCTTGACTAATCTACTGGAATTTTTTGAGGATGTAACTGGTAAAATAGATAAGGGAGAACCAGTGGATGTGGTGTATTTGGACTTTCAGAAGGCTTTCGATACGGTCCCGCACAAGAGATTAGCGTGCAAAATTAAGGCACATGGGATTGGGGGCAAGGTATTGACTTGGATAGAGAACTGGTTGGCGGACAGAAAGCAAAGAGTTGGAATAAACGGGTCGTTTTCCGAGTGGCAGGCAGTGACTAGTGGGGTACCGCAAGGATCGGTCCTAGGGCCCCAGCTGTTCACAATACATATTAATGATCTGGATGAGAGAATTGGATGTAATATCTCCAAATTTGCAGACGACACAAAGCTGGGTGGGAGGGTATGCTGTGAGGAGGATGTCGTGAAACTCCAGTACGATTTGGACAGGTTGGGTGATTGGGCAGAAACATGGCAAATGCACTATAATGTGGATAAATGTGAGGTGGGTGTTATTGTGCACCAGTCGCTGAAGGTAAGCATGCAGGTGCAGCAGGCGGTTAAGAAGGCAAATGGTATGTTGGCCTTCGTAGCAAGAGGGTTCAAGTACAGGAACAAGGATGTCTTGCTACAGTTGTACAGGGCCTTGGTGAGACCGCACCTTGAGTATTGTGTGCAGTTTTGGTCACCTTACCTGAGGAAGGACGTTCTTGCCATGGAGGGAGTGCAGCGAAGGTTGACCAGGCTGATACTTGGGATGGCAGGAATGGCGTATGAGGAGAGATTGTGTCGATTGGGCTTATACTCACCGGAGTTTAGAAGATTGAGAGGGGATCTCATCGAAACCTATAAAATTCTGTCAGGTCTGGACAGTCTAGATGCAGGAAGGATGTTTCTGATGGCCGGGGAGTCCAGAACCAGGGGTCATAGTCTAAAGATAAGGGCTAAGCCATTTAGGACTGAAATGAGGAGGAATTTCTTCACCCAGAGAGTGGTGAACCTGTGGAATTCTCTGCCACAGAGGGCGGTGGAGGCCAGTTCATTAAATATATTCAAGAAAGAGTTGGATATGTTTCTTGGGGCTAAAGGGATCAAGGGATATGGGGAGAAGGCAGGGACAGGGTACTGAAATTGGATGATCAGCCATGATCTCATTGAATGGCGGAGCAGGCTCGAAGGGCCGAATGGCCTACTCCTCCTATCTTCTATGTTTCTATTTATCTAACTCGTGCTGTACATGCCCTGGGGGTGTTTGATGGGACAGTGTAGAGGGAGCTTTACTCTATATCTAACCCGTGCTGTACCTGACCTGGGAGTGTTTGATGGACAGTTTAGAGGGTGCTTTGCTCTGAATCTAACCTGTGCTGTACCTGCCCTGGGAGTATTTGATGGGACAGTGTAGAGGGTGCTTTACTCTGTATCTAACCTGTGCTGTACCTGCCCTGGGAGTGTTTGATGGGACAGTGTAGAGGGAGCTTTACTCTGTATCTAACTCATGCTAATCAGTCACTCAATTTGTTGAACTGAATGATAAACTGTTTCAGTTCAGTATTGATTTTTCTGAAGCTGTGTATAATTGTAATGGTGGGCCTGCGCTGTGAGTGTATTGATTTTCTGAAGCTGTGTATAATTGTAATGGTGGGCCTGCGCTTTGAGTGTATTGATTTTCTGAAGCTGTGTGTAATTGTAATGGTGGGCCTGCGCTGTGAGTGTATTGATTTTCTGAAGCTGTGTATAATTGTAATGGTGGGCCTGCGCTGTGAGTGTATCCAAGTGTTGCTCCTGAGGATCCCAGCGTTCGCGGCTCCAGCTGTCTGGGGCCTGGAATCACAGGGTTGAAGTTTCATTGACTTTAGTGATTGAATTACATGGAATATACAGCCCAGATACAGGCCATTCGGCCCCACTAGTCTCTGGTGCTGCTGTTTATCCTCCACACGAGTCACCTCCCATTCTGTCTGCCTCATCTCAGCCTGTCAGCATATCTTTCTTTTCCCTTCTCTCTCCTGGACTCGTCTCGTTTCCTTTTGAAAGCATCTGAGCTATTTACCACTTCCTGCGGCGGCGAGTTCCACATTCTAACCAGTCTGGGACAGTCTCGTTGTTCACAAACTCCCACATCCTACAATCACCCACACACTGCCTGGTCTTTATTAATGAATGAATGAATGAATTTTTTGTTATATGTAGTTTATTTCATGAACCGTGATTAATTATTTCGCTATTTATCAGTTATGAGCGATTTTGAAATCAGTTAGAATTTAATTGCTTACATCGTTTTCCTTTGACTTACTTTTACTTGCACTAATAAATCCTTACTAAGTCAAGCTTAACACTAACCACTAAAGAGACTAAACACACAAAGGGATATCGATATTCTTACCGATATACTTATGTTAATTTGCTTTACTGTGTGTTGATTATAACATCACTTTTTTCTGTGTCCTCCGGTGCGATTATTTATTATTTACTGTTGCTCCTGGTTTAAATTACTGAGCACCTCCTTCCCCCTCAGCATCCAATTCCCATTCTCACCAAATTCCACTTACCACTCTGTTTAGCAAGCCACTCCGTTTAGTAGATTCTCGAGCTTTGTGCCACACCGCTCATCCTCCTCCTATACTGACTGTGGAAAGAGCTTTAACCAGTTACACAGCCTGAAAAAACATCACACCGTTCACAGTGGGGAGAAACCGTATACATGTTCTGTGTGTGGACGAAACTTCAACCAATCGTCCAACCTGGAGAGACACAAGGACACCCGCACCACGGAGAAACCATGGAAATGTGGGGACTGTGGGAAGGGATTCAATTACCCGTCTGAGCTGGAAACTCATCGACGCAGTCACACCGGGGAGAGGCCGTTTACCTGCTCTGTGTGTGGGAAGGGATTCACTCAGTCATCCAGCCTCCACACATACCAGCGAGTTCACGCTGGGGAGAGACCGTTCACATGCTCCATCTGTGGGAAGGGATTCAGTCAGTCATGCAGCCTGCTGACACACAAGCGAGTTCACAAGTGACTGCAGGGGTTGGATTCTGCTGTTATTGCTGCTGTTAATCACATCCAGGACTGAACCATGTTCATTCTGAAAGTTGGGGCTTGTTTCTGCTGATGTTAGTAACCCCTATAACTGGGCTGGAGTTTAATCTTCTGGATAAATGTCAAATAAATCAGATTTGTTTCAAACACACTTTGTGTCGAGTCTGTGCTGACTCCCTGATAAGAGGAGACTAATTGATGCCCTGTTACTGACTGCTCCATTTTTGGGCCGTTTCTCCTTTCTTACTCTGGATTATTTCGGTTCTGATCTAATTGGCCTCCTACCATCCTGGGAGTCCCATGATACAACAATAATGGAGTTGTTGACTAATCACAGCGATCAATCTCTATCAATGAGTCTACAACAGACCCAGACATGATGTGAGGAAAACCCCAGTGGTGGAGAGCTTTAGGAGCCATCGGACCAAAGTCACCTCTTCCGAGCATTCTACACTTACCACATGTCATGTCTCAAATTACTCACACACTGTGTCCCAAAATCTTATTCTATGAATGAAATCGGTCCAATTTACATTTGAATGCATCAACACTAACTGCTTCCACCATCGCCCTAGGGAGCCTGTCCCATAGATTGACCACTCACTCACTGAAATATTGTTTCCACAAATTGGATTTGAATTTACCCCCTTCAAGCGCAGCCCGTGTCCTCTGGTTCTACTGTTCTGGACAGGGTGAAATAACTTGTCGTGCTCCACATTATCCAGTCCCTTTAGAATCCTAAAAACAGCAATCCTATCACCTCTCGACCTTCTCTTTCCAGTGTGAACAGGCCCAGTTTACATAACCTGGACATGTTGGCTCAATACTCAGTTAAATTCTGACACAAACCCTTTGATGCTTCTTAAATTGCATTAACCGACACTACACAGAATCCTAGAATGATACAGCACAGAAGGAGGCCATTTGGCCCATCGTGCCTGTGCGGCTCTCTGAAAGATCCATCCAATTACAAAAGCAAAATACTGTGGATGCTGGAAATCTGAAATAAAGAGAGAAAATGCTGGAAATCCTCAGCAGGTCAGGCAGCGTCTGTGGAGAGAGAAACAGAGTTAACGGTTCAGGTCACTGACCTTCCGTCAGAATCTTTCATCACACATTATAATCTAATGTATTACTCTGGTTTAAGCTTATATTGTGGTTAATAACGGCAAACTGTTGTTTCTCCTGATCTGATTACAGTTTCCAACCAGTCGATTCAGTGTTGCCATGGCGACCTGTATGCAGTGAACCGCCTATTTGGCTTCTTGAAAGTGCAAAGTACCTGCGGACACACCAACACACTCACACGGGGGAGAGGCCGTTCACCTGCTCCGTGTGTGGGAAGGGATTTACAAAATCATCCAACCTGCTGACAGACCAGCGAGTTCACACTGGGGAGAGGGCGTTCACCTGCTCCGTGTGTGGGAAGGGATTCAGTCTATCATCCAACCTCCTGACAGACCAGCAATTTCACACTGGGGAGAGGCCGTTCACCTGCTCCGTGTGTGGGAAGGGATTCAATCTGTCATCCAAACTGCGGACACACCAACACACACACTGGGGAGAGGCCGTTCACCTGCTCCGTGTCTGGGAAGGGATTCACTAAATCATCCAACCTGTGGACACACCAGCGCGTTCACACTGGGGAGAGGCCGTTCACCTGCTCCATGTGTGGGAGGGATTCAGTCTGTCATCCAACTTGCTGAGACACCAGCGAGTTCACACTGGGGAGAGGCCATTCACCTGTTCCGTGTGTGGGAAGGGATTCTCCCGTTCATCCCACCTGCTGAGACACCAGCGAGTTCACAAGTAACTGCAGGGGTTGGATTCTGCTGTTATTGCTGCTGTTAATCACATCCAGAACTGAACCATGCTCACTCTGACAGTTGGGGTTTGTTTCAGCTGATGTTAGTAACCCCTATAACTGGGCTGGAGTTTAATCTGTATCAATGTCAAATAAATGAGCTTTGTTTCACACACACGCAGTGTGTCGAGTTCTTGATATCTCAACAATAAGGCGAGCTGATTGAACATTGTTACAAACTGAGTGGAATCCATCTGAGAACTGAGATTCCACAACTTGTTAAAAGATGGATCTACAAGATGTCCAAGTCTGACAAGACAGAAAATTCTATTATATCACAGGGTCCACTTCAACCCTCCAGGGCAGTGAGCCCCTGTAACATTGGATTTTAACCTATGGGAAATATTCTGATAATTTGTTATTGTCACGGGGCAAAGCAGCCTTGTTACTTTAACATCAATTTAATCAAACTCAATGGACAATCCGATCTCCAAAGGGAAACGTATCCTTAAAGCTGACGGTGTCGGCAGTTCTGCAGCTCATTTCTCAGTGTGAGCGTGTCAGAATGAAAAGCTTTAACAACAGCCGATGTTTCACAAAGGGAGACCTCACCAGACCAAAGGCCATTGGTGGAGTTTAATGGGCTGTTTGTGTCACTGGGCTACAGGAGGCCATTTTTAACTGAAGGAAAACTGGTCACAGCAAACAAAGAGTTTAACAGACTGTCCCTGGTCCACTCGAACCCCCACCTTCTCTCTCGCTCACTATTTATGGGCACTGCTGCAGTAATTGCTCCTCTGACCTTTCCTCTCTTGTCCCTCTTACACCCCTAATACACGGCCCGACACAATCTCCCTCCCCCTACATCCACACTGTGCTGGAATCCACACCAGTCTCCCCATCTGCTCCTTGTTCTCTCCCTGGATCCTAAAACTACTGAACTCACTCTTCCCCTCCTGAAGTCTACAGACTCTAAAACTGAAGCTTGGTGTCCCTCAGTCCCGACTCCTTGATTTTCCTCCCCTTCTCTCCTCCTCTTTCCCCCTTGTTTGTGTTCCACACTCTGGGCCTTGGGCCTTCCCTGGGGATTCTCAGTATGAACAGGTGGGATGTGTTTGGAGACAGGGTGTCCCGGCTCTCTGTCTTGTTTTGCACATTTTGTACAAAAATAATAACTTGCAGGACAACGGAGTATTACAGTTTAACTCTTTTAATAAGCATTAGTTCTGTGATCTTACTCACGCAGCACCATGGGGAAAAGCCTGACATTAGGACCCCTAGCCTGGGTCTTCAAAACAATAGTAGTCCTTACAGATGCCTGCAGGCCAATGACAACTCAGCATGTGATCACATGTGAATATAATAGGTATTCCTTACAGATGCCCGCGGGCCAATGATTATTCAATATGCAAATGTTACACCCCCTTTTAAAAGCAAAATGTTATGCATTACTTTTAAACCTTTCTTCGACATAATGTTCTTGGTAGCATAAACATATAAGTAAACTCAGCATTTAACTAGCACTGAAAACATCTCAACGTTTCAATAACGATGTACAGTTTTTTTTTAGGGCAGCGATCCGCCTACACCCTTTGACAGTTCACAATTCAAGGATAACTCTCGGCTTGACCTCTCATCCCGACTTTGTGTGGTATGGAACTGAGCATGCTCCTGAACCGGTCAACAATTCAGGTTCAGGTTTAGGTTCAGGTAAGTATGATGTGTTTTGTGTATTGCTCTGTTCATCACACCCTGTTTAACTGATCCTCTCGTCGGAATGATGGTGTTGTTCCTTGGTGTTCAGGAGGTGCCTGCGATTGTGGCGGTACACCTGTCCTTCTGGGGTGCGGATGTGATACGATCGCTCAGTGTCAGCTGGCTGGATGACAACTGCTGGCTTCCAATAGGCATGCTCCTGGATTCTGACGGATTCTCCATTGTGCAGCGGCGGCAGTAGTCTAGCTGACCTGTCATAGTATCTCTTTTGGTGTTGCTGTCTCTGTACACGTTTTGCATGCACTTGTTTGCAGCTGATGACCTCTGGCTGCAGCTGCTGGTTGGTGCTTGGAAGGATTGAGCGAAGTCTGCGGCTCATCAACAGCTGTGCTGGTGACTTGAAGTTGTCAACCGGAGTGTTGCGGTACTCAAGGAGACTGATGTAGGGGTCTCTTTTGTCCGCTTTGGCTTTGCCCATGAGTGTTTTTGCAATCTGGACAGTTTTTTCAGCAAGGCCATTACTTTGAGGGTAATGTGGGCTTGATGTGACATGTGTGAAATCCCATGCCTTGGCAAATGACTCGAACTCTTTTGACTTGTATTGGGAGCCATTGTCTGAGACTAAAGTCTCTACCTGAGGAAGGACGTTCTTGCCATGGAAGGAGTGCAGCGAAGATTTACCAGGCTGATACCTGGGATGGCAGGAATGACGTATGAGGAGAGATTGTGTCGATTGGGCTTATACTCACTGGAGTATAGAAGATTGAGAGTGGATCTCATCGAAACCTATAAAATTCTGTCAGGCCTGGACAGACTAGGTGCAGGAAGGATGTTTCTGATGGCCGGGGAGTCCAGAACCAGGGGTCATAGTCTAAGGATAAGGGATAAGCCATTTAGGACTGAAATGAGGAATTTCTTCACCCAGAGAGTGGTGAACCTGTGTAATTCTCTGCCACAGAGGGCGGTGGAGGCCAGTTCATTAAATATATTCAAGAAAGAGTTGGGTATATTTCTTAAGACTAAAGGGATCAAGGGATATGGGGAGAAGGCAGGGACAGGGTACTGAATTTGGATGATCAGCCATGATCTCATTGAATGGCGGAGCAGGCTCGAAGGGCCGAATGGCCTACTCCTGCTCCTATCTTCTATGTTTCTATGTTACCATGGCATGCCTGGCAAAGGCTGCATTTAGCTTGTGGATCACAGCTGCAGATGTGGTGCTGTGAAGCTTGTCCAGTTCAAAAAATCTGCTGTAGTAATCAACAGTCACTATGTAGTCCTCATTATTTCATGTGAACAGATCCATTGCCGTGACCTGCCAGGGCCTGTCTGGGACACGGTGAGGTATCATGGGCTCTTTGACATTTGATGGGTGGCGTTCTAGACAAATGGAACATTTTTCGACAATGTCCTCAATGTGTTTGCACATTCCGGGCCAAAACATAATGTCACGTGCTCTTTGTTTGCATTTTTCCATGCCCATATGTCCAGCATGAATTTTTGTCAATATCTCTTCTCTGAGACTGGTAGGAATGATGATTTTCCCCCTTTGAAGATGATTTTGTTGATTTGTGACAGTTCGTCTCTGTGGTTCCAGAATTCAGATATGCTCTGAGGGCATTTCCTCCTTTCTTCAGGCCATCCTTCATGTATGACTTTGCTCAGCAGTGTGAGTTGTGCATCTTTCTCTGTTCCTGCTTGGATCTCCTTCAGTTTTGAGTCACTCACAGGTAAGCTGTTGTACACCATGTGCACCTGCACATCCATGCCTTCACTGAGGCTGCTGTCCTGGTAGCTAAGAGACTTTCTGGAGAGCGTGTCTGTGACAGGAATGTCTTTGCCTGGACGGTGAATGATTGTGAAGTCGTACCTCTGTAGCTGAAGGATCATTCTCTGTAGCCTTGGTGGGGCTGCGGCTAGTGGTTTCCTCATGATTGACTCGAGGGGCTTGTGGTCGGATTCCACAATGACGTGTCGGCCATAGACGTACTGGTGGAAACGCTCACATCCAAACAGAATTGCATATAGCTCTTTCTTGATTTGAGCATAGTTGATTTCACTGTCTGTGAGCGATTTGGAAGCGTAGCCGTTGGGCTTTCCTTCTTGCAGTAATACTGCGCCTAGTCCGTACTTTGATGCGTTCACTTGTAGTCTGAGCTCTTTATTGGGGTCGAAGTAGGCAAGAACTGGTCCTGGTTCTCTGGTGATTAGGTCTTTCATTTTCTGAAATGCTGTGTCATGTTGTTTGTCCCACAGGAACTCATTGGATTGTTTGAGCAACTGATGCATGGGTGCATTGATTTCGGAGAGGCTGGGGGCAAACTTGGCTAAGTAGTTAACCATGCCTAGTACTGTCTCTAGCTCTGCGCGGTTCTTCAGCGGCTCCATCTTCTTGATGGTGGAGATTTTCTCTGGATCTGGCTTAATGCCAGCAGTTGAGAGGCGATGCCCAAAATAACTGATCTCGGTGGATCCGATTATGCTTTTCTCGGGTTGAGCCGGATACCTTTCTCCCGTGATCTTTGTAGCATCGCATGGAGGTTCCTGTCATGTTCCTCTCTATTCCTGCCATAGATGAGGATGTTGTCTACGATTGCAACTACTCCATCGAGGCCTTCATAGGTTTCGTCGATCTTCCGCTGGAATTCATCCTGAGTTGAGATAAGACCAAATGGTAAACGCAGAAATTGGTAGCATCCAAATGGTGTGTTGAACGTTGTTAGCTTAGATGACTCTTCCGTGAGCTTGATAGTCCAGTATCCTGATCGTGCGTCCATTACACTGAAGTAACGTGCTCCCATTAGCTTGGGTGTGATGTCATCTAGCATTGGTAGAGGGAAGTGAGGGAGTTTGATAGCCTTGTTCAAATCTCTGGGGCTGAGACAGACTCTGAGCTTGCCTGTACGTGGCTTTTCAACCACTACTAACGCGTTGACCCACTCTGTCGGTTCTGTTTCCCGGACGATGATTTCTGTATTCTCCATGCTCTGCAGCTCCTCCTTCAGGCGACTACGTAGAGCAAGGGGTATCCTTCTCAGTGGGCAAACCACAGGGGTTGCTGCTGGGTCAAGGTGAATAGTGCATTCACCTGGGAATAGTCTGATTCCTTTGAAAACGTCAGCAAACTCCTCCATGACTGTCTGCTTCTCAACTGGTGCTGTCAATGATAGCACTAGCTTGACAAGGTCCATGTCTAAACATGCCTTTAGACCTAGCACTGGAGGTGCTCGAGTATCAACAATGTAAAAGTCCAACATCATTTCGCTTTCTTTGTACTTGCATTTCATCACGCATGTGCCTTTTACAATGAGCTGCTCACCCCCATAGCTGGTCAGTCTGTGTGAGGTGGGCTGTAGCTCACACTCATCCTTCAAGCTGTGATACTCACTCAGAGGAATTACATTAACCTGAGCTCCAGTGTCTAGATTAAACCTACGCTCTGTGCCCTGTTTTCCTATCTCAATATCTGCAAAGGCTTGCTCAGTCTCTGAAATCTTTTTTCTGTGACACAGAATCAATAAACTGTTCCTCTGCATTTGGCTCTCTATCTGGCATTTGGCTGTCACTCACTGTGTGTACTGCATTCCAAAAACAGTCCTGCAAACTTTAGCAAAGTGGTTCTGTTTACCACATTTAGCACATTGCCTTCCTTTGGCAGGTCATTGCTCCTTTTCCCCATGCACCTTGTTTCCACAATATCCACAGTTTTTGAAGCGTTTTATGTCTGTGTCGCTCATTTTTAGAACTCTCTCTGTTCTTTCTGTTCTGAAACATGCTCTCTGGGCGGTGTTCTTTGGTGTGTGTCTATTAACTGCGTGCACTGTCTGTTCACGCAAGCTGCTTGTGGTGCCGGTTATGGTTTTCAACTGTGCTTGGGCTATCTCGTGCAATCTAGCTATGTCCATAGCTTTGTCCAGCGTTAGCCCAGACCCAACATTCAAAAGTTTCTCTCTCACTATAACTGAATGTATTCCAAAGACAATGCGGTCTCTGACCATCTCATCTTTATCTGCATATTCACAGTCTTTTACCAGCAGTTTTAACTCAGTCACGAACTGTTCAAACGACTCACTAGCTCCTTGTACTTTCTCCTGAAACTTGTACCTAGCAAATATCGTATTTGTCTTGTGCATCACATATGATTCAAAACGGTCAAAATAACTTTTCTGTACCTTTGCTTCATCCGCGGTGAGAGACCATGTGTTAAAAATGTCTCTCCCTTTTTCTCCGATCCACAGGAGTAGGTAGCTGCATCTTTCTTCCTCCCCTTTGCTTTTCAGCGGACCCGAAAACATCAACTCCACATGTTGCTTGAACTTGCGCCATTCTACAGGTAAGTTCAAAGATCCCCAATCAATTCGAGGTAAGGGAGCTCCAACGATGTCCATTTTCAATCCCTGTTCTGACACGTCTTGTTTTGCACACTTTGTACAAAAATAATAACTTGCAGGACAACGGAGTATTACAGTTTAACTCTTTTAATTAGCATTAGGTCTGTGATCTTACTCATACAGCACCATGGGGAAAAGCCTGGCATTAGGGCCCCTAGCCTGGGTCTTCAAAACAATAGTAGTCCTTACAGATGCCTGCAGGCCAATGACAACTCAGCATGTGATCACATGTGAATATAATAGGTATTCCTTACAGATGCCTGCGGGCCAATGATATTTCAATATGCAAATGTTACACTCTCCACCTTTAAAGGGACAAGGAGACGACCAGCTGGGCTGAATGGCCCTGCTTTATGACATCACTGCAGTTCCTAGCAACCAACCTCCCTGAGCCCTGCTCATTATGGGCTGGGTTTAGCTCAGTGCTGTTACAGGAAGGGAAACAGGAGCAGGATTCGCCCCGTGTGGAGCCCAGGATTAATGGGGAGAGGCACAGGATCAATTTATACCTTATTGAGTGAGAAATGTCATTGTCCCGGACACTCCCTGTCCCTCGGTATCTGTGTCGGGGAGCGGCTGATGGGTTTACTCTGTATCTGACCCGTGCTGTACCTGACTGGAGAGTGTTTGATGCTGACACTAGGGGCTCAGCACCACGAGCACAACATTTAACCCAAAGATGATCTGATAAACCCATCAGCTTCTCCCCTGGACACAGGTCCTGAAGGACAGGGAGTGTCTCTGATATTTTGGCCATTGTCGTTGATCAAGTTTAAACACCTCGCTCACATCGCCTCTCACCCTGCTTTGTTCTAATGAGAAGTGCCCCAGTTTCTCTCGTCTCTCCTCCTGGGAAAGAGAAGTTCGCCTCAGATAGAAACTCAAACAGGCGCTTCACTGCAGACAGGCCATCATGAGGAAATATTTCTTTACCCAGCGAGTTATTATGATCTGAAATGCACTGCCTGAAAGGGTGGTGGAAGCAGATTCAAGAGTAACTTTCAAAAGGGAATTGGATAAATATTTGAAGGGAAAACATTTACCAGGATATGAGGAAAGAGCAACGGAGTGGGATTAATTGGATAGCTCTCCCAAAGAGCTGGCACAAGCATGATGGGCCGAATGGCCGCCTTTTGTGCTGTATCATTCTCTGATTCTCTGATAAGTAAAGCCTCTCATCCGTGGTATAACCTCAGTGAATTTATTCTGCAGCCTCTCTGTGGCCCCGACATCCTTCCTAGTGTAAGATGCCCAAAACTTATTCTAACTGCAGCCGAACCGATGGTTTTGTTTTCTACGCCCCATTTATAAAAAACCTCGGGTAACATTTTTAGACCGCTTTATAAACTTGTACTCCAACTTTTAAAGATTTGTGGATCTGATCTCCCTGTAGATTTTAGAGATATTAACATAACATGGCTAAAATACATTGACATCAAATGTCTGAAATAATGTGTATTTTGGGAAAGAAACATAGAAACATAGAAGATAGGAGCAGGAGTAGGCCATTCGGCCCTTTGAGCCTGCTCTGCCATTCAATGAGATCATGGCTGATCATTCAAATTCAGTACCCTGTCCCTGCCTTCTCCCCATATCCCTTGATCCCTTTAACCTTAAGAAATATATCCAACTCTTTCTTGAATATATTTAATGAACTGGCCTCCACCGCCCTCTGTGGAAGTTTAGTCTGAGTTAGAAACTCAAACAGGCATTTTACTGCAGACGGGTAGCCATGGCAACACTGATAAGACATTCCATTCACTAAATCGACTGGTTGGAATCTGTAATCAGATCAGGGGAAAGAACAGGTTTTGTCTGTTATTAACCACAATATAAGCTTAGAATCATAGAATGGTTACAGTACAGAAGGAGGCCATTCAGCTCATCGAGCCCATGCCAGTTCTCAGCAAGAGCACTTCAGCTAGTCCCACTCCCCGCCCTTTCCCCGTAACCCTGCAAATTTTTTTACTTTAGGTACTTAGTCAATTCCCTTTTGAAAGCCGTGATTGAATCTGCCTCCACCACCCTTTCAGCCAGTGCATTCCAGATCCTCACCACTCGCTGCGTAAAAAAGTTTTTCCTCATGTCGCCTTTGGTTCTTCCGCCAATCACCTTAAATCTGTGTCCTCTGATTCTCGACCCTTCCACCAATGGGAACAGTTTCTCTCTATTTCTTATGTTCTTATGTTCTTATCTACTCTGTCCAGACCCCTCATGATTTTGAACACCTCTATCAGATCTCTCAACCTTCTCTTCTCTAAGGAGAACAACCCCAGCTTCTCCAGTCTATCCACATAACTGAAGTCCCTCATCCCTGGAACCATTATTGTAAATCTTTTCTGCACCCTCTCTAAGGCCTTCACATCCTTCCTAAAGTGCGGTGCCCAGAATTGGACACAATACTCCAGTTGAGGCTGAACCAGTGTTTTATGAAGGTTCATCGTAACTTCCTTGCTTTTGTTGCCTCTTGTTGCTGGCTCCAGGCACTGGAGCGGTTCCTGTGTGTTCAGCTCTCAACTGCAGTCAGTACCTGGGCCGGGCTCAGCACTTTACCCAGCACATCTCTGTCCACGTTGTCATACTTGACACGGAGAGGCTGCGCAGGCTTCTCGTCCACCTCGGTCAGGGCGAGAGCTCCCGACCGCTCATGCAAATCTACGGGCATGTTGCGGCCGCACTGCAGACAGCCCAGGCTTAGGCTGCATGAGCTGGAGCTGCGTGAGCTACACTGGAGAAGGTTGAGATTCCAGAAATAGTGGGGAACCAAGGGGCTAATGAGAGTGAGGAACTTAAAGTAATTCATATCAGACCAGAAAAAGTACTTGAGAAACTAAAGGGACTAAAAGCCGACAAATCCCCTGGACCTGACGGCCAACATCCTAGGGTTCTAAAAGAGGTGGCTGCAGAGATAGTGGATGCATTGGTTGTGATCTTCCAAAATTCACTAGATTCTGGAAAGGTCCTCATGGAATGGAACGTAGCAAATATAACCCCGCTATTCAAGAAAGGAGGGAGAGAGAAAACAGGGATCTACAGGCCAGTTAGCCTGACATCAGTCCTCGGGAAAATGCTGCAATCCATTATTAAGGAAGTGGAACAGGGCACTTAGAAAATGATTATATGATTAGGCAAAGTCAGCATGGTTTTATGAAAGGGAAATTGTGTTTGACAAATTTATTGGAGTTTTTTGTGAATGTAACTAGCAGAGTAGATAAAGGGGAACCGGTGGATGTAGTTGGATTTCCAAAAGGCATTCGGTAAGGTGCCACATAAAGGGTTGTTACGCATGGGGTTGGGGGTAATGTGTTATCATGGAGCGAGGAATGGTTAACGGACAGAAAACTGAGAGTAGGGAGAAATGGGTCATTTTCCAGTTGGCAGGCTGTAACTAGTGGGGTGCCACAAGGATCAGTGTTGGGGCCTCAGCTATTTACAATCTATATTAATGACCTAGATGTAGGGACCGAGTGTAATGTATCCAAGTTTGCTGATGATACAAAGCTAGGTGGGACAGTAAGCTGTGAGGAGAACACAGAGTCTGTAAAGGGATATAGATAGACTAGTGAGTGGGCAGTAAGGTGGCAGATGGAGTGTAATGTAGGGAAATGTGAGGTTATTCACTTTGGTAGGAAGAATAGGAAAACAGAATATTGTTAAGGTGAGAAACTATTAAATGTTGGACCTGAAACATTAACTCTGTTTCTCTCTCCACAGATGCTGCCTGGCCTGCTGAGTTTTTCCAGCGTTTTCTGTTGTTATTTCAGATTCCCAGCATCCGCAGTATTTTGCTATTGTATTAAATGTTGGTGTTTAGAGAGATTTAGGTGTCCTTGTACAAGAAACTCAGAGAGTGTAGCCAGTTCCTGCAGCAAGAACACATTCAACTCAAATGATACCAACATTAAAGGGTCAAACAGCTGGTCTGTAAGGGCAGTTTTGTGAAATTGACCAATCATAAGAACCTGACCAAACTTCGTATCCCAGCATCACTTGAGGAACCAGCGAGACTTTTAAAGGGAATGTGTAATACACGCTCTGGATTAAACAGCATAAGAACCACAGACACGACTCCTTTTACTTCATGAATATGCTAATCAAGGAAGTGGCTGGAACAATCGAACCACACAATGGCCTGTGTTTGTGTAAATTCAACTGACTGTCCTGTCCAGCAAAACTCCTCGCTCCAGCTGTTAACCACACTTACAATTGGCTCCACCGAATCTGGAACATCTTTTGGAAATGTTAATTTCAGGATTGTCGCTGGATTGAAACCCATTCACTAACATTTAGTGTGGAAGCAAGTCATCCTCGGTTCCGAGGGACTGCCTAAGAAGAAGAAGAACCTTTCAAACTGATGATGAGCAAGGAAGTGTCTAATCAAGACATTTCTTTGTGTGATAATGGCCGAACATCCAACAGGATGAAGACATTTCTTTTTGTATTGTAAGTGCAAGGAGTGCACGTCAACCCAAGCACCCCACCCACCCGCCCCTTCAACCACCGTCTGCCCCACCTGTGACAGAGAGTGTAGGTCCCGCATTGGACTCATCGGCCACCAGAGAACTCATTTTTAATGTGGAAGCAAATCACCCTCAGTTCCGAGGGACTGCCTAAGAAGAAGAAGAAGTATGGTTTGAAATCGAACAGAATGGCAGAAAAACGAGATTAAGATGGTACAATCAAAAGGGGAAGGGTTTGTGTCAATCTATTGTCACGGGCTTTGATCTTTTGTATTATAAAAGGGTGTTTAGAAAGGGAACAGGGCAACTTGTGAGGAAAACTGCGGAGGGTTTGATCACCCGTACAGATGGAAACAGACTCCCCCACTTGATCGCCGGGGTGAGTGGTGTTTGAAATTAAATAGTTAAAGGGAACGGTGTATGTTGGTATCATTTGGAGTTATAAGGGAATAGTGCATTGATGTTTGTATGTTATTGGTAGTACAATAAATAGTTAAAGACAGACTGAGTTGTACTGAGTTTGTGAGCCTTGACCATTTTACTCCACCCGGAAGGGGTTTAAGTCAGATTCTGGAATTATAAGACAGGAGGTGCGGGTTCACCCACCAACAAGAGTTAGCATGCAGATACAGCAAGCAATTAGAAAGGCAAATGGCATATTGGCCTTTATTGCAAGGGAGTTGGAGTATAAGAGTAAGGAAGTCTTGCTATAATTGTACAGGGCCTTGGTGAGACCACACCTGGAGTACTGTGCACAGTTTTGGTCTCCTTATCTAAGGAAGGATATACTTGCCTTGGAGGCGGTGCAACAAAGGTTCACTAGATTGATTCCTGGGATGAGAGGGCTGTCCTATGATGAGAGATTGTGTAGATTGGGCCTATACTCTCTGGAGTTTAGAAGAATGAGAGGTGATCTCATTGAAACATACAAGACTCTGAGGGGGATTAACAGGGTAGATGCTGAGAGGTTGTTTCCCCTGGCTGGAGAGTCTAGAATTAGGGAGCAGATTCTCAGGATAAGGGGTTGGCCATTTAGGACTGAGATGAGAGGAATTTCTTCACTCAGAGGGCTGTGGATCTTTGGAATTTCATGCCCCAAAGGGCTGTGGAAGCTGAGTTGTTGAGTATATTCAAGGCTGAAATAGATAGATTTTTGGACTCTAGTGGAATCAAGGGATATGGGGATAGTGCAGGAAAGTGGAGTTAAGGTCAATTATCAGCCATGATCTTATTGAATGGTGGAGCAGGCTCTGTAGTGTCCGCGTATAAATAATACACGGACTGCAGGAGAACAATAATAACAGGTATTTAATGAATAGAGGGTAACTTAAGACTGAAAGACAGAAGCCTGCTATGGCTTTATATACAGGGGTGGTCACTGCCGGTACTGCAGTATAGAATCAGTTCTTCTCTTAAAGGTACATACACAACAATTCCTCCCCTTTTAGATAAACAGTACATAACATTCATTTAGCAACTAAATAATAACTAATTACAATTACAATTTCTTCTGTACTATATACATCAACTGAAATAATCATTTATAAGTTCAGTCTTTGAGGAGGCTTCCTGATCCTGACTGGACAGCGCCTTTCTCGAGTATCCTGTTCTTGCAGCGGAGTTGATTCTGGCCCATTGTCATTGGTTGGTTCGTCAGCTTCCAATACCACTGCTTCTGAGGGAGACGCAATCTGTACTTCGGGTTGATTACCAGGTGCACATGCTCGTGGTATAGGTTTGGCTCGTTCCTGTGACTCTAGAATCTGGTCAGCATGGCGTCTCACGATGCTCTCTCCAACGTCCACTGTGTACATTAGTGGTCCCTGCTGTGTGCATATCGTTCCTGGCTGCCATTTTTCTGTTCGGTAGTCGCGGGCCAAGACTGGTTGCCCTATCTTGAAGCTCCTGGTTGGCTTCTCATTTATGTGCTGGAATTGCTTATCCTCAACATCTCGTCTTATGTTTGGTTTGAGCAAATCCAGGTGACATCTTAGCCTTCGGTTGAAGAACATTATGGCTGGAGCTTGGTTGGTGACTGCATGTGTCGCATTCCGGTAAGCAAACAGAAATTATCCACCTTGTGTTGTAGTGGTATGTTGTCATTATGCATTGCCTTTATTGCCTTTTTAAAGGTCTGAACAAACCTCTCAGCCAATCCATTTGTGGCTGGATGATATGGGGCAGATGTGTAATGTTTCACCCCATTATTCCTCAGAAACAACCGGAAATCCTCGGTGACAAACTGTGGCCCATTGTCGGAGCAAATCTGTCCTGGCAAGCCATTCCTGGCGAAGATGGTCCGTAGGACTGCAATAGTTTTCTCCGTGGTGGTGGAGGACATTTTGATGACCTCTGGCCATTTTGAATGGGTGTCCACAGTGATTAGGAACATTGAGTCCATAAATGGACCAGCAAAATCAATGTGTACCCGTTGCCATGGAGATGAGGGCCACTCCCATGGATGTAGCGGGGTCTGTGGTGGAGCGTTTTGGACCTTCTGGCATCCTGTGCATCTCTTGGTCATATCCTCGATTTCTTTATCAATTCCCGGCCACCACACAAACACCCTGGCTAGGCTCTTCATTTTTACCCCTCCCAGATGACCCTCATGAAGCTCATTGAGCACTCTATCCCTCAACTTGGGTGGAATTACCACTCGGGATCCACACATCAAGGTCCCCCGGCACACTGACAGCTGTTCTCTCCTTGGCGAGGATGCTGGCAACAGTGAGTCGCAATGTGCTGGCCATCCCTTCACCGTCAAATCATAGACCCGAGAGAGTGTCGGGTCATTTTGGGTTTCCTTCTCTATACTTGAGTTTGTAACAGGTAGACATTCGACTATGGTCGCATGGAATATCTCAACAGGGTCCACTGCAGGTGCTTCCTCAACCATAGACAATGGTAGGCGCGACAGCCCATCAGCATTTCCATGCTGTTTCGTACCCTTGTACTCTATGTTGTACTGATGTGCCCCTAGAAAAAGGGACCATCTTTGCAGCCATTGCGCCGTCATCACCGGAACGCCCTTCTTTGGGTTAAAAATGGAGACCAGGGGCTGATGATCAGTCAGTAGGGTGAATTTCTGCCCATGCAGATAGTGATTGAACTTCTTCACCCCCCACACCAGGCTGAGGGCCTCCCTGTCAATCTGGGCGTAGTTACGCTCGGCTGAGGTTAACGAGTGCGACGCAAAGGCTATTGGCCTCTCTGAACCATCAAGGAATCTGTGTGACAGCACCGCTCCGATGCCGTAGGGAGACGCATCACATGCTAACTGAATCGGTAGTGTTGGATTGTAGTGGGCCAATACTTCTTTTGAAGTGATTAGGCATTTACATTTCTGAAAGGCACGCTTACACTCATCACTCCATTCCCATGTTACTCCAGTTTGCAGTAGGGCATTCAGTGGGTGCAGAATTGTAGATAAATTCAGCAAGAACTTATGGTAGTAGTTCACCAACCTGAGGAACGACCTCAGTTGCGACACATTTTCCGGTGCTGGAGCCTTGACTACAGCCTCAATCTTGTCCGGCGACTTATGCAACCCTTGCTCATCAATCATGTGGCCACAATACGAGATTTGTCTCCTGAAGAACTCGCATTTGTGGTGGTTGGCTCGTAGCCCATATTCCTGTAATCTAGTGAGCACCTGCTCCAGGTTGGCAAGGTGTTCATTGTCATTTTCGCCCGTAACCAGGATGTCGTCCAAATAACACTGGGTCCCCGGGATCCCTTGCAGGACTTGTTCCATCGCCCTCTGCCAAATAGCCGGGGCTGATGCTACCCTGAATACCAGCCGATTGTACTGGTAAATGCCTTTGTGAGTGTTTATCGTGAGGTTTTTCCTAGATGCTTCTTCCACCTCCATTTGTAGATACGCTTGGGCCGGATCAATCTTCGTAAAACGTTTCCCTCCAGATAGTGAGGCGAAAATATCTTCTATCCGTGGAAGTGGATATTGTACTGTGTGCAGGACTGGGTTCACAGTTACCTTGAAGTCCCCACAGGTGCGAACCTTCTTCGGTTCCCCAGGCGTGCTGCTCAATGATTTCTTCATTACAGGAATGATGGGTGTGGCCCACTCGCTCCAGTCCACCTTGGACAGCACACCCGAATGCTCCAGACTCTCCAGCTCTGCTTCAACGGCTGGGCGGATCGCGTAAGGTACCGGTCTGGCCTTAAAAAATTTTGGGTTTGCGTTATCTTCGATCTTTATCATTGCCGTTACTCCTTTTAGAGTCCCAAGTCCTTGTTGGAACACCTCTTTCGCATCAGTTAGAATTTTTGACAGTCGTCCAGGTGTGACGTCATCATCCTTTTTATCAGTCACAGATAGCGCCTGAATGGAATGCCAATCCAATTGTATTTTTCGGATCCATTCACGTCCCAATAATGGTGGTCCTCCATCTGGTAGTATATATAGATACATTTTCTGTGTTTCCTTGCCATTGTATTCAACTGGCACCCTTATTTTTCCTCTGGGGTAGACTTTTTGCCCCGTGTATGTCTTCAATACAATGGATGTGTCCTTCAAGGGTATGTGTGAGAATAGCCACTCATAGTCTCGTCGATTCATGACCGTTATGGCTGATCCTGTGTCCAATTCCATCTTTACTGGAAACCCTGCTATCATGAGGGTGACCCAAATGGTTCAGTGATCCTCCTTTGCGATCATGTTGTGTAACTTTAGACAACTTCGTCTCCTGCTCCCGGAGTCCTTATCACTCTCCTGATCTTCCGAACTGCTGTCTGTCAATTTCTTTACTTTCTTGTACTTTTCCTTAGTAGTTCTTGTAGTGTTGGTTTTCTTTCCCGACCTGCAGACTCTTGCTATGTGTCCCATTTTCCTACATTGCCTGCATACTTTGTCCTTAAACCAGCAGTCCTTCTGATCATGGGTTGTTCTGCCACAGCGATAGCACTTTTCTGCTCCATACGCCATTTCGTTAGCGCTGTATTCTTGTGGTTTCTGTTGTATTTCCGCAGCTCCCCGTGCTGCTGCTTCGTAGGATACTGCCACGCTGAAAGCCTGTTCTAGCGTCAGGTCCTTTTCCGAAAGTAGTCGTTTCTGGGTTCCTTCACTCTGGAGCCCGCAGACAAACTTATCCCGTAAGGTGTCTGCCAGTCCTGCTCCAAACTGGCAGTGCTTTGATAACTTGCGTAGTTCCGTAAGATAGTCAGCATTGCTCTCATCTTTGTGCTGGTTTCTTTTATGGAACTTGAATCTTTCTGCTATCAGCAGCGGTGTAGGGTTTAGGTGTTCCTGTAAGATATTAACAATCTCCTTAAAACTTTTCTCCATTGGTTTAGCTGGGGTAATTAAATTCCGCAATAGGCCGTACGTTCTCGCGCCCAACAAATTTAATAATACTCACGCCTTCTTTCCATCGGCCACCTCATTTGCCTTGCAGTACACTTCAATTCTTTCCACATACGTGGTCCAGTCTTCTACCTCATTGTCGAAAGCAGTGATACTGCCACTTTTTGGCATCTTGGGTGATTTAAAATGGCGCCTCCCGCGCTTTTTCTTCTTCACCAATGGACTAAAATGATGCCTCCCGCGCTTTTCCTTCTACCCCAATGGAATAAAATGGCGCCTCCCGTGCTTTTCCTTCTTCCCCTTGCTGCTGCTGCTGCTAGCTTTCTGCAGGGTAATGGCAGTGACCCGCGGCTTCGGCGCATCTCACTTTTCCTTCCCCTTGTTTTATTTTCACTACGCTGCCCGGTTCTTGAGCACCGGCCGCGCCCTGTGCGCGCCACCCTCTCTCTCTCTTTTCCTCCCGACAATGCTGCACGGCCCCTTTGCAGAGCCGCTCGATCGAGCTCGAGTCCGCCGCACTCCGGAAGGGTCAGCACACTACCTGCTACCAGCACGATTTGCTGGAACCCCTTGACTGGGGAGCCAAGCCCAGCTCTCCACAGCCTCTCCTGCAACTCTCCAAACTCCGATGGATCCTTGGCCGTTTGCCCGCGGTCGACGCCCGTTGTTCTGACTTCGACCTCCAAGAAGCTTCTTCTCAGGGCAGATCCCCGTGAGGTGATGCAGTACTGCAGGTGAGTTCAAACCTGTTCGTCGCCAATGTAGTGTCCGAGTATAAATAATACATGGACTGCAGGAGAACAATAATAACAGGTATTTACTGAACAGAGGGTAACTTAAGACTGAAGTACAGAAGCCTGCTATGGCTTTATATACAGGAGTGGTCACTGCCGGTACTGCAGTATAGAATCAGTTCTTCTCTTAAAGGTACATACACAACAGGCTCGAGGGGCTGAATGGCCACTCCTGCTCCTAAATCTTATGTTAATGTTCTTATACTCCCTACATCTGGTAAGCTCTGTGCTGCTTACCCACAATCCCTATTGGTTGCACTGAGCTGTTTTCCCACAGCTCCGCCCTCCCACTATAAATAAGGGCATCGCTGCCAGTCAGTAATAAGAGGTGGTGCTGGGCGGAGGGCTGTGTCAGAGCCACCTCCCTTATCCTGTAACAGAGCAGGGTTCCTGGGGACAGACCCCACAGACCCATCTCCCTTATCCTGTAACAGACCAGTGTTCCTGGGGACTGACCCCACAGACCCATCTCCCTTATCCTGTAACAGAGCAGGGTTCCTGGGGACAGACCCCACAGACCCATCCCCCTTATCCTGTAACAGACCAGGCTTCCTGGGGACAGACCCCACAGACCCATCTCCCTTATCCTGTAACAGACCAGGGTTCCTGGGGACAGACCCCACAGACCCATCTCCCTTATCCTGTAACAGACCAGTGTTCCTGGGGACTGACCCCACAGACCCATCTCCCTTATCCTGTAACAGAGCAGGGTTCCTGGGGACAGACCCCACAGACCCATCCCCCTTATCCTGTAACAGACCAGGCTTCCTGTGGACAGACCCCACAGACCCATCTCCCTTATCCTGTAACAGACCAGGGTTCCTGGGGACAGACCCCACAGACCCATCTCCCTTATCCTGTAACAGACCAGTGTTCCTGGGGACAGACCCCACAGACCCATCTCCCTTATCCTGTAACAGACCAGGCTTCCTGTGGACAGACCCCACAGACCCATCTCCCTTATCCTGTAACAGACCAGTGTTCCTGGGTACAGACCCCACAGACCCATCTCCCTTATCCTGTAACAGACCAGGCTTCCTGTGGACAGACCCCACAGACCCATCTCCCTTATCCTGTAACAGACCAGGGTTCCTGGGGACAGACACCACAGACCCATCTCCCTTATCCTGTAACAGACCAGTGTTCCTGGGGACTGACCCCACAGACCCATCTCCCTTATCCTGTAACAGAGCAGGGTTCCTGGGGACAGACCCCACAGACCCATCCCCCTTATCCTGTAACAGACCAGGCTTCCTGTGGACAGACCCCACAGACCCATCTCCCTTATCCTGTAACAGACCAGTGTTCCTGGGGACAGACCCCACAGACCCATCTCCCTTATCCTGTAACAGACCAGGGTTCCTGGGGACAGACCCCACAGACCCATCTCCCTTATCCTGTAACAGACCAGTGTTCCTGGGGACAGACCCCACAGACCCATCTCCCTTATCCTGTAACAGACCAGGCTTCCTGTGGACAGACCCCACAGACCCATCTCCCTTATCCTGTAACAGACCAGTGTTCCTGGGTACAGACCCCACAGACCCATCTCCCTTATC
The DNA here is from genome assembly GCF_052327205.1 of Somniosus microcephalus. NCBI lineage: Eukaryota > Metazoa > Chordata > Chondrichthyes > Squaliformes > Somniosidae > Somniosus > Somniosus microcephalus. The sequence continues at coordinate 60,903,930 of NC_140990.1, read as the reverse complement.
CTGTAACAGACCAGGCTTCCTGTGGACAGACCCCACAGACCCATCTCCCTTATCCTGTAACAGACCAGGGTTCCTGGGGACAGACTCCACAGACCCATCTCCCTTATCCTGTAACAGACCAGGGTTCCTGGGGACAGACTCCACAGACCCATCTCCCTGATCCTGTAACAGAACAGTGTTCCTGGGAACAGACCCCACAGACCCATCTCCCTTATCCTGTAACAGACCAGGCTTCCTGGGGACAGACCCCACAGACCCATCTCCCTGATCCTGTAACAGACCAGGGTTCCTGGGGACAGACCCCACAGACCCATCTCCCTTATCCTGTAACAGACCAGGGTTCCTGGGGACAGACCCCACAGACCCATCTCCCTTATCGTATAACAGACCAGGGTTCCTGGGGACAGACCCCACAGACCCATCTCCCTTATCCTGTAACAGACCAGGGTTCCTGGGGACAGACCCCACAGACCCATCTCCCTTATCCTGTAACAGACCAGAGTTCCTGTGGACAGACCCCACAGACCCATCTCCTTTATCCTGTAACAGACCAGGGTTCCTGGGGACTGACCCCACAGACCCACCTCCCTTATCCTGTAACAGACCAGGGTTCCTGGGGACAGACTCCACAGACCCATCACTCTTATCTTGTAACAGACCAGGGTTCCTGGGGACAGACCCCACAGACCCATTTCCCTTATCCTGTAACAGACCAGGGTTCCTGGGGACAGACCCCACAGACCCATCTCCCTTATCCTGTAACAGACCAGGGTTCCTGGGGACAGACCCCACAGACCCACCTCCCTTATCCTGTAACAGACCAGGCTTCCTGGGGACAGACCCCACAGACCCATCTCCCTTATCCTGTAACAGACCAGGGTTCCTGGGGACAGACCCCACAGACCCATCTCCCTTATCCTGTAACAGACCAGGGTTCCTGGGGACAGACTCCACAGACCCATCACCCTTAACTTGTAACAGACCAGGGTTCCTGGGGACAGACCCCACAGACCCATTTCCCTTATCCTGTAACAGACCAGGGTTCCTGGGGACAGACCCATCTAAACTCTCAATGGTGACTCAAAGATATTGTGTAAACCTTCACCTGAATGGGTCTGATTCACCGATCCCCACCCAATCAGACAGGCTCTGTCTGACGGAGACTCTCAGGTAAAGTCCGATCTTCTTCTTCTTTCGTATGATAGTAACAAAGTAAATCCAATGTCAATATCTAAGTCAGATATCCAGGCCAAAGCTTGCTGTGTAACAGTGTGGGTATCTTGTCGGCTGCCTGTGAATTTCCTCTGAGGGCAGTGCTCAATGATGGGCTCCAGGGTCTGATCAGGAGCTCCACAGTCACATGATGGGGAGGCTTTAATCTTCCATCTATGGAGAAGGTGGCAGCATCTACCATGACCGTTTCTGAGGCAGTTGATGGTTGTCCACTGTTTGCGAGGAAGGTTTGATCCGATAACTATTAAACGCTCCCCAGGCTGCAGGTTCTGTGGCAGATCCCAGCCCTTGCCCTCTCCGTTCGTTCTCAGAAGACTTTATCCCGAGTTGAGAGTCTCTCTGGAGATGGTGCTGGAGTCGATGGGGTTTGAAACATTCACTCAGTGGGTCTCCTCACTGTGCTCTCACCCTCCACCTTTAATGATCACCAATGTGATTGGGTCGGTCCCTTTTGAACCGCTCAGGATTCTGGGCAGGGGGTCCATTGCCCCCCTGGTGTTTCCATTGACTGTCGAACCTTTAGCTGTGAGTCTGTGCACTTCCCCAGATACCTGAGGGATTCGAGTGTTGGGAGACAACACAAGGAGTCTCTTTATACAGAGGGTGTCCTTCTTTCACCTGATTCGGCTTCAAGGGGTGGAGGAGGTGAACCCGGGGCGGGGGGCTGATGTTGACCTGGACTTGTGTGGAGGGAATGAGATATCGGGGCTGAAACTCCACTCCTGGTTCATCGCTGCCACTGGTACATTTCGCCCGGTGAATGCGGCGGACTCCCCGGGTTTACACTCTCCCCTCATTTAAACATAGGTGGTGCAGTGTGGGAGGTGAGGGAGGAGTCTGCTCATTCCCGGGGCAGATCAGACAAAGTGCTTTGAGTGGTGGGTCCAGCAGTGAAACTGAAACCAAACCAAAGGGAACAAATAAAGATCCAATCCAAGGGAACAAACAACGGGACAATGGGAAGAAACCACAACCGGCCCAAAAGTGGGATAATCTCCCCAAAAGGTCGGTGCGGACAGTTAGAAACTCCTCCTGGTGACTGTGTGCCTGCAGGACTCGGCTTCACTCCAGTGTTTAAAGGCACAGAGCGCTGGCTCACACCCAGGGGGCAATGTGTGGGAATTCCAGGGGCAGTGAGGGCATGCCTGGAAATACCCCGGAGCAGTGAAAGCCCACTGGGCCCCAGGACACGCTCATCGGAAAGCCCGGGCAAGGGCAAATTCAAAACTAAGTTTGCAGGCGTGATGCTCTATTCACACATCGAAGGTGAGAGAGATGCTGTGGGTCACACACTAAGCCCAGTAGCTGACAGTGATTAACAGACTGGGTTTGTGTTTAGTGATCCCGGGCATGTTACCAATACCTTCCCTGGATACCAAGGCTGGGAGAGACACTTTGGGATGTATGGGGAGCTGGGACTTGTCCATGAGAGTAACCGAAGGTATGAGACCTGAAATAATCCAGAGTTAGAAAGGAGAAAAGGCCCAAAAATGGAGCAGTCGGTAACAGGACATCAATTAGTCTCCTCTTATCTTGGAGAAATCAAATACTCGACACACTGTGTGTTTGAAACAAAGCTGATTTATTTGACAGGTATCAAAATAGTAAAATCCAACCTAGTTATAGGGGTTATTGACATCAGCAGAAACAAACCCCAACTGTCAGAATGAACATGGTTCAGTCCTGGATGTGATTAACAGCAGCATTAACAGAAGAATCCAACCCCTGCAGTCACTTGTGAACTCGCTGGTGTTTCAGCAGGTTAGATGACTGAGTGAATCCCTTCCCACACACGGAGCAGGGAAATGGCCTCTCCCCATTGTGAATATGCCGGTGTGTCAGAAGGTGGGATTAACGAGTGAATCCCTTCCCACATGTGGAGCAGGTGAATGGCCTCTCCCCAGTGTGAGTGCGTTGGTGTTTCAGCAGATCCCTTCTGCTTTTAAAGCTCTGCTCATAGTCAGCACAATTAAATGGTCTGTTATCAGTGTGAACAAGTTGATGTACAGCGAGGGTGGATGACTGAGTGAACCCCTTCCCACACACAGAGCAGATGAACGGCCTCTCCCCGGTGTGAGTGCGTTGGTGTTGCATCAGATGCTTTCTGCTTTTAAAGCTCTTCTCATAGTCAGAACATTTAAACAATCTCTTATTAGAGTGAACAAGTTAGTGTGCAGTGAGGCCGGAGGAGTTAGTGAATCCCTTCCCACACACGGAGCAGGTCAATGGCCTCTCCCCAGTGTGAATACGCCAGTGTGTCAGAAGGTGGCATAATTTAGTGAATCCCTTCCCACACACGGAGCAGGTGAACGGCCTCTCCCCGGTGTGACTGCTTCGATGAGTTTCCAGCTCAGATGGGTAATTAAATCCCTTTCCACAGTCCCCACATTTCCATGGCTTCTCCATAGTGCAGGTGTCCTTGTGTCTCTCCAGGTTGGACAATCGGTTAAAGCCTCGTTCCCACACAGAACACGTGTACGGTTTCTCCCCGCTATGAATGGTGCGGTGTTTTTTCAGGCTGTGTAACTGGTTAAAGCTCTTTCCACAGTCAGTGCACTGGAACACTCTCACTCGGGTGTGTGTGTCTCGGTGCTTTTCCAGTCACACTGATGTTTGAAATCTTTCCCCACAGACAGAACAGACAAACATTTCTCCTTCCACATTGAAAGGCCGATGATATTCAGGTCCTGATGAATTGAGTGACTGTCAGATCTTGACGGGGTTTGAGTTCCCCGTGTGCAAATCCTCCCCTTCTAATACCCTGTAAAAGGAGTTTACAAAAGTCATCGTTGTAAGTACAGGATAGAAATAAAGAACAGACAATTCTAGTTTCTATGGAACATTCTTTCCTCTCTTGTTCCCCCAAAGCTATAAATCCCCGTCCCACACACTCTCCCTCCTCCCTGTGCTGAAATCCAAACCCATTGCATAATCTCCAACATTTTTTCCTCTGCACCCATTTTTCTTCCTCCTCTGAAGGTGCTGACTCTGGCTGGGTTCAGTTCTACACACACTGGTTCCCCTCCCTCTCCTCCCCTGAAGGTGCTGACTCTGGCTGGGTTCAGTCCTACACTCACTGGTTCCCCACTCTCTCCTCCCCTGAATGTGCTGAATCTGAATGGATTCAGTTCTACACTCACTGGTTCCCCACCTTATGAACTGCTTCGGGCACTTTGTTAAACACACACACAGCAGACACACATTAATCTAATGGGAGATCACTTACGCAGGAGCAGCCAGCGGTGTGGAGCCTCCTGAGAGTCCGGCCCCTTTCCAGACAGTATTTACAGGAGCTGGGTCACAGAAAAGAGTCTAATTTAAATTAGTGATATATTTATTCACACAAACCAAGCCCCAAAATAATGAATAATTTCTCCTTTATTTACAGACGTTCCCTGACCAGTCTCCATTTTCCTTCATTTACACTCCCTGACCAGTCACCATTTCGCCTCCATTTAGACACTCCCTGACCAGTCTCCATTTCTCCTCCATTTACAGACACTTCCTGACCAGTCTCCATTTTCCTCCATTTACAGATGCTCCCTGACCAGTCACCATTTACAGACACTTCCTGACCAGTCTCCATTTTCCTTCATTTACAGACGCTCCCTGACCAGTCACCATTCCTCCTCCATTTACAGACGCTCCCTGACCAGTCTCCATTTCTCCTCTATTTACAGACACATCCTGACCAGTCTCCATTTTCCTCCATTTACAGACGCTCCCTGACCAGTCGCCATTTACAGACACTTCCTGACCAGTCTCCATTTTCCTTCATTTACAGACGCTCCCTGACTAGTCACCATTCCTCCTCCATTTACAGACGCTCCTTGACCAGTCTCCATTTCTCCTCCATTTACAGACACTTCCTGACCAGTCTCTATTTTCCTCCATTTACAGACGCTCCATGACCAGTCTCCATTTACAGACATTTCCTGAACAGTCTCCATTTTCCTTCATTTACAGACGCTCCCTGACCAGTCACCATTCCTCCTCCATTTACAGATGCTCCCTGACCAGTCTCCATTTTCCCTCATTTACAGACGCTCCCGGACCAGTCACCGTTTCTCCTCCATTTGCAGACGCTCCCTGACCAGTCAACACTTCTCCATTTACAGACGTTCCCTGACCAGTCACCATTCCTCCTCCATTTACAGACACTCCCTGACCAGTCTCCATTTCTCCTCCTTTTACAGACGCTCCCTGACTTCCTGTCTGTCCCGGGGTTTGGCGCGGGGCCCCTTTGCTGAGCGACTCGGGAGAAACTGGGAAGCGGCGGGTGGATAATGTTGAGTGTTTTAATAATGGGGCCTGGGGCCGCACTCGGGGTGTGAGCGTCCCGCGTCCCCCCGGGGTTCATGAACCCGCTCCCTGAGCTCTCTCACCTGATGTGTCAGCGGCTGCTGCCAAGGTCCGCGCATGCTCAGCTCACCTTCTGTTGTTCAGGGTTAAAGGTCAAGCCCCACCCCTCACACACTCCAATTGGTTGGAGGACCCGCCGCCCGCTCGGTGCTCCAGCCCCGTCTCGCTCTTCCTATTGGTCCGGCGCTCCCGTCATTCACCCGGGCAGTGTGAGCTGAGCATGCGCAGGCCTTGGCAGCAGCTGCTGACACATCAGGTGAGAGAGCTCAGGGAGCGGGTTCATGAACCCCGGGGGGACGCGGGCCGCTCACACCCCGAGCTCAGGGAGCGAGTTCATGAACCCCGGGGGTCGCGGGCCGCTCACACCCCGAGCTCAGGGAGCGGGTTCATGAACCCCGGGGGACGCGGGACGCTCACAGCCTGAGCTCAGGGAGCGGGTTCATGTACCCCGGGGGGACGCGGGCCGCTCACACCCCGAGCTCAGGGAGCGGGTTCATGAACCCCGGGGGGACACGGGCCGCTCACACCCCGAGCTCAGGGAGCGGGTTCATGAACCCCGGGGGGACGATGGCCGTCCACACCCCGAGCTCAGGGAGCGGGTTCATGAACCCCGGGGGGACGCGGGACGCTCACAGCCTGAGCTCAGGGAGCGAGTTCATGAACCCTGGGGGGATGCGGGCCGCTCACACCCCGAGCTCAGGGAGCGGGTACATGAACCCCGGGGGGACGCGGGCCGCTCACACCCCGAGCTCTGAGCGGGTTCATGAACCCCGGGGGGACGCGGGCTGCTCACACCCCGAGCTCTGAGCGGGTTCATGAACCCCGGGGGGGACGCGGGCTGCTCACACCCTGAGTGCGGCCCCAGGCCCCATTATTAAAACACTCAACATTATCCGCATCACAAACACCCGGGGTGGGCCTCAGGCCCCGAACAAGGGTCTCCGGGCCGGGCGTTTGCCCCGAGCGGGGCGGCAGCTGCGGGGCTTTCTCCCAGTGACAGGCCCGGGGTAACGGCCGCCATCTTAAGAGGCTCAGGGGGCAGCAGGGCACATGCGCGACCCCCTTGGCCAGGAACCAGGAGGAGAGAATCTTGTCAATTTCTATCCTGGACTCACAGTGATGGCTTTTGTAAACCCCTTTTACAGGCTGTGGGAAGGGCAGCATTTACACACCGCAAACTCAAACCAAACATCACATCGAGATCTGACAGAGTCACTGCATTCATCAGGACCTGAATATCATCGGCCTTTGAATGTGGAAGGAGAAATGTTTTTCTGTTCTGTCTGTGGGAAAAGATTTCAAACATCAGTGTGACTGGAAAAGCACTGAGACTCTCACACCCGAGTGAGAGTGTTCCAGTGCACTGACTGTGGAAAGAGCTATAACCAGTTACACAGCCTGAAAAATCATTGCACCGTTCACAGTGAGGAGAAACCATACACGTGTTCTGTGTGTGGACGAGGCTTTAACCGATCGTCCAACCTGGAGAGACACAAGGACACCCGCACCACAGGGAAACCGTGGAAATGTGGGGAGTGTGGGAAGTGATTCAGCTCCCCATCCCGGCTGGAAACTCATCGGCGCATTCACACCAGGGAGAGGCCGTTCACCTGCTCTGCGTGTGGGAAGGGATTCAGTCAGTCATCACACCTTCTGACACACCAGCGAGTTCATACTGGGGAGAGACCGTTCAGTTGCTCTCATTGCGGGAAGAGATTCGGGCAGTTATCTAACCTCACTGACCACCAGCGAATTCACACAGGAGAGAGGCCATTCAGTTGCTCTCAGTGCGGGAAGAGGTTCGGGCAGTCATATAGCCTCACTGACCACCAGCGAGTTCACACTGGGGAGAGGCCGTTCACCTGCATTGTGTGTGGAAAGGGATTTGCTCGATTAGCCAACCTCTCTAAACACCAGCTTGTTCACACTGAAAAGAGAACTTTCAAATGTTCTGAGTGTGAGAAGAGCTTTAAAAGCACAAGAGATCTACGGACACACCAACACACTCACACTGGGGAGAGGCCGTTCACCTGCTCTGTTTGTGGGAAGGGATTTGCTAATTCATCCAACCTGCTGACACACCATCGAGTTCACACTGGGGAGAGGCCGTTCACCTGCTCCATTTGTGGGAAAAAATTCATTCAGTCATCCCACCTGCTGACACACCAGCGAGTTCACACTGGGGAGAGACTGTTCACCTGCTCCGTGTGTGGACAGGGATTCATTCAGTCATCCAACCTGCTGAGACACCAACGAGTTCACACTGGGGAGAGGCCGTTCACCTGCTCCATGTGTGGGAAGGGATTCACTCGATCATCCCACCTGCTTAGACACCTGCAAGTTCACAAGTGACTGCAGAGGTTGGATTCTGCTGTTATTGCTGCTGTTAATTTCATCCAGGACTGAATCGTGTTCATTCTGACAGTTGAGGTATGTTTCTGCTGATGTTAAACTCCAGCCCAGTTATAGGGGTTATTAATATTCTAGATATATGGCTGATTGACTTGTTGGGGTTGCAGTGTCCCTTTAAGAACCACTGTCTGATTTTGCCCCTTAATTCAGGGACTCTCATCGGAAATTTGTTTGCAATAAAATTATGAACTTTTACTTCAATGCTAAATTCATCTTTGGTACAATATCTACAATTCAATATCTGAAAGGTTTCACTGATTAACATCTCCAATTAGAAAGTGTTGACTAATACTCGCTGACAGTTCTCACTGACTTGCACATTACACACAGTGGCACCTCCATTATCCAGCAGAAAGAAGGGGAATGGGAATTGGTGGAGAATCGAGAGTCCCCAAATGTTGCCCCTCCTGTCTGATACAGCAATCCCCTTGGCACGGGAATGGAGACAGTACGCAGTACTCCAGGTGTGGTCTCACTAATACCCTGTACAGTTGTAGCAGTTTGAGAGTGATGTAGTCCAATCTAAAACTAAGGTCTTCAATCTAAACAGAGGAAACAACAAGGGTATTGTTAGATCCGTGATTCTGAGAGTATGATGTTTTTCAATAACCACACGGATGCTGTAACTTAACAATCAACAGGTATTTACTGGAGTAGGGTAGTCTCAAGACTGGGGTACAGAGGCATGCTCAAGGCTTATATACAGGTGTGGTCACTGCCGGTACTACAGTATACAGGAGCTGTAAAAGTAGTTCTCTCTTAAAGGTACATGCACTACAATTCCTCCCCTTTTAGATTAGTAGTACCCATAATATTCAAATAACAATTAACACTTTAACATGTACATTAAACAACAATAGTCCATTTATAGATTCAGTCTTTGGGGCGGCTTCCTGATCCTTTCGGGATAGCACCTTCCCTAAGGTTCTTGTTCTTGGTGCGGAGGCGATTCTGGCCCCTTTTCATCGGTTAGTTCATCGGGTTCCACTGCTACTGGTTCGGAGGTAGATGCTACCGGTATGTCGGGTTCATCCCCAGGTACGCAAGACATGGGGTTGACTCGTTCCTGTGACGCTAAGATCTGATTAACGTGGCATCTCACAATGTTCTCCCCGACATCCACTGTGTACATTAATGGCCCCTGTCGTGTGCATATCATTCCGGGTTGCCATTTCTCTGTTTGGTAGTCACGGGCCAAGACTGGTTGTCCTACATTGAAGCTCCTTGTCGGCTTCTCATTGATGTGCTGGAATTGTTTATCCTCAACATTTCTTCGCACATTTGGTCTAAGCAAGTCCAGACGAGATCGCAACCTTCGGTTAAAGCACATCATGGCCGGGGTCTGGTTGGTAACTGCATGTGTCGTGTTTCGGTAGGCTAATAAGAAATTGTCCACCTTATGCTGTAGTGGAATTTCATCGTCGCACATGGCCTTTATCGCCTTCTTAAAGGTTTGTACGAACCTCTCAGCCAATCCATTTGTGGCTGGATGATACGGGGTGGATGTGTAATGCCTTACCCCATTCCTTCTCATGAATTTTCGAAACTCTTCGGACACAAACTGTGGTCCATTATCAGAGCAAATCTGCTCTGGCAAGCTGTTTCTGGCAAATATGGTCCGTAGGACTGCAATCATTTTCTCTGTAGTGGTTGAGGACATTTTTATCACCTCAGGCCACTTTGAATGAGCATCCACTGCTATTAAGAACATTGAGTCCATGAATGGACCAGCAAAATCAATATGCACCCATTGCCATGGAGAGGAGGGCCACTCCCGTGGGTGTAGAGGGGCATGTGGTGGTGCATTTTGGACCTTCTGATCGATTCCCGGCCACTAGCAAGGCTTTTCATTTTCACTCCCCCCAGATGACCTTCATGTAGCTCATTTAGCACTCTCTCCCTTAACTTGGGTGGAATCACCACTCTGGATCCACACATCACTGTCCCATGGCATACTGACAGCTGTTCTCTTCTGGATGAGAATGCTGGCAACAGTGAGTCACCATGTGTTGGCCATCCCCTCACTGTCAAATCATATACCCGAGACAGCGTCGGATCATTGCGGGTCTCCTTCTCTATATCCGCGTTCGTTACTGGCAATCGTTCAATTATTGACGAATAAAATATCTCGATAGGGTCCACTGCTGGTGCTTCCTCCACAGTAGGCAGTGGCAGGCGCGATAGCCCATCAGCGTTTCCATGCTGTTTCGTGCCTTTATATTCTATTTCATATTGATTCGCCCCTAGAAACAGGGACCATCTTTGTAACCGTTGTGCCGTCATCACTGGAATGCCCTTCTTAGGATTAAAGATGGAGACAAGTGGTTGGTGGTCAGTCAGTAAGGTGAACTTCTGCCCATGCGGATAGTGGTTGAATTTTTTTACTCCCCATACTAGGCTGAGGGCCTCCCTGTCAATCTGGGCGTAGTTGCACTCAGCTGAGGTTAGTGACCGAGACGCAGAGGCTACTGGCCTCTCCAACCCGTCTGGGAATTTGTGCAACAGCACTGCTCCAATACCATAGGGTGATGCATCACATGCCAAACGAATTGGTAGTGCTGGGTTGAAATGGGCCAACACCTCTTTTGATGTGATCAATTCTTTACACTTCTGGAAAGCTCATCTACGTTCGTCATTCCACTTCCATGGTACCCCTGTTTGCAGTAGGGTGTTCAGTGGGTGTAATACAGTGGACAAATTTGGTAAGAACTTATGGTAGTAGTTTACCAGCCCGAGGAATGACCTCAGTTGTGACACATTTTCCGGTGCTGGAGCCTTGACTACTGCCTCAACCTTTTCAGGGGACTTATGTAACCCCTCTTCATCGATGACGTGGCCACAATACGGGATCTGCTTCTGGGAAAACTCGCACTTGTGGCGATTAGCTCGTAGCCCATATTCCTTTAATCTGGTGAGCACCTTCTCCAAGTTGGCGAGGTGATCACTCTCATTTTCGCCCGTGACCAGGATGTCGTCCAAATAACACTGGGTCCCTGGAATACCTTGCAGGACTTGATCCATCGCCCTTTGCCAAATAGCCAGAGCCGATGCTACCCCGAACACCAGCCGGTTGTATTGATAAAGACCGTTATGAGTGTTAATCGTAAGGTATTGTTTCGAGGCTTCTTCTACCTCCATTTGCAAGTACGCCTGGGCTAGATCAATTTTGGTGAAGCGTTTACCTCCAGATAGCGAGGCGAAAATATCCTCAATTCGTGGAAGCGGATATTGTAACGTGTGAAGGACTGGGTTCACTGTCACCTTAAAATCCCCACAGATGCGGACCTTCTTTGGTTCCTCAGGCGTATTACTCAACGACCTCTTCATTACAGGAATGATGGGTGTAGTCCACTCGCTCCAGTCTACTTTGGACAGTACTCCTGAATGTTCCAACCCTTCCAGCTCTGCTTCGACAGCTGGTCTGATCGCATAAGGCACTGGTCTGGCCTTAAGAAACACTGGGCTTGCATTTTCCTCTATTTTAATCGTTGCTGTTATGCCTTTTAGTGTTCCAAGTCCCTCCTGGAACACTTCTTTTGCGTCAGTAAGCATTTTTGACAGTTGTACATGTGTGACGTCGGCATCCTTTTTGGCCTCAACCTTCAGTGCCTGTATGGAATGCCAATCTGATTGTATCTTCCGGATCCATTGACATCCTAGCAGTGGTGGTCCTCCATCTGGCAATACATATATATCCATTTTAGGTATTTCCTGGCCTTTATATATCACTTTCACCCTTATTTTTCCTTTGGGGTAGAATTTTTGCCCCGTGTACATCTTCAAGACAATCTCTATGGCTTTCAAGGGTATATGTGAAAATAGCCGCTTGTAGTCCCTTTGGTTTATGACTGTTAGGGCTGATCCTGTGTCCAATTCCATTTTCACTTGGACTCCGTCTATCTTGAGTGTAACCCAGATAGTCTGGTGATCCTCCATTTTGGTTACCTTATGTAGTTTCAGACAACCCAGCTCCTTGCTTCCGGAGTCTGTGTCACTTTTCTGTTCGTCTGAACTACTGTCCATCACCTGGTGTACCTTTTTGTACTTCTCCTGTGGAGATTTCTTACTGTTGGTTTTCTTCCCAGACCTGCAGACTCTTGCTATGTGTCCTGCTTTTCCACACTGTCTGCACACTTGGTCCTTGAACCAACAATCCTTCTGGTCATGTGTTGTTCTGCCGCACCGATAGCACTTCCCTGTTCCATAAGACATTTCATTGGTGCCATATTCTTGCGGTCTCCATTGTATCTCTGCAGCGCCCCTTGCGGCTGCTTCGTGTGGTACTGCCATACTGAAAGCCTTGTCCAGCGTAAGATCCTTTTCTGATAGATGCCGTTTCTGGGTTCCTTCACTCTGCAGCCCACACACAAACTTGTCCCTTAACGTATCTGCTAGTCCCTCTCCAAACTGGCAGTGTTTCGATAGCTTGCGCAGTTCCGTTAGGTACTCAGCATTGCTTTCGTCTTTGTGTTGGTCCCTTTTATGGAACTTAAATCATTCTGCTATCAGCAGCGGTGTGGGGTTTAAGTGGTCCTGTAGGAGTTCTACTATGCTTTCGAAATTCTTGTTCACAGGCTTCTCTGGGGTTATTAGGTTTTGCAGTAACCCATAAGTTTTTGCACCCATGGAATTTAACAAAACCAGTGCTTTCCTAGCATCTGGCACTTCATTCGCCCTGCAGTACACCTCAATACGTTCCACATATGTTGCCCAATCTTCGACTTCATTGTCGAACATAGAGATACTGCCACTCTTTGGCATCCCTGGGTGTGATTTAACTGTCAAAAATGGCATCTCCCGCGCTTCCCCTTCTTCTCCGCTGGCACAAAATGGCGTATCCTGCGCTTTCCTTGCTTCCCGCGCTCGCCGTTCTTCTCCGCTGCGGCTTCTAAAAATGGCGTCTCCCGCGCTCTTCCTTCTTCTCCGCAGCTCAATGGCATCTCCCGTGCTCTCCCTTCTTCTCCCCGCAGACACTGTTCAGCCCTTGAGCCCTGGCTGTGTTCTGCGCGTTTTTTTTTGTGTGCGCCTTTCCCGTTTCCGCTGCTCGGTCCTGAACCCGGCTGTTGCTTTACCCTCTCTCTCTCCATTTTGTTTTTCCTCGACGCCGCTCGGTTTTCAACCCCCGGCTGCGCCCTGTGCGCTTCACCCTCTGTCTTACCCCGTCGATGCTGCTCGGCTTTCTCTCCGCCGTCGGTCGGCTCCAGCCACCGCTGTCCAGGAAGGGTCTGCGCTGTACCTGTCATTTGTCTATTGCTGATCGTCGTGGCTGGGGAACCAAGCCCGGCTCTCCAGAGCCTCCCCTGCGATGTTCACTCTCTGCCGGACGACTGGGCAGTTGCTCGTGGTCGACGCCCATGCTTCTGGCCTCGACTTTCTTCCACCGCCCTCCCGGAGCGAATCCTTGAAGGGAAATGCAGAGTTGCAGGTAGATTCGAATCGACACTCATCGCCACTGTTAGATCCGTGATTCTGAGAGTATGATGTTTTTCAATAACCACACGGATGCTGTAACTTAACAATCAACAGGTATTTACTGGAGTAGGGTAGTCTCAAGACTGGGGTACAGAGGCATGCTCAAGGCTTATATACAGGTGTGGTCACTGCCGGTACTACAGTATACAGGAGCTGTAAAAGTAGTTCTCTCTTAAAGGTACATACACTACAGTTATGAGGGACAAATTGGCCATGGTAGATTGGGAGACTACACTAAAAGCTATGAAGGTGGACATACAATGGCTAACATTCAAGGAAATAATGCATAATTTGCAACAAACATATATTCCTCTAGGGCATAAAAACCCAAAAGGAAATGTGATCCAACCATGGCTAACAAAAGAAATTAAAGCTAGCATTAAGTCAAAGGAGGAAGCTTATAAAGTTGCCAGAAAAAGCGGTCAGCCTGAGGATTGGGATCTTTTTAGAAATCAGCAAAGGGGGACCAAGAAATTGATAAAGAAAGGGAAAATGGAATATGAGCACAAACTAGCAAAAAATATACAAACAGATTGTAAAAGCTTCTATAGGTATGTGAAAAGGAAAAGACTGGTGAAGGTAAATGTAGGTCCTTTACAGTCAGAGATGGGAGAATTTATAATGGGGAGTGAGGAAATGGCAGAGAAATTAAATAAATACTTTGTTCCTGCCTTCACGGAGGAAGACACAAAAAACCTCCCAGAAATACGAGAAAACCAAGGGTGTGGCAAGAATGAGGAACTTAAAGAAATTATTATTAGTAAAAAAACAGTACTAGCAAAATTAATGGGACTAAAAGTCAATAAATCCCAAGGACCGGATGACCTACATCCTAGGGTTTTGAAACAGGTGGCCATTAGGATAGTGGACGCATTGGTTGTCATCTTCCAAAATTCTATAGATTATGGAATGGTTCCTGCAGATTGGAGGATAGCAAATGTAACCCCACTATTTAAGGAAGGAGGGAGAGAGAAAATGGGGAACTACAGACCTGTTTGCCTCACATCAGCAGTTGGGAAAATGCTGGAGTCTATTATAAAGGATGCAATAACTGGGCACTTAGAAACTAATAGTAAGATTGGGCAGAGTCAACATGGATTTATGAAAGGGAAGTCCTGTTTGACAAACCTATTGGAATTCTTTGAGGTTGTAGCTAGTGGAGTAGACAAAGGGGAACCGGTAGATGTGTATTTGGATTTTCAGAAGGCCTTCGATAAGGTCCCACACAAGAGGTTGGTGAACAAAATTAGGGGTAATATCCTAGCATGGATTGAGAATTGGTTTACAGACAGAAAACAAAGAGTAGGGATAAATGGGTCTTTTTCAGGAAGGCAGGCTGTGACTAGTGGGGTACCGCAAGGATCGGTATTTGGGCCCCAGCTATTCACAATCTATATCACTGATTTGGATGAGGGGACTACATGTAACATTTCCAAATTTGCTGATGATACAACGCTAGGTGGCAGTGTCAGTTGTGAAGAGGATGTGAAGAGGCTTCAAGGGGATCTCGACAGGCTCAGTGGGTGGGCAAGAACATGGCAGATGGAATATAATGTGGATAAATGTGAAGTTATCCACTTTGGTAGAAAAAACAGAAAGGCAGAGTATTTCTTAAATGGTGAAAGATTGGGGAATGCAGATGCTCAAAGGGACCTGGGTGTCCTTGTACACGAGTCACTGAAAGTGAATGTGCAGGTGCAGCAAGCTATTAGGAAGGCAAATGGTATGCTGGCCTTCATTACAAGAGGATTTGAGTACAGGAGTAAAGAAGTCTTACTCCAATTATATAGGGCTTTGGTCAGACCATACCTGGAGTACTGTGTACAGTTTTGGTCTCCTTACCTAAGGAAGGATATACTTGCCATAGAGGGAGTGCAACGAAGGTTCACGAGATTAATTCCTGGGATGGCGGGACTGTCGTATGAGAAGCGATTGAGTAAACTGGGCCTGTATTCTCTTGAATTCAGAAGAATGAGAGGGGATCTCATTGAAGGATACAAAATTATTACAGGGCTTGATAGGGTGGATGCTGGGAGAATGTTTCCCTTGGCTGGGAAGTCTAGAACCAGGGGCCACAGCCTCAGGATAAAGGGTCGGCCATTCAGGACTGAGATGAGAAGACATTTCTTCACACAGAGGGTGGTGAATCTTTGGAATTCTCTACCCCAGAGGGCTGTGGAGGCTCAGTCATTGGGTATATTCAAAACAGAAGTGGATATATTTCTGACTAGTAAGGGCATCAAGGAATACGGCGATAGGGCCGGTGAATGGAATTCAGGCAGAAGATCCGCCATGATCTTACTGAATGGCGGAGCAGGCTTGAAAGGCCGAATGGCCCACTCCTGCTCCTATTTCTTATGTTCTTATGAGACCTATGCATGGAGGCAGAGGCCATGCCTGAAGTACTAAATGAGTACTTTGCATCTGTCTTCACCAAGGAAGCAGATGCTGCCAAAGTCATAGTGAAAGAGGAGGTAGTGGAGCTACTGGTTGAGATAAGAATTGATAAAGAGGAGGTACTAGAAAGGCTGTCTGAACTTAAAGTTGATAAGTCACCAGGACCTGATGGGATGCATCCTCGGATGCTGAGGGAGGTTAAGGAGGAAATCACGGAGGTACTGGCCATAATCTTCCAATCCTCCTTAGATATAGGGGTGGTGCCAGAGGACTGGAGAATTGCAGATGTTACACCCTTGTTCAAAAAAGGATGTAAGGATAAACCCAGCAGCTACAGGCCAGTCAGTTTAACCTCAGTAGTGGGGAAGCTTTTGGAAATGATAATCAGGGACAAAGTTAACAGTCACTTGGAGAAGTGTGGATTAATTAAGGAAAGCCAGCATGGATTTGTTAAAGGCAAATAAGTTTAACTAACTTGATCGAGTTTTTTGATGAGGTAACAGAGGGTTGATGAGGGCAATGCGGTTGACATGGTGTACATGGATTTCCAAAAGGTGTTCGACAAGTGCCACATAATAGGCTTGTCAGCAAAGTTGAAGCCTCACAGCGCCAGGGACCCGGGTTCGAATCCGGCCTCGGGTGACTGTCTGTGTGGAGTTTGCACATTCTCCCCGTGTTTGCGTGGGTTTTCTCCGGGTGCTCCGGTTTCCTCCCACAGTCCAAAGATGTGCGGGTTAGGTTGATTGGCTATGATAAATTGACCCTTAGTGTTAGGGGGATTAAATACGTGGGGATAGGGTGGGATATGTGTAGGGGTTACGGGGATCAGGTGGGATATGTGTCGGTGCAGGCTCGATGGGCCGAAATGGCCTCTATCTGCACTGTGGGGTTTCTGTGATTTCTGTGAAAAGGGACAGTGGCAGCATGGATACGAAATTGGCTAAGTGACAGAAAACAGAGAGTAGTGGTGAACGGTTGTTTTTCAGACTGGAGGCAGGTACACAGTGGTGTTCCCCAGGGGTCGGTACTAGGATCACTGCTTTTCTTAATATATATTAATGATTTGGACTTTGGTGTACAGGGCACAATTTCAAAATGTGCAGATGACACAAAATTGGAAGTATAATGAACAGTGAGGAGGATAGTGATAGGCTTCAAGAGGACATAGACAGGCTGGTGGAATGGGCGGACACGTGGCAGATGAAATTTAACGCAGAAAAGTGCGATGTGGTACATTTTGGTAGGAAGAACGAGGAGAGGTAATATAAACTAAAGGGTACAATCCTAAAGTGGGTGCATGAACAGAGAGACCTGGGGGTATGTGTGCACAAATCATTGAAGGTGGCAGGGCAGGTTGAGAAAGCGGTTAAAAAAGCATACCGGATCCTGGGCTTTATAAATAGAGGCATAGAGTCCAAAAGCAAAGAAGTTATGATGAACCTTTATAAAACACTGGCTCGGCCTCATCTGGAGAATTGTGTCCAATTCTGGGCACCGCACTTTAGGAAGGATGTGAAGGCCTTAGAGAGGGTGCAGAAAAGGTTTACAGGGATGATTCCAAGGATGAGGGACTTCAGTTACATGGATAGACTGGAGAAGCGGGGTTGGTTCTTGTTGTGTGTGTACCTTTAAGGGAATAACTGGTCTCAGACTGCAGTACCGGCAGTGACCACCCCTGTATAAAAGGCCCTAGCAGGCTTCTGTAGTTTCAGTTTCCAGGTTGTCTCCATTCAGTAAAGGCTTGTTAAACCAACTCCTGCAGTTCATGTCTCAATTGTACACGGACATAATACTGGCGACGAGTAAGAAATGAACTTACCTGCAACTCGGCAGCACCTCAGACGATGTTATTGAAGGTCGAAGCCAGAAGAAAAAAAAAATAACCCAAAGAAACTCGAGAAACGGGCGTCGACCGTGGGCAACCGCCCTCCAAATCATCGAATTGAAAAGTGCAGGAGAGACTGTCGAGAGCCAGGCTTGGTTCTCCAGTCTGTGGTTTCCCAGCTAATCGGGCTGGTGGCAGGTAGTGCACTGATCCTTCCTGGGCTGCAGCAGGCTAGAGCTCGATCGGGTGGCTCTGCAATGGGGCCGGGCAGCGAGTCGGGAAGCAAAGAGAGAGAGAGAGGGTGGAGCACACAGGGCGCGGCCGGTGCTTCGAAGCCGGGCAGCGTTCGGACCTAAGAAGAGGGAGGGAAGTGTCCCAGAGGGTCCGCTCCACGACAGGAACAGTTCTTCAATTAACGGAGCAAATATTGAAGCACGATAGAAAAATAAAAATACCGCGGAGAGCGGCGTTGGCAGCAGCGATCGGGGTGGCGCGAAGACCATAGGGCGTCACCATTACAGGATAGTAAAATAAATATAAGCGCCAGCAACAGCGTTGGCAGCAGTGGCAGCGGCGGAAAAGCACGGGAGGCGCCATTTTGATCCATCGGGGACGAAGGAAAAGCGTGGGAGGCGCCATTTTAGATTTTTAAGATGCCAAAGACTGGCGATATCACTGCCTTCGATAATGCAATAGAAGACTGGACCACGTATGTGGAAAGAGTCGAGGTATATTGCGAGGCAAACGAAATAGCCGATGAGAAAAAGGCATCGGTATTGCTAAATTTAATGGGCGCAAGAATGTACAGCCTATTGCGGGACCTGATTACTCCAGCCAAACCGAAGGCAAAGAGTTTTAACGAAATTGTTGCTATCCTACAGGAACACCTAAATCCTACACCGCTGCTAATAGCAGGAAGATTTAAATTCCACAGGAGAAATCAGCATAAAAATGAGAGCAATGCTGATTACCTTACGGAACTACGCAAGCTATCAAAGCACTGCCAGTTCGGAGCAGGACTGGCAGATACCTTACGGGACAAATTTGCCTGTGGACTCCTGAGTGAAGGAACCCAGAAGAGGTTACTCTCAGAGAAAGAGCTGACGCTAGATAAGGTTTTCAGCGTGGCAGTATCGTACGAAGCAGCAGCAAGGGGAGCTGCAGAAATACAACAAAAGCCACAGGAATACGGCACCCACAAAATGACATGGGGATTTGCAAAATGTTATTGCTGCGGCAGAACTAACCATGACTGCTGGTCCAAGGACAAAATATGCAGGAATTACGGAAAGATGGGACACATTGCACGAGTTTGCAGGTCTGGGAAGAAGACCAACGACAACAAAAAGGCTACTAAGGAACCGTACAGGAAAGTACAAAAGATGATGGACAGTAGTTCCGGAGACCAGATGAGCGATAGTGAATCCGGGAACAAGAGACTAAGCTGTCTCAAACTTCACAACATAATCGCAAAAGAGGATCACCGAACCATTTGGGTCACCCTCACGATAGCAGGGTCCCAAGTCAAAATGGAATTGGATACAGGATCAGCCCTGACCGTCATGAATCGACGAGACTATGAGCAGCTATTCTCACACATACCCTTGAGAGAGACAGCCATTGTCTTGAGGACGTATACGGGGCAAAAAGTATACCCCAGAGGAAAAATAAGGGTGCCTGTCGAATACAACGGCAAGAAAATACGGAAATTGTATCTCTACATTCTGCAAGATGGTGGACCACCATTATTGGGATGTGAATGGATCAGAAAGATAAGTTTAGACTGGCACTCCATTCAGGCACTGACGGTGGCTGGTAAAAAGGATGATGACGTCACTCCTGGACGATTGTCAACAATCTTAGCTGACGCCAAAGAGGTATTTCAACAAGAACTGGGCACACTTAAAGGCGTAACCGCCTCGATAAAAATAGAGGAGAATGCAATTCCCAAGTTTTTCAAAGCAAGACCAGTACCATATGCAATTCGCTCAGCCGTCGAGGCAGAGCTGGAGAATCTGGAGAATGCAGGCGTGTTATCTAAGGTAGACTGGAGCGAGTGGGCGACACCCATCGTTCCTGTCTTGAAGAAAACGTTAAACAATAAGTCTGAGGAGCCAAGGAAGGTTCGCATCTGTGGGGACTTCAAGGTGATGGTGAACCCAGTCCTTCACACAGTACAATATCCTCTTCCAAGGATAGAAGATATCTTCGCCTCACTATCTGGAGGGAAGCGTTTTACAAAAATTGACCTAGCACAAGCATATTTGTAGATGGATGTTGAAGAACCCTCTAGAAAGTATCTCACGATAAACACTCACAAAGGTCTTTACCAGTATAATCGACTGGTATTCGGAGTAGCATCAGCTCTGGCGATATGGCAAAGAGCGATGGAACGAGTCCTGCAAGGGATTCCGGGAACTCAGTGTTACTTGGACGACATCCTAGTGACAGGTGAAGATGACAGTGAACACCTTGCCAACCTAGAGCAGGTGCTCACTAGACTACGTGAACATGGGCTACGAGCCAATCGCCCCAAGTGCGAGTTTTTTAAGAAACAGATATCGTATTGTGGTCACGTGATTGATGAAGAGGGGTTGCATAAGTCCCCTGACAAAATTGAAGCGATAGGTAAGGCTCCAGCACCTGAAAATGTGTCGCAACTGAGGTCATTCCTCGGATTGGTGAATTACTACCATAAGTTTTTGCCGAATTTGTCCACAATTCTGCATCCACTGACCGCCCTACTACGAACGGGAGTAGCATGGAAATGGAGCGATGAATGTAAGCGGGCCTTTCAGAAGAGTAAGGACCTAATCACTTCAAGAGAAGTATTGGCTCACTACAACCCATCACTACCGATAAGACTGGCGTGTGATGCATCTCCCTACGGCATTGGGGCGGTACTGTCACATAAATTCCTTGATGGTTCAGAGAGGCCGATAGCTTTTGCGTCAAGCTCGTTACCTTCAGCCGAGCATAACTACGCCCAGATTGACAGAGAGGCCCTCAGCCTGGTGTGGGGGGTGAAGAAGTTCAATCACTACCTGCACGGTCAGAAATTTACTCTACTTACTGATCATCAACCTCTCGTCTCCATTTTCAACCCTCAGAAGGGCGTCCCGATAGTGACAGCACAACGGCTACAGAGGTGGTCCCTTTTCCTAGGGGCACACCAATATGACATCGAGTACAAAGGAACTAAACAGCATGGGAATGCTGATGGATTGTTGCGCCTACCGTTGCCGACGGTGGAAGAAGAACTGGCAGTGGATCCAGTGGAGTTATTCCACTCGACTGTAGTCGAATGTCTCCCTGTGACGAATGCAAACATAGAAAAGGAAACACGAAATGACCCGACACTCTCCTGGGTCTATGATTTAACGGTGAAGGGATGGCCAGTACATGGCGAACCACTGCTGCCAGCATTCTCGCTGAGAAGAGAACAGCTGTCAGTGTGCAGAGGAACCTTGATGTGTGGATCCAGAGTAGTAATTCCAACCAAATTGAAGGATAGAGTGCTCAATGAGCTTCATGAGGGTCATCTGGGAGGGGTAAAAATGAAGAACTTAGCCAGAGCGTTTGTGTGGTGGCCGGGAATCGATAGAGAAATCGAAGAGATGACCAAGAGCTGTACAGGATGCCAGAAGGTCGAAAACGCCCCACCACAAGCCCCTCTACATCCATGGGAGTGGCCCTCATCTCCATGGCAAAGGGTGCACATTGATTTTGCTGGTCCCTTTATGGACTCGATGTTTTTAATTGCGGTGGATGCACATTCAAAGTGGCCAGCGGTAATAAAAATGTCCTCAACCACCAAAGAAAAAACTATCACAGTCTTACGAACCATATTCGCCAGGAATGGGCTGCCTGAACAGATTTGCTCTGACAATGGACCACAGTTTGTGTCTGAAGAGTTCCGGAGGTTTTTAAAGAACAATGGTGTTAAGCATTACACATCCGCCCCATATCATCCAGCCACTAATGGATTGGCCGAGAGGTTTGTTCAAACATTCAAGAAGGCTATCAAGGCAATGTGTAATGAAGATATACCCCTACAACACAAGGTGGATAACTTCTTGTTTGCCTACCGGAATGTGACACATGCGGTTACCAACCAAACTCCAGCCATGATGTTCTTCAATCGAAGACTACGATGCCGCTTGGATTTGGTTAAGCCAAACGTCAGAAGAGATGTGGAGAACAGGCAGTTTCAGAATATGAATGAAAGGCCGACCAGGAGTTTCAAGATCGGTCAACCAGTTTTGGCCCGGGACTACCGCACAGAGAAATGGCAGCCAGGAACGATCTGTACACGGCAAGGACCTCTAATGTATACCGTGGACGTTGGAGAGAGCATTGTAAGATGCCATGCTGACCAGATTCTAGTGTCACTGGAAAACGTCAACTCCACACCACGATCTGACACACCTGGCGATGAAACCGAAGTACCAATTGCATCTACCGCAGAATCGGTGATATTGGAAGCAGACGAACCAAACAACGACATTGATCCCGACTCAACCTTGCCAGAAGAACCTGATATCCCAAAGAGGCGTTATCTAGACAGAATCAGGAAGCCTCCTCAAAGACTGAACTTATAATTGCTTAACTTCAACCAATGTATCTAGCAACCGTAATTGTAATTGTAATTAGTTATTATTTAGTTGTTAAATGAATGTTATGTACTGTTTATCTAAAAGGGGAGGAATTGTTGTGTATGTACCTTTAAGGGAATAACTGGTCTCAGACTGCAGCACCGGCAGTGACCACCCCTGTATAAAAGGCCCTAGCAGGCTTCTGTAGTTTCAGTTTCCAGGTTGTCTCCATTCAGTAAAGACTTGTTAAACCAACTCCTGCAGTCCGTGTCTCAATTATACACGAACATAATAGTTCTCCTTAGAGCAGAGAAGGTTGAGAGGAGATTTGATAGAAGTGTTCAAAATCATGAGGGTTCTAGACAGAGTAGATAGAGAGAAACTGTTCCCATTGGTGGAAGGGTCGAGAACCAGAGGACACAGATTTAAGGTGATTGGCAGAAGAACCAAAGGCGACACGAGGGAAAACTTTTTTATGCAGCGAGTGGTTAGGATCTGGAATGCACTGCCTGAAAGGGTGGTGGAGGCAGATTCAATCATGGCTTTCAAAAGGTAATTGGATAAGTGCCTGAAGTAAAGAAATTTGCAGGGTTACGGGGAAAGGGCGGGGGAGTGGGACTAGCTGAAGTGATTTTACAGAGAGCTGGCACGGGCTCGATGGGCCGAATGGCCTCCTTCTGTGCTGTCACCATTCTATGATTCTATATATGTCAAATAAATCAGCTTTGTTTCAAACACAATGGCCTAGAATTTCACTTGGGCGCGGGCAGCTCGCTCGCGCCCAAAAGTTAGCGCTGGGCGGGGAGGCATTAGCGCACGCCGTATATTCGTCTTCTGCGCCCCAATTCGGAAGCGGGCGCTATACCAGGGTGTGCCCGCCTCCGTTTGGGGCGCAGCAACTGAATATCAGCGCGCTAGTTGGCGCAGCGCCACCCGATGCGGTGCGGCAGGCTGCGGTACTGCAGGCCTCCTCCTCTTAAGGGGGAGATGCCTGCAACGGCCGCAGCCCCGATCGTGAGTGCCGGCAAAAGAGCCCGGCACAACGGAGAAGTGCCGGGCTCCACGGAAACCAGCCGGCAATGCCGCGGGGGGGGGTGGAGGAGGCCGGGGAAGGAGGTGCGGGCAGGCGGCCGCCGAAAAAGCGGCCGGCCGCACCTTCAGCTTTAAAGCGCCCCACTATGGCAGCAGGACGGCCCCGTTTTCTGTTCACTGTTTGCGCCCGCTTCGGAGGAGGCGGGCGCAAATAAATATGGGGATCGGCGCGGTTTCGGGGCGTTACGGACCACCGCGCACACCGATGACGTCATCGGTCCCGGCGCAGTGCTAACGGCTACCGCCGCCAATACCGCTGCACTCAATTTCCGCGCTACCACCCCGCCGGCGCAAAAGACCTCTTTAGGCGCTAAGTGGGCGCAAGGCCCACTGAATTTCTAGGCCAATGTGTTGAGTCCTTGACATCTCCAAGATAAGAGGAGACTAATTGATGTCCTGTTACAGACTGCTCCATTTTTGGGCCTTTTCTCCTTTCTAACTCTAGATTGTTTCAGTTCTCATACCTTCGGTTACTCTCATGGACAAGTCCTAGCTCCCCATACATTCCAGAGTGCCTCTCCTAGCCTTGGTATCCAGGGAAGGTATTAGTAACATGCCCGGGGTCACTAAACACAAAACTCAGTCTGTTAATCACTTTCAGCGACTGGACTCAGTGTGTGACCCACAGCATCTCTCTCACCTTCGATGTGTGAATAGAGCATGACGCCTCAGAACCTGGTTTTAAATTTACATCCACTCAGAAAATGTATTTAACAAAATACAAACAAATAAACACGTCACGGCCTAATAATCCAGCTCTATATTCACAGGAGGAAGCCTGTTATCTAACTCCTCGAGTGGACAAAATAATGAAAGATCCCAAATGTAAGAGTCCATCGAATCCTTTGTTAATACCTTTCAAATCCTGACCGGTTCCTTCCTTATTCTAGAATTCCCCATCCCTGTGGGAGTCGATACTGGTCAAAAACTACTAATTGGAAATTTCTCTCTTTCAGGTGTTTCAAGCTGACCAGGTCCTTCACTCAGAGAATCTCCAAGGAGACTCTTTGATTTAAACACAGCTCTCCCCTCTTTTATATCCGGGATTAGTTACCGGGAATTTGAATACCTGACCACTCAAATTTAAAAGGACCCTTCAGTGATATACAGATTGAACCAATCACACAGCTCTGGTGTGGAAGACTGCTAATGTGGTACCCTTGTTTAAAAAGGGAGAAAAGGATAGACTGAGTAATTACAGGCCAGTCAGCCTAACCTCGGTGGTGGGATAATTATTGTAAAGAATTCTGAAGGACAGGATAAATCTTCATTTAGAAAGACACGGATTAATCAAGAATAGTCAGCGCGGATTTGTTAAGGGAACGTCGTGTCTGACAAATATGATTGAATTTTTTGAGGAGGTAACAAGGAGGATAGATGAGGGTAGTGCATTTAATGCAGTGTATATGGACTTTAGCAAGGCTCTTGTTAAGGTTCCACATGGCAGACTGGTCACAAAGTTAAAAGCCCATGGGATCCAGGGCAAAGTGTCAAGTTGGATTCAAAACTGGGTCGGAGACAGGAAGCAGAGGGTAATGGTTGATGGGTGTTTTTGTGACTGGAAGGCTGTTTCCAGTGGGGTTCCGCAGGGCTCAGTACTAGGTTCCTTGCTTTTTGTGGTATATATCAATGATCTAGACTTGAATATAGGGGGTATGATTAAGAAGTTTGCAGATGATGCTAAAATCGGCTGTGTGGTTGATACTGAAGAAGGAAGCTGTAGACTGCAGAAAGAAACCAATAAATTGGTCAGGTGGGCAGAACAGTGGCAAATGGAATTCAATCCGGAGAAGTGTGAGGTAATGCATTTGGGGATGGCTAACAATGAAAGGGAATACACATTAAATGGTAGGACACTGAGTAGTGTAGAGGAACAAAGGGACCTTGGAGTGAATGCCCCTTTATCAACTTGTCCTCCCACTTTTAAAGGTTTGTGTATCTGAACCGCTTGTAGGTTTTAGAGATATTAACATAACAAGGTTAAAATACATTAGCATAAAATGTCTGATAGAATGTGTATTTTGGGAAAGAGAAGTTTAGTCTGAGTTAGAAACTCAAACAGGCGTTTCACTGCAGACAGGTCGCCATGGAGAGAAGGTGAGCGTCTGCAAATGGAGGAGAAATGGTGACTGGTCAGGGAGCGTCTGTAAATGAAGGAGAAATGGTGAGTGGTCAGGGAGCGTCTGTAAATGAAGCCGAAATGTAGACTGGTCAGGGAGCGTCTGTAAATGAAGGAGAAATGGTGACTGGTCAGGGAGTGTCTGTAAATGAAGGAGAAATGGTGAGTGGTCAGGGAGCGTCTGTAAATGAAGGAGAAATGGTGACTGGTCAGGGAGTGTCTGTAAATGAAGCCGAAATGATGACACATTAGGAGCGTGTAAAGAAGTAGAAATAGTAAACAGTTAGGAGGACATAGATGGACTGGTGGAACAGGCAGGTACATGGCTGATGTAATTCAGTGCAGAGAAGTGTAAAGTAATGCATTTTGGAAGGTCGAAAGAGGAGAGGCAATATAAACTAAATGGTACAATTTTAAATCGGGTGCAGGAACAGAGAGACCTGGGATTGTGTGTGCACGAAACATTGAAGATGGCAGGACAAGTTAATTGTTGAAATAGCAGACGGGATCCTTGGCTTTATTAACAGAAGCATAGAGTACAAAGCAAGGAAGTTATGCTGAACCTTTATAAATCTCTGGTTCGAGTATTGTGTCCAATTCTGGGCGCCACACTTTAGACAAGACCTCAAGGCCTTGGAGAGGGTGCAGAGGAGATTTACTCAGATGGTGCCAGGGATGAGGGGGTTCAGTTATCTGGAGAGACTGGAGAAGCTGCGATTGTTCTCCTTCAGGCAGAGAAGGTTAAGGGGAGATTTAATAGGGGTGTTCAGAATTATGAGGGGTTTTCATGGAATCGATAGGATAGTAGATGTTTCCACTGGCAGGAGGGTCGGTAATCAGAGGACACAGAATTAAAATAATTGGGCAAAAAGCCAGGGGGGAGATGGGGAGAGACTTTTTAAATCAGTGACTTGTTGTGATCTGGAATGCACTGCCTGAAAGGCTGGTGGAAGCAGATTCAACAGTAACTTTTTAAAGCGAATTGGATAAGTACTTCCCAAGGAATATTTTCCAGTCTATGGGGAAAGAGCCGGGCAGTGGGACTAATTGAATGGCTCTTTCAGAGAGCCGCACAGGCACGATGGATGAATGGCCTCCTTCTGTGCTGTATGATTCTGTGAAATGGTGATGGTCAGAGAGTGTCTGTAGAACAAGGTGAAATGGAGAGTGTTCAGGGAGAGCCCAGCACCAAAACAGGGAGATATTACAGATGGACAGGGAAGGCCAGAGTGTTGGAAAGAGCGGAAGACATCACAGACAGCCAGCCAGAATCAGCACCTTCAGGGGAGGAGAGGGAGAGGAACCAGTGAGTGTAGAACCGAACCCAGCCAGAGTCAGAACCCTCAGGAGAGGAGAGGGAGGGGAACCAGTGAGTGTGGAACTGAACCCAGCCAGAGTCAGCACCTTCAGGGGAGGAGAGAGAGGGGAACCAGTGAGTGTGGAACTGAACCCAGCCAGAGTCAGCACCTTCAGGGGAGGAGAGGGAGGGGAACCAGTGAGTGTAGAACTGAACCCAGCCAGAGTCAGCACCTTCAGGGGAGGAGAGAGAGGGGAACCAGTGAGTGTGGAACTGAACCCAGCCAGAGTCAGCACCTTCAGGGGAGGAGAGGGAGGGGAACCAGTGAGTGTGGAACTGAACCCAGCCAGAGTCAGCACCTTCAGGGGAGGAGAGAGAGGGGAACCAGTGAGTGTGGAACTGAACCCAGCCAGAGTCAGCACCTTCAGGGGAGGAGAGGGAGGGGAACCAGTGAGTGTGGAACTGAACCCAGCCAGAGTCAGCACCTTCAGGGGAGGAGAGGGAGGGGAACCCATGATTGTAGAACTGAACCCAGCCAGAGTCAGCACCTTCAGGGAGGAGAGGGAGGAGAACCAGTGAGTGTAGAACTGAACCCAGCCAGAGTCAGCACCTTCAGGGGAGGAGAGGGAGGGGAACCTGTGAGTGTAGAACTGAACCCAGCCAGAGTCAGCACCTCGAATTGTCTGTTCTGATTTTCTATCCTTGCTTTGCAGTGATGACTTTTGTAAACTCTTTTTACAGGCTGTAACACCGCAAACTCAAACCAAACATCAGGTCAAGATCTGACAGAGTCACTTCATTCATCAGGAACTGAATATCATTGGCCTTTGAATGTGGAAGGAGAAATGTTTGTCTGTTCTGTCTGTGGGAAAAGATGTCAAAAATCAGTGTGACTGGAAAAGCACCAAGACACCCACACCCGAGTGACAGTGTTCCAGTGCACTGACTGTGGAAAGAGCTTTAACCAGTTACACAGCCTGAAAAAACATCCCACCGTTCACAGCGGGGAGAAACCGTTCACATGTTCTGTGTGGACGAGGCTTCAACTGATCGTCCAACCTGGAGAGACACAAGGACACCCGCACCGTGTGGGGATTGTGGGAAGCGATTCAATTACCCATCCCAGCTGGAAACTCATCGACGCAGTCACACTGGGGAGAGACCGTTCAGTTGCTCTCACTGCCTGAAGACTTTCAAAGAATCATCAAACCTGCTGAAACACCAGCAAATTCACACTGGGGAGAGGCCGTTCACCTGCTCATTGTGTGGGAAGGGATTTTCTCAGTCTAACCACCTGCAGACACACCAGCGAGTTCACACTGAGGAGAAGCCGTTCACCTGCTGTGTGTGTGGGATGAGATTCACTCAGTCATCCAACTTCCGGACACACCAACTTGTTCACACTAATAAGAGACCTTTTAAATGTTCTGAGTGTGAGAAGAGCTTTAAAAGCACAAGAGATCTGCTGACACACCAGCGAATTCACACTGGGGAGAGGCCATTCACCTGCCCCGAGTGTGCAAAGGGATTCACTAATTTATCCAATCTGTGGACACACCAGCGAGTTCACACTGGGGAGAGAACATTCACCTGCTCCGTGTGTGGGAAGGGATTCACTCAGTCGTCCAACCTGCGGACACACCAGCGAGTTCACAAGTGACTGCAGGATTTGGATTCTGATGTTATTGCTGCTGTTAATCACATCCAGGACTGAACCTTGTTCATTCTGACAGTTGGGGTTTGTTTCAGCTGATGTCAGTAACCCCTATAACTGGGCTGGAGTTTAATCTGTATCAATGTCAATTAAATGAGCTTTGTTTCCCACACACACAGTGTGTTGAGTCCTTGATATCTCGACAATAAGAGGAGCTGATTGAGGACTTGTTACAAACTGAGTGGAATCCACCTGAGAACTGAGTTCCCACAACTTGTTAAAAGATGGATCTACAAGATGTCCAAGCCTGACAGGACAGAAAATTCTATTATATCACAGGGTCCACTTCAACCCTCCAGGGCAGTGAGCCCCTGTAACATTGGATTTTAACCGATGGGAAATATTCTGATAATTGGTTATTGTCACGGGGCAAAGCAGCCTTGTTACTTTAACATCCGTTTAATCAAACTCAATGGGCAATCTGATCTGCAAAGGGAAACGTATCCTTAAAGCTGACGGTGTCGGCAGTTCTGCAGCTCATTTCTCTGTGTGAGCGTGTCAGAATGAAAAGCTTTAACAACAGCCGATGTTTCACAAAGGGAGACCTCACCAGACCAAAGGCCATTGGTGGAGTTTAATGGGCTGTTTGTGTCACTGGGCTACAGGAGGCCATTTTTAACTGAAGGAAAACTGGTCACAGCAAACAGCGAGTTTAACAGACTGTCCCTGGTCCACTCGAACCCCCACCTTCTCTCTCTCACTATTTATGGGCACTGCTGCAGTAATTGCTCCTCTGACCTTTCCTCTCTTGTCCCTCCTACACCCCTAATACACGGCCCGACACAATCTCCCTCCCCCTACATCCTCACTGTGCTGGAATCCACACCAGTCTCCCCATCTGCTCCTTGTTCTCTCCCTGGATCCTAAAACTACTGAACTCACTCTTCCCCTCCTGAAGTCTACCGGCTCTAAAACTGAAGCTTGGTGTCCCTCAGTCCCGACTCCTTGATTTACCTCCCCTTCTCTCCTCCTCTTTCCCCCTTGGTTGTGTTCCACACTCTGGGCCTTGGGCCTTCCCCGGGGATTCTCAGTATGAACAGGTGGGATGTGTTTGGAGACAGGGTGTCCCGGCTCACCACCTTTAAAGGGACAAGGAGACGACCAGCTGGGCTGAATGGCCCTGCTTTATGACATCACTGCAGTGCCTAGCAACCAACCTCCCTGAGCCCTGCTCATTATGGGCTGGGTTTAGCTCAGTGCTGTTATAGGAAGGGAAACAGGAGCAGGATTCGCCCCGTGTGGAGCCCAGGATTAATGGGGAGAGGTACAGGATCAATTTATACCTTATTGAGTGAGAAATGTCATTGTCCCGGACACTCCCTGTCCCTCGGTATCTGTGTCGGGGAGCGGCTGATGGGTTTACTCTGTATCTAACCCGTGCTGTACCTGACTGGAGAGTGTTTGATGCTGACACTAGGGGCTCAGCTCCACGAGCACAACATTTAACCCAAAGATGATCTGATAAACCCATCAGCTTCTCCCCTGGACACAGGTCCTGAGGGACAGGGAGTGTCTCTGATATTTTGGTCGGTGTCGTTGATCAAGTTTAAACAGCTCGCTCACATCTCCTCTCACCCTGCTTTGTTCTAATGAGAAGTGCCCCAGTTTCTCTCGTCTCTCCTCCTGGGAAAGAGAAGTTCGCCTCAGTTAGAAACTCAAACAGGCGCTTCACTGCAGACAGGCCATCATGAGGAAACATTTCTTTACCCAGCGAGTTATTATGATCTGAAATGCACTGCCTGAAAGGGTGGAGGAAGCAGATTCAATAGTAACTTTTAAAAGAGAATTGGATAAATATTTGAAGGGAAAACATTTACCGGGATATGGGGAAAGAGCAAGGGAGTGGGACTAATTGGATAGCTCTCCCAAAGAGCTGGCACAAGCATGGTGGGCCGAATGGCCGGCTTTTGTGCTGCATCTTTCTATGATTCTCTGATAACTAAAGCCTCTCATCCGTGGTATAACCTCAGTGAATTTATTCTGCAGCCTCTCTGTGGCCCCGACATCCTTCCTAGTGTAAGATGCCCAAAACTTATTCTAACTGCAGCCGAACCAATGGTTTTGTTTTCTACGCCCTGTAAGGGGTTTTCCTTGAGAGATGTCCCTGAGGTTTCTCTCTCTAGAGGCCTCTCTCTCTTGCACAGTAAAACCTTGAGTGGTTCGACCCACTCGCCCCTTAGATTCTGTACTCTGGACTTAGAGGCAGGAACTACAATGTAGAGAAAACTCTTGTAGACCAAGTTTGATGAAACAAAATGAAACTTTATTGCATAAGGAAAAATATCAAATCAAATGCAAGCAGATAAGAGAGTATATGGGAGGGAAAAACACACACACACAAATCATAACGACACAGTACTGACTAAAGCAAATACAGGCATCTTATACTCTACAAAGATCATCATGAAATAAGGAAACACACGGAACATCGAGGGGCAACAACTCATGTTAATTGTACCCTTAAATCCACCCCCTTATTAAACCTATCTGGATCTGATTGTGAAGGGCCAGAAACATGCTCACCAATCCCACTAGGAAGTGCAAGGTTTTGAAATCGAGTCTGTGTTTGGTTCTTTCAGGCGTTTCATCTCCACGTGGATCGTGGAGCCCCTGCGAGCTGTGCTACACCTCTCTCCTGAGGTGGGGGTCGGGGGCGGCTGGACACCGGCGGGCCTGGATGTCAGTGGGGTCGAGGATTGTCGGCTCGACCCTGGTTAGAGGAGCCTTGGGCTGGCTCCCATCACTTCTTCAGTTCCTTTTCTCTTCTCCCGAGCCGGGGTGGCTGGAAGGTTTCTCCTCTTGGGGTTTTTATTTTTTTGTCTCTTCTCCCAAGTTGGGTCGATGGCCTCTCGTTCCGGCAACGGCCCGGGGACGGTCGATGATCTCCCGATGTGTTTCCCCGGGGCGGAACGCTGGTTTCGAGGCAGCCTTTTCGATGTTGGCTTTCTTCTTCCTCCTGTGATTGCCTGCTTCTTCTTCTGGGTGTCCGGATTCAAGCTGCGTCTTTCCAGCTCTCCAATCCTGCGTGTTTGTGTCCAAGCTCAAGCTCTCCCCAACTGCTGAAAAGTCTTCCAGATATACTTTCTTCCAGAAACCTCCGTCTCCCGCCCAAAATCAGGTTAGTCTTTGTTTTACTTTTGGCGGGCTGGGAGCACAGTGGGGTAGTCATTATATTTTAAAATGTCTTAAACGGCTGGTAAAAGGCCCATCTCTGGTCTGGAATTACCTTCATTGTTTTTAATGTCCTGCTGATCTCGTTATTGGGTCCTGGGTGCTGTTCTCATGAATATGAAATTGTCCCCTTTTGTTTGGGTCAACATTTTGATGGCCTCTGTCTCCAGGCCGATCTTGACTAGATCTGCATCTAATCCATATGCATACGTGTGGGTCTGGTTTCGTTCTCTCAGAAACGGCTTCCAGAACTTGCTGTAGGTTGAATCCACAAAGCTGTCTGAGGTTGCGCAGGAACCATTTTAAAGTGTCCCAATAAGCTGGTCACATGGTATGGCAGCCATTTTGTATGCCCCTTTTTCTGAGCTTCTTTTAAAACAGTCTTTAAAATCACGGCCTCTTCTGCCATTTGACCCTTATTAATACAAAGTCCAATTTTGCGAATCCTACAGCCCCATTTATAAAAAACCTCGGGTAACATTTTTAAACCACTTTATAAACTTTTCCTCCAACTTTTAAAGATTTGTGTATCTGATCTCCCTGTAGATTTTAGAGATATTAACATAACATGGTTAAAATACTTTGACATCAAATGTCTGATATAATGTGTATTTTGGGAAAGAGAAGTTTCGTCTGAGTTAGAAACTCAAACAGGCGTTTCACTGCAGACAGGTCGCCATGGCAACACTGATAAGACATTCCATTCACTGAATCGACTGGTTGGAAACTGTACTCAGATCAGGGGAAAGAACAGGTTTTGTCTGTTATTAACCACAATATAAGCTTAAACCAGAGTGAGTAATAGAATAGACTAGATTATAATGTGTGATGTTTATATACCTATAATTGTGGAACTATAAGAAATAACATTATTAACAGCAGGCAGTGTAGTTTAGGGATAATGAGAACATTACTGAAGAAAAGTAACTGCTGGGAACCATGGAATGTGTCCTCGTAAATCACAGATTAGAGAAATTCCAGCTGTCTTTTCCTCACTTCCTGCCAAAACCCAGAGTCCGGTGCCAGAGATGGATCACTGCAGGGTATAAAAGTGAGGGGATCCTGATGTAAGGGGGCAGTCGGGACTGGAGACACCGGAGATCAGGCTCAGGGTGCCCGAGGTTCCATCCAGCGGGCAGACCGCGTGTAAGTTACTGTGGACTCGCGGGACTTGCATATTTACTCTGACTGATGGATCAATATAACGTATGGTAGAGGACAGAGAATCTGCTGACCTTATATTTCTTAGTACGGTATTAAAGTTGCTGAGACTAGACTCCCGAACCTGCTAATGAATAAGACAAGGCATTAGCTCGAATCTTACGCCTCTTTACTGTTCTACTCCTCCACTGCTTTTATTTTATTTTACCATTTAATGTACATTTCCTACGATTATCTTCCTCCCAAAATGTATAACCTCACATTTCTCTGTGTTAAATTTCATCTATCATCTACATGCCCCATTTACTAACCTGTGTATTCACACTGAAGTCACTTGTAGTGCTTTTCACAGTTCCCCACGCTCCCTGTTTCTGTGCCCCATAAACCCAAGCCCAGATCATTCCTCTATATTGAGAAGAGCAATGGTGCCAACACTGACCCTGGGGGACATCACTGTTTACATCCCTCCACATCCATTAACCACTACTCTCTGTTTTCTGCCCTTTACCCAACTTCCTATCCACGCTGCCCCACTCCCTTTAATACCGTGAGCCTTAATTTGATCAACAAGCCTCCTGTCCGGCACCTTATCAAACACCTTTTGACAATCCATCTCCACAACACCCACTGCATTTCCTTTCTCACTACACTGAGTTATTTCCTGAAATAATCCCTGCTGTCTGTCCTGAATGAATCCATTTCACTACCAAATGTTGCAATGTTTGCTCCACCCCACAGGGTTTCATCTGTTTAAAGCCACAACAGAAAGGCCCAGTTTTCTCCTGGAGTTTGAGAGAAATCAGGTTTGAAAATGATGCAGACTTTCAGCCAATGAGGGAGCTCCGGGCTGAGCCCGGCCCACTGGGCACCGCAAGCTCCACCCCTCACACACTCCGATTGGCTGGAAGACCAACCGCCCACTCGGTCCTCCAGCCCCGCCCCGCTCTTCCTTTTGGTCCAGAGCTCCCGTCAATCACTCGGGCAGTGTGAGCTGAGCATGTGCGGGCGGTGGTGGCGACTGTGGGCGAGGCAGCTTCTTCTTCTTCTTAGGCAGTCCCTGGGAACCGAGGATGAAGCTTCCACATTAAAAATGAGTTCTCAGGTGACTGATGAGTCCACTGTGGGACCTACAGTCTCTGTCACAGGTGGGGCAGACGGTGGTTGAAGGGGCGGGTGGGTGGGGTGCTTGGGTTGACGTGCGCTCCTTGCACTGCCTGCGCTTGGCTTCTACTTGCTCCCAGCAAAGGGACTCGAGGTGTTCGGCGCCTTCCCGGATGCTTCTCCTCCACTTTGTGCGGTCTTGGGCCAGGGATTCCCAGGTGTCGGTGGGGGTGTTGCACTTTTTCAAGGAGGCTTTGAGGGTGTCCTTGAAGCATTTCCTCTGCCCACCTGGGGCTCTCTTGCTGTGCCGGAGCTCCGAGTAGAGCGCTTGTTTTGGGAATCTCGTATCGGGCATGTGGACAATGTGACCCGTCCATCGGAGCTGATCGAGCGTGGTCAAAGTTTCGATGCTGGGGATGTTGGCCTGAGCGAGAACACTGACGTTGGTGCGCCTATCCTGCCAATGAATTTGCAGGATCTTGCGGAGGCAGCATTGGTGGTACCTCTCCAGTGCTTTGAGGTGCCTGCTCTACATTGTCCATGTCTCTGAGGCATACAGCAGGGCGGCTATCACTGCTGCTCTGTAGACCATGAGCTTGGTGCTGGGTTTGAGGCCCTGGTCTTCAAACACTCTCTTCCTCAGGTGACCGAAGGCTGCACTGGCACACTGAAGGCAGTGTTGGACTTCGTCATCAACATCTGTTGTTGACAGTAGGTATGGAAAGTGGTCCACGTTGTCCAAGGCCTTGTCGTGGATTTTGATAATCGGGGGGCAGTACTGTGTGGCGGGGGCAGGTTGATAGAGGACCTTTGTCTTACGGATGTTTAGTGTAAGGCCCATGCTCTCGTACACTTCAGTGAAGGTGTTGACGATGGTTTGGAGTTCGACCTCCGAGCGAGTGCAGACACAAGCGTTGTCTGCATACTGTAATTCGACGACAGAGGATGGGACGACCTTGGATCTGGACTGGAGGCGACGGAGGTTGAACAGTTTCCCGTTTGTTCTGTAAATTAGCTCCACTCCAGCGGGGAGCTTACTGAGGGTGAGATGGAGCATTGCAGCAAGGAAGATCAAGTAGAGCGTTGGTGCGATGACACAGCCTTGCTTGACCCCGGTTCGTACGTGAATTGGGTCTGTGGTGGATCTGTTGGTCAGGATCACGGCTTGCATGTCATCATGAAGTAGGCAGAGGATGGTGACAAACTTTTGAGGGCAGCCGAATTGGAGGAGGACACTCCATAATCCCTCACGGTTGACAGTGTCGAAGGCCTTTGCATGATCAAAGAAGGCCATGTACAGCGGTTGGTGCTGTTCCCTGCATTTCTGTTGTAATTGACGTGCGGTGAAGATCATGTCCATTGTGCCCCTTAGTGGGTGGAAGACCAACTGCCCGCTCGGTCCTCCAGCCCCCCCCGCTCTTCCTATTGGTCCGGAGCTCCCGCCAATCACCCGGGCAGTGTGAACTGAGAATGCGCGGGCGACTGTGGGCGAGGCAGCAGGTGAGAGATGGGTGGAGGGAGCGGATTAATAAACCCCGGGGGGACGCGGGCTTCACACAGCCCGAGTGCGGCCCCAGGCACCATTGTTAAAACACTCAACATTATCCGCTTCACAAACACCTGGGGTGGGCCTCAGGCCCTGAACAAGAGCCTCCGGGCTGGGCGTTTGCCCCGAGTGGGACCGCAGCTGTGGGGCTTTCTCCCGGTGACAGGCCCGGGTTAACGGCTGCCATCTTGAGAGGCTCAGGGGGCAGCAGGGCGCATGCGCGGCCCCCTTGGCCAGGAACCAGGAGGAGAGAATCTTGTCAATTTCTATCCTGGACTCACAGTGATGGCTTTTGTAAACTCCTTTTACAGGCTGTGAGAAGGGCAGCATTTACACACCGCAAACTCAAACCAAACATCACATCAAGATCTGAGAGTCACTCCATTCATCAGGACCCGAATATCATCGGCCTTTGAATGTGGAAGGAGAAATGTTTGTCTGTTCTGTCTGTGGGAAAAGATATCAAACATCAGTGTGACTGGAAAAGCACCGAGACACACACACCCGAGTGAGAGTGTTACAGTGCACTGACTGTGGAAAGAACTTTAACCAGTTACAGAGCCTGAAAAAACATCGCACCGTTCACAGCGGGGAGAAACCGTACACGTGTTCTGTGTGTGGATGAGGCTTCAACTGATCGTCCAACCTGGAGAGACACAAGGACACCTGCACCATGGAGAAACTGTGGAAATGTGGGGACTGTGGGAAGGGATTCAATTTCCCGTCTGAGCTGAAAACTCATCGGCGCACTCACACTGGGGAGAGACTATTCAGCTGCTCCATGTGTGGGAAGGGATTCACTTTTTCATCCAACCTGCTGACACATCAGCGAGTTCACACTGGGGAGAGGCCGTTCACCTGCTCTGTGTGTGAGAAGGGATTTAATCGATCATCGAACCTGCTGAGACACCAGCGAGTTCACAAATGACCACAGGGGTTGGATTCTGCTGTTATTGCTGCTGTTAATCACATCCAGGACTGAATCGTGTTCATTCTAACAGTTGGGGTTTGCTTCTGCTGATGTTAATAACCCCTATAACTGGGCTGGAATTTAATATTCTGGATAAATGTCAAATAAACCAGCTTTGTTTTAAACACATTGTTGCAGATTTTTCTCTTTCCCACCTGAGTGTTTAGCATCACCTGGCTGGAGCTCAGAAAGGACAATCTGGGGGAGGATCGTACGGGGGGAACAGAACTTCAGCCTGGACACAGTCCTTCAGGGCCACACTGAGAGGGGCAAACGGCACTTTGGTCTTTCTCGTCTCTCTTCACTGACAGCAAGGTCTCCGTGCGGGTAATCTTGAGGCGTGTGAGAAATGTGTCCCAGCCACTCTCTGCCATGGCTCAGAGCTCCTAGACACAGAACAGAAGGCTCCTTTACAACTGTGTTTAGAGTCAGGAAGAACAACGGTGAATGCTGGAAACGTGCTATCAAATCAGAGATTGGGGTCAAACTGCGATTTGTTCCCGACTGAAAGTGAAACGGCAGGTTTATGTTTCTAGTCTAAAAATGACTGTGGTAATTATTCTATGAAGATTTAACGTGTTTGTCTGACAGTCCTGAGTCTACCATTTTAAGGCAGGCATTAATCCATCTAAAATAAACCCATTTAAAATAAATTGGTTAAAGTCTGCATTAAAAAAGCAGATGGAGGAGTTCACAGGAGCCTGTTAACTGCTGGTACAATTATACAACAGACATTTGATCTCCAGATAAAGAAGGACCTGCAGCGTGTTTCCAGGAATTCCCTGTTTTATTGATGTGTGTGTGTTAGACACCAGGATAACTAAAAATACACGACCCGGAACATCCACGGGGGTGCGATCCCAACAGTTACTCTGAGATCACTCCCGCTGCGGAACTCCACCACTGACCCTGCTGAAGGTTGTAGGCTCAGGGAGTGGGGCCTCCGGGAGTGGACGGTAAGAAAGCTGGGTTTCAGTATCCTGACAAATATATGGCGAGGAACCAGAGGAATCCTTACTGAGGAACAGTCTGGGGTTTTACCGGCCAGCGTAGGTCTAGGGGTGAATGATTCCTGACTCCCCGAACTGTCTTACATTGAACCCAGTTTGAACAAGAATTCAGTTTACAGGAGAATAGGGACAAATATCACCCACAATTGAGGGAGACAAAAGCAGCCATTGGAGAGGCTAAGAGATTTTTGGAAAAGAAGACTGTGCACAATTGTGGTAATAATAGCAAAAGCTTTTCCAGCTCCGTCAGGAGGCAGAAGACACAGTCACAGAGTTACTGCAACAACAACTTGTATTCTGTCTCTGTAATCTCCTCCAGCCCCACAACCCTCCCCCCACCAATCAGCGCTCCTCCGATTCTGCCCCCTTGAGGATCCCTGATTTTAATCGCTCCACCATTGGTGGCCGTGCCTTCAGCTGTCGAGGCCCGAAGCTCTGTAATTCCCTCCCTAAACCTCTCCATCTCTCCACCTCTCTTTCCTCCTTTACGATGCTCCTTAAAACCTACCTCTTTGACCAAGCTTTTGGTCACCTGCCCTAATTTATCCTTATGTGGTTCGGTGTCAAATTTTTTGTCTTACAATACTCCTGTGCAGCGCCTTGGGATGTTTTACTACATTAAAGGCGCTATGTAAATAAAAGTTGTTGTTGTTGTTATACAGCACATGTAACAGTAAAACAACCCAAGGAGATTCACACGGGCGTTATAAATTTAAATTTGACACCGAGCCACATAAGGAGGTTTTAGAGCAGGTGACCAAAAGCTCGCTCAAAGAGGTAGGTTTTAAGGAGCCTCTTAAGAGAGGCAGAGAAGTTTAGGGAGGGAATTCCAAAGGTTAGGGCCTTGGCAGCTGAAGGCACGGCCACCAATGATTGAGCGATTAAAACCGGGGATGCTCAAAAAGGCCTGAATTAGAGAAGCGCAGATATCTCGGATGGTTGTGGGGCTGGAGGAGATGATAGAGTTAGGGAGAGGTGAGGCCATTCCTGTTCAGCCTTTCCTGATAAGTATATCCTGTTGGGTCATAAGAACATAAGATGTAGGAGCAGGAGTCAGTCACTTGGCCCCTCGAGCCTGCTCCGCCATTTATTGATATCATGGCTGATCTGATCTTGGGCTCAGCTCCATTTCCCTGCCCACTCCCCATAACCCTTGACTCCCTCATCGTTCAAAAATCTGTCTATCTCCACCTTAAATATATTTAATGACCCAGCCTCCACAGCTCTCTGGGGAAGAAAATTCCACAGATTTACGACCCTCTGAGAGAAGAAATTCCTCCTCAATTCCGATTTAAAAGGTGCCCCCTTAATCTGAAATGATGACCCCTAGTTCTAGATTCCCCCACGAGGGGAAACGTCCTCTCCGCATCGACCTTGTCGAGCCCCTTCAGTATCTTATATGTTTCAATAAGATCACCTCTCATTCTTCTAAACTCCAATGAGTATCGGCCCAACCTGCTCAACCTTTCCTCATAAGACAACCCTTTCATCCCAGGAATCAACCTCATGAACCTTCTCTGAACTGCCTCCAATGGAAGTATATCCCTCCTTAAATAAGGAAACCAAAACTGTACGCAGGTCTCACCAGTTGTAGCAGGACTTCTCTACTTTTATACTCTATTCCCTTTGCAATAAAGGCCAACACTCCATTTGCCTTCCTAATTAATTGCTGTACCTGCATGCTAACTTTTTGTGTTTCATGTACAAGGACCCCCAGGTCCCTCTGTACCTCAGCATTTTGTAATCTCTCCCCATTTAAATAATAATTTGCCTTTTTATTTTTCCTACCAAAGTGGATAACCTCGCATTTTCCCACATTACACTCCATCTGCCAGATTCCTGCCCACTCACTTAGCCTGTCTGTATCCATTTGGAGATTCTTCGCGTCCTCCACACAATTTGCTTTCCCACCTATATTTGTGTCATCAGCAAATTTAGCTACAATACACTCAGTCCCTTCATCCAAGTCATTAATATAGATTGTAAATAATTGAGGCCCCAGCACTGATCCCTGTGGCACCCCACTAGTTATAGGTTGCCAACCGGAAAATGACCCATTTATCCCAACTCTCTGTTTTCTGTTAGTTAGCCAATCCTCTATCCATGCTAATATATTACTCCAACCCCATGAGCTCTTATCTTGTGTTGTAACCTTTTATGTGGCACCTTATCGAATGCCTTCTGGAAATCCAAATACACCACATCTACTGGTTCCCCTTTATCCACCCTGCTCGTTACATCCTCAAAGAACTCCAGCAAATTTGTCAAACGTGATTTCCCTTTCATAAAACCATGCTGACTCTGCTTGACTATATTATGATTTTTTAAATGTCCTGCTACCACTTCCTTAATGAAGATCAAAATCAATGCATCCACTATCTCTGCAGCCACCTCTTTTAAGACTCTAGGATGCAGGCCATCGGGTCCAGGAGACTTGTCCACCTTTAGTCCCATTAGTTTGCCTAGTACTTTCTCTCTAGTGATAGTGATTGTTTTAAATCCCCCCCCACCCCAATTGCCCCTTGACTATCCATTATTGGGATGCTTTTAGTGTCTTCTACCATGAAGACCGATACAAAATATTTGTTCAAAGTCTCTGCCATTTCCCTGTTTCCCATTATTAATTCCCCAGACTCTTCCTCTAGGGGACCAACGTTTACTTTAGCTACTCTCTTCCTTTTTATATACCTGTAGAAGCTCTTACTGTCTGTTTTTATATTTCTTGCTAGCTTACTCTCATAAGCTATCTTCTCTCTCTTTATCATTTTTTTAGTCGTCCTTTGCTGGTTTTTAAAAATTTCCCAATCCTAGGCCTTCCACTATTCTTCACAACATTGTATGCTTTTGTTTTCAATTTGATACCATCCTTTACTTCCTTAGTTAGCCACGGATGGTTCATTCTTCTCTTAGCATCTTTCTTTCTCTCTGGAATATATCTTTGCTGAGAGTTATGAAATATCTCCTTAAATATTTGCCATTGCTTTTCTACAGTCTTACCCTGTAATATATTTTCCCAGTCCACTTTAACCAAGTCTGCCTTCATACCTTTGTAATTACCTTTGTTTAAGTTCAGGACACTAGTTTGAGACCTAGCTTTCTCACCCTCAAACTGAATTTGAAATTCTACCATGCTATGATCACTCTTCCCAAGAGAATCCTTCACTTCGAGATCATTAATTAATCCAGCCCTGTTACACATTACCAGATCTGAAATAGTCTTCTCCCTGGTTGGTTCCACAGTGTATTGTTCCAAGAAACCATCCCTTATACACTCCAAGAACTCTTCCTCAAGTCTACCGTTGCCAATATGCTTTCTCCAATCAATATGAAGATTAAAATCTCCCATGATTACAGCCGTACCTTTCTTACAAGCCTGTATTATTTCTTGATTTATATTCTGTCCTACAGTGTAGCTACTGTTTCGGGGCCTATAGACCACTCCCACCAGTGACTTCTTACCCTTATTATTTCTTATCTCCACCCAGCTGATTCTACATCTTGATCTTCTAAGCCAATATCATTTCTCACTACTGCACTGATCTCATCCCTTATTAACAGAGCTACCCCACCTCCTTTCCCTTTCTGCCTATCCATAAGAAATGGCAAATACCCCTGAATATTCAGTTCCCAGTCTTGGTCACCTTGCAACCATGTCTCTGTAATGGCTATCAGATCATACCCATTTATTTCTATTTGTGCTGTCAGCTCATGTATTTTGTTATGAATGCTGCGTGTGTTCAGATAAAGAGCTTTTAATTTTGTCTTTTTACCATTTTCCCCTACTCTGACCCCTCTTTCAGATGCACTCTTATGTGTATACGCTCTGTCCCTTCCTGTCACACTCTGGTTATCATTACCCCTATCGCTACCCTGAATGTTTGCCTTCTCATTTTTCTTTGACTCAGCATATCCTCCCACTGCCCCCCCCCCACCCCCACTATTTAGTTTAAAACCCTAGTTATTTGATTCACCAGGACACTGGTCCCATCCTGGTTCAAATTAAACCCGTCCCGAAGGAACAGCTCCCTCTTATCCCAGTACTGGTGCCAGTGCCCCAAGAATCGAAACCCATTTCTCCCACACCAATCTTTGAGCCACTCATTCATCTCTCTGGTTTATTTACCCTATGCCAATTTGCACGTGGCTCAGGTAGTAATCCAGAGATTATTACTTTTGTGGTTCTACTTTTTAATTTAGCCCCTAGCTGCTCATACTCCCTCAGCAGAACCTCTTTCTTTGTCCTACCTATGTCGTTGGTACCTGCATGGACCACAACAACTGGATCTTTCCCCTCCCACTCTAAGTTCCTCTCCAGCCCAGAGGAGATGTCCTTTACCCTGGCACCGGGCAGGCAACACAGCCTTCGGGACTCACACTCTTGGCTGCAGAGGACAGTGTCTATCCTCCTAACTATACTGTGCCCTACTACGACTACATTTCTTTTTACTCCCCCAACTTGAATGGCTCCCTGTACCATGGTGCTGTGGTCAGTTTGCTCATCCTCACTGCCGTCCCTGCTCTCGCCCACACAGAGAGTAAGAACCTCGTAACTGTTGGACAATCATCTGTAGGTCTGTAGGTCTACGATCGTCCTTGCAAATCTTTGTTACACCTTCTCCAGTGCCTCGACTTTTTATAATTTGGAGACCAAAACTGGGCACAATTCTCCAATTGTGGTCTAACCAAGATTCGATACCAGTTTAACATAACTTCTCTGCTGTTCAATTCTATCCCTCTAGAAATGAACCCCAGTGCTTGGTTTGCTTCTTTTATGGCCTTATTAACCTGCGTCGCTACTTTTAGTGATTTGTGTATCTGGAACCCGAGATCGCTTTGCTCCTGTGCCCTATTTAGACTCTTAATT
This sequence comes from Somniosus microcephalus, assembly GCF_052327205.1. Lineage (NCBI taxonomy): Eukaryota > Metazoa > Chordata > Chondrichthyes > Squaliformes > Somniosidae > Somniosus > Somniosus microcephalus. The sequence continues at coordinate 60,861,589 of NC_140990.1, read as the reverse complement.
TCCAAGTAGTATGTGGCCTCCTTATTATTCCTACCAAAATACACCACCTCACACTTATCTATATTGATATTCATTTGCCAATTACATGCCCATTCTGCAAAGGTATTAATATCTTCTTGTATTTTGTCGCAGTCTTCCTCAGTATTAACTTTACCCTCCAACTTGGTGCCAATAACAAATTTAGAAATTGTTCTTCTGATTCCCGAGTACAAATCGTTTATGTAAACAGTGGTCCCAGCACTGATCCCTGTGGAACACCACTTTCCACCTTTTGCCAGTCTGTGTAGCTACTCCTGACCCCTACTCTCTGTTTCCTGTTTTGTAACCAGCTTGCTATCCATAACAGTCTGTAAGATCTAGAAGATGACCAAGGTCAGGCCGTGTGGAGTGAAGGGCCAGGCAGCAGAATGGATGGAAAGATGGCTACAAAACAGAAATCAGAGGGTTGGAATTAAGGGAGTTAAGGGAAGTTGCTAGCCATCTTTCCGTCATATTTGTGTGTGTCGCTGTATGCTACATATACTATAAGCCCACTGACTCCCACAGTTACCTGGACTACACTTCCTCCCACCCCGCTTCCTGTAAGGACTCTATTCCATTCTCCCAGTTTCTCCATCTCCGCCGCGTCTGCTCTGACGATGCCACCTTCCATACCAGTGCTTCCGCCATGTCTTCCTTTTTCCTCAACCGAGGATTCCCCTCTACCGTGGTTGAAACAGCCCTTGACCGTGTCAGTTCTATTTCCCGTGCTCCTGCTCTCACCCCTGCCCCTCCCTCCCTCCCGGAACCACGATCGGGTTCCCCTTGTCCTCACCTTTCACCCCACCAACCTCCACATTCAACGGACCATCCTCCACCATTTCTGCCACCTCCAGCATGATCCCACCACCAAACACATCTTCCCCTCACCTCCCCTTTCAGCATTCCTAAGGGACCGCACCATCCGAAACACCCTGGTCCACTTCTCTATCACCTCCAAAATCCCTTCCCCTGGCAACTTCCCGTGCAAGCGCAGGAGATGCAACACATGCCCTTTTACCTCCACCCTTCCCACTGTCCAGGGCCCCAACTACTCTTTCCAAGTGAAACAGCGATTTACTTGTACTTCTTGCAAATTAGTGTACTTTATTCACTGCTCACGATGCGGTCTCCTCTACATTGGGGAGAGCAAATGCAGATTGGCTGACCACCTTGCAGAACACCTCTGTTCAGTCCGCAAGGGTGACCCCGAGCCTCCGGTTGCCTGTCACTTTAATTCTCCGCTCCACTCCCACTCTGACCTGTCCGTCCTCGGCCTATTACACTGTTCCAATGAAGCTCAACGTGAGCTCGAGGAACAGCACCTCATCTTTCGATTAGGCACTTTACAGCCTTCTGGCCTCAACATCGAGTTCAACATTTTCAGATCATAACCTCGGCCCCAATCATATTTTCTCTCTCTCACATGGCAGCTGTTGACCATCCTGCCATTTACACTTCATCTAGAGTCATCTTTTGTTTCTTAACTTGTCCCATTACCATCTCCATTTGCCTTGCACCATCATCCCTTTTGTCTCTTAATCTCTCCTGCCTTCCATCCTATCACAGACCTTCCCTTTTGTTCTTTCCTCCCCTCCCCCCTCTCCCTACCCCTACACTTGCTTTAAAACCTGTTACATCTCCAACTTTTTCCAGTTCTGACGAAGGGTCATCGACCTGAAACGTTAACTCTGTTTCTCTCTACAGGTGCTGCCTGACCTGCTGAGTATCTCCAGCATTTTCTGTTTTTATTTCAGATTTCCAGCATCCGCAGTATTTTGCTTTTGCATAGTTATTACTGTTTGTTTCATATTTGTGGTGCACTAGGGCTCTTGCCTAAACGGTTTTTTGTTCCCGTCTGGTCACAGTGGGACTACTTAATGTCACCCCTACCGGTAGTCAAAAAATGCTCACTCTCAATCGGATGACAATAAATTATTTTTTTCACCAATTGGGGCTTCCAACAGCAGTCTCGTAACCCAGAATCCCCCGCGCAGCAGAATGTGCCCTATCAATGACTATAGGAGCCCAGTGTGCAGGCGCAGGACGGGGCTGTGCTCTGAACATGTGCAGTGCGAGTGGTAGAGACGGAGTGAGTTGGAAGAGACGCTCCCGGGAGGCGGTAGGGTATCTTGGGCTCAGGGAGCAATTCGATCTGTGGCTGGGCTGGGAAGCTTCATTAACACCCGGTGCAGGCCCCGAATAAGAGCCCACAGGCCCCGGGTTTGCCTCGCGGTGACAGGCCCGGCCGCCCAGGTCAGCGGGGTCACTGGCCGCCATCTTGGACAGGCCGGGATCACGGCGCATGTGTGGCCATCTTGGGCAGGAACAAAGACTGGGCGGGGCTTCAGGGTCCCAGTGACCAGGAGAGACAATCATTGACTCATTGATTTTATTCTCACTCTGCACACAGCGGGTGGAGAACTGAACCCAACCAGAGTAGAGGGAGGGGGAAAACTGGGAGTGGAGGAAAGAAATGTTGGAGATGGTGCGATGGGTTTGGATTTCAGCACAGGGAGGAGGGAGAGTGTGTGGGATGGGGATTTACAGCTTTGGGGTAACAAGTGAGGAAAGAAACATAGAAACATAGAAGATAGAAGCAGGAGTAGGCCATTCGGCCCCTTGAGCCTGCTCCGCCATTCAATGAGGTCATGGCTGATCATCCAAAATCAGTACCCTGTCCCTGCCTTCTCCCCATATCCCTTGATCCCTTTAGCCTTAAGAAAAATATCTAACTCCTTCTTGAATATATTTAATGAATTGGCTTCAACTGCCTTCTGTGGTAGCGAATTCCACAGGTTCACCACTCTCTGGGTGAAGAAATTCCTCCTCATCTCTGTCCTAAATGGCTTACCCCTTATCCTTAGACTGTGACCCCTGGTTCTGGGCTCACCCGCCATCAGAAACAGCCTTCCTGCATCTAGTCTGTCTACTCCTGTTAGAATTTTATCAGTTTCAATGAGATTCCCCTCTCATTCTTCTAAACTCCGAGTATAAGCCCAATCGACCCAATCTCTCCTCATACATCTGATGAATCCTCGCTGCACTCCCTCCATGGCAAGAACATCCTTCCTCAGATAAGGTGACCAAAACTGCACACAATACTCAAGGTGTGGTCTCACCAAGGCCCTGTACAACTGCAGCAAGACAGCCTTGTTCCTGTACTCAAACCCTCTCGTTACGAAGGCCAACATACCATTTGCCTTCTTAACCGCCTGCTGCACCTGCATGCTTACCTTCAGCGACTGGTGCACAAGGACACCCAGGTCTCGTTGCACTTCCCCTTCTCCTAATCTATTGCCGTTCAGATAATAATTTGCCTTCCTGTTTTTGCCACCAAAGTGGATAACCTCACATTTATCCACATTATACTGCATCTGCCATGCATCTGCCCAATCACCCAACCTGTCCAAATCATACTGGAGTTTCTCTGCATCCTCCTCACAGCATACACACCCACCCAGCTTTGTGCCATCTGCAAACTTGGAGATATTACATCTAGTTCCCTCGTGTAGATCATTAATATATATTGTGAATATCTGGGGTCCTAGCACCAATCCCTGCGGTACCCCACTAGTCACTGCCTGCCACTCGGAAAAAGACCCGTTTATTCCAACTCTTTGCTTCCTGTCTGCCAACCAGTTCTCTATCCTAATCAGTACCTTACCCCCAATCCCATGTGCTTTAACTTTACACGCTAATCTCTTATGCGGGACCTTATCGAAAGCCTTCTGAAAGTCCAAATACACCACATCCATTGGTTCTCCCTTATCTATTCTACCAGTTACATCCTCAAAACACTTCATGATGCCTCTCATTCTTCCATACACCATTCACCACCACTCTCTGCTTTCTCTCCCTCAACCAGTATCACTCCACTGAATCTGTGCTGTACCTTTTCCAAGGCCAACATATCTTTCCTTAGGTTCGGTGCCCAGATCTCCAGATGGGGTCTGACCAAGGCTCTGTACAACTGCAGCATCGCTTCTGTATTCCAGCCCCCTGGAGATAAAGGCCGACAGTCCATTAGCCTCTTGATTACTGTCAGGATTTGGAAGGTATTTACAATGGATTCGAGCGGCCCCTACATTTGGGATCTTTCTTTATTCCATCCACTCGAGGAGTGTGATAACAGGCTTTCTCTTGTGAATATAGAGCTGGATTATTGGGTCATGATGTGTTTACTTGTTTGTCTTTTGTTTAATTTCCTGAGTTAATTTAAATCTAAACCAGCTTCTGAGGCGTGATGCTCTATTTGTAGTGTATGTAACCTGTACCACCTTAAGAGGATACCTTAAGGTGATGGACTACTTTTTGATGGCTCCTGTACATTGTAGTACCGGTGGTGACCACACCGGTATATAAACCCTGCAGAGCAAAGTGTATCCCAGTTCAGCCCTGACCCTCAATCACAAAAGACCTGTTTAATTATTTCTGTAGTCTGTGTCCTGTTATTCAGCATAACTACATTTGAAAACACAGACTCAACAGTGGCGACGAGTCTGATCTTACCTAGCGGCAGTTGCATCAAAGGAAGCTTCGTCCTCTGAAACGGGCGTCGAACAAGGACATCCACCCTCAACATCCTGCTGGGCACTGCATCGCATGGGAGGCCATCGGGAATCCGAGTTGGTTTCTGGCCACGAAGTCAAACATCAGTGAACATCCCTTCGACGACAGCGGCGGGTAAGCCCGATCGAGCGGCATGGGGGGGAAGTCGGCCGAGTTGTCAGTAAGAGAAGGGGAGGGAAACAACGAAAAGGGCGGAGAACATGACCGCAGCTGGTGTCAGGGGCTGGACTGCAATCGGGGCAGAGACGCGCAGCAGCCAGAAAAGCGTTTATGACCACAAGGAGCGCGGGAGCGGCGGGGAACAAGAGCAGCAGTGTAGGGGAAAATAAAGGACCGCTGGGAGGCGTGAATGGCAACAGCACGGGAATCACCATTTTGAGTCGGCGGGGGAAGAAGACAAGCGCGGGAAAAGCCGCCAAGCACGGGCAGCCGCCATTTTGAAAAAAAATAAAAAATAAAATAAAATAAAATAATAATCATATCCGAAGGAAAGGAAACTCAACAAGGATGCCAAAAATGGGTAACATCACTGCTTTTGATAATGATGTGGAAGATTGGGCCACTTATGTGGAATGCATCGAAGTTTACTGTACAACGAATGAGGTACCGGAGGATAAGAAAGCACTAACCCTATTAAACTCGATGGGTGCGAAGACGTACGGGTTATTAAGGAACCTTGTAACACCAGATAAACCGGTAGGGAAGAGTTTCGCGGATATTTTTACTATCCTGCAAGAGCATTTAAACCCCACGCCGCTGCTGATAGCGGAACGATTTAAATTCTACAAAAGAATTCAACTTAAAGAAGAAAGCAACGCTGAATTCCTAACCGAACTCCGCAAGTTATCAAAGTACTGTCAGTTCGGTACAGGACTAGCAGACGCACTGAGAGATAAGTTTGTGTGTGGGCTCCTAAGGGAAGGAACCCAGAAGCGACTGCTAGAGGAAAAGGACCTTACGCTGGACAAAGCTTTCAGCATTGCAGCATCGCACGAGGCAGCAGCACGAGGCACTGCAGAGATACAGCAAAGGCCATTGGAATTCAGCACCAATGAAATGGCATTGGGCACAGTAAAGTGCTATCATTGTGGAAGGACAACACATGACCAGAACCAGTGCTGGTTCAAAGATAAAGAATGCAGGCAATGTGGCAAACTTGGTCACATAGCGAGAGTATGCCGGTCAGGAAAGAAGACCAGCAGCAAAAAGTCACCGCAGGAGAAGTACAAAAAGTACACAAGGTGACAGAGAACAGTTCAGATGAACAGAAGACGGATTCAGACTCCAGCAGTAAGCAACTGGGTTGTCTGAAAGTACATAATGTGGGTAACACAGCAGACCACCAAACTATCTGGGTCACGCTTCGGATAGCAGGAGTCCAAGTGAAGATGGAATTGGACACTGGGTCGGCATTAACGGTCATGAATAAGCAAGATTACAAAAGGTTATTCTCGCACATTCCCCTGAGGGATACGGAGATTGTATTGAAAACATACACGGGGCAAATAGTATACCCCAAAGGAAAGATAAAAGTAAACGTGGTCTACAATGGTAAAGAATTTCAGAAAATGGACTTGTATGTGTTACCTGATGGAGGTCCGCCACTACTGGGACGGGAATGGATCCGGAGAATAAATGTGGACTGGCATTCCATACAAGCACTGACTGTAGATGCCTGTAAGGAGGACGACGTCAAACCTAAATGACTGTCCAAAATCTTAGACGATGCTAAGGAGGTGTTCCAACAAGGACTTGGAACACTGAAAGGAATTACGGCAACCATCAAGGTTGAAGAACATGCAAACCCAAAATTTTTCAAAGCCAGAATGATATGACCTGCTGTGGAAGCAGAGCTGGAAGGGCTAGAATGTTCAGGGGTACTGTCCAAGGTGGACTGGAGCGAATGGGCTACATCCATTGTTCCTGTCATGAAGCGTTTGTTGAGCAACAAGCTGGGGGAACCTGGGAAGGTTCGCATCTGTGGCGATTTCAAGATCACTGTTAATCCGGTTCTTCACACAGTGCAATATCCGCTTCCGCGGATTGAAGATATCTTCGCTTCGCTGTCTGGTGGGAAACACTTCACTAAGATAGACCTGGCGCAGGCGGACCTACAGATGGAAGTTGATGAAGCGTCACGTCAGTATCTCACGATCAACACGCATAAGGGCTTATATCGGTATAATAGACTGGTTTTTGGAGTGGCATCGGCTCCAGCGATTTGGCAAAGGGCCATGGAGCAGGTATTGCAGGGAATTCCAGGCACACAATGCTACCTGGATGACATCCTGATTACAGGAGATAACGATAATGATCACCTCGTGAATTTGGAGCAGGTGCTCATCAGATTGAAAGAATATGGGCTCAGAGTTAATCGCCAGAAATGCGAGTTCTTTCAAAAGCGAATCTCGTACTGCGGCCACGTCATTGACCGGGAGGGGCTCCATAAGTCACCTGACAAGATCGAAGCTGTTGTAAAAGCTCCTGCACCGGAGAATGTATCCCAGTTGAGGTCGTTCCTCGGGTTGGTTAACTATTACCATAAGTTTCTTCCAAATTTATCCATGGTGTTACACCCGCTAAACACTCTTTTGCAAATGGGAATACCATGGAAGTGGAGCGATGATTGTAAGCGGGCGTTTCAAAAGAGCAAAGCACTGATCACCTCTAAGGAAGTGTTGGCTCACTTTAACCCAATGCTGCCTATTCGCTTAGCTTGTGATGCTTCTCCATATGGCATCGGGGCAGTGCTCTCACATAAGTTTCCAGATGGCTCGGAAAGGCCAGTTGCTTTTGCATCCAGATCATTGACCTCCGCTGAGCGCAACTATGCTCAGATAGGGAGGCTCTCAGCCTCGTGTGGGGAGTTAAGAAATTTAACCATTACCTGCAAGGCCAAAAGTTTACGCTGCTGACAGATCACCAGCCGTTGGTTTCCATTTTCAACCCTAAGAAGGGTGTTCCGGTAATGACGGTGCAGAGGCTTCAGAGATGGTCCCTTTTCCTAGGGGCACATCAATATGATATTGAACTCAAAGGTACAAAACAACATGGTAATGCTGATGGGCTGTCGCGCCTGCCACTACCTACAGCGGAAGAGGCACCGGCAGTTGACCCTGTAGAGATATTTCACTCGACCATCATCGAATGCTTACCAGTCACCAATGCGGGTATTGAGAGAGAGACCCGAAATGACCTGACACTGTCTCGGGTCTACGACTTGACAGTGAAGGGATGGCCAGCACATGGCAAACCACTGTTACCAGCATTCTCAGCCAGACGAGAACAGCTGTCCGTATGTCAAGGAACATTGATGTATGGTACAAGGGTGATTATTCCTCCAAAATTAAGAGAGAGATTTCTGAAAGAATTGCACGAAGGTCATCTGGGGGGAGTCAAGATGAAAAGCCTTGCTAGGGCTTATGTGTGGTGGCCACGTATCGACAAACAAAGAGAGGATCTGACTAAAAGCTGCTCAGGGTGCCAAAAAGTTCAAAATGCACCTCCAATTGCACTGCTGCATCCGTGGGAATGGCCTTCAGCCCCATGGCAATGTGTGCATATCGACTTTGCACGTCCATTCATGGATTCCATGTTTTTGATAGCAGTAGACGCACATTCTAAATGGCCAGAAGTGATTAAGATGTCGACCACTACCTCTGAGAAGACGATCGCAGTTCTAAGAACCATATTTGCAAGGAATGGGTTGCCGGAGCAAATATGTTCAGACAACGGACCACAGTTCGTGTCAGAAGAATTCCAGAAATTCATGAAAAAGAATGGAGTGAAACACTATACATCTGCCCCATATCATCCGGCTACAAATGGGTTGGCCGAGAGATTTGTTCAAACGTTCAAAAAGGCGATAAAGGCCATGAGTGAAGACCATATTCCACTACAACACAAGGTGGACAATTTCCTGATGGCATATCGAAACGCCACGCATTCAGTGACAAATCAAAGCCCTGCCATAATGTTCTATAACAGAAGGTTGCGGTCCCGGTTGGATTTGTTAAAACCCAATGTGCGAAGGGAAGTCGAAAACAAGCAATTCCAGCATGTAAATAACAAGGCCACTCGTAGTTTCGAAATAGGACAACCAGTGTTGGCCAGGGACTACAGGGATGATAAATGGCAACCTGGAACAATTCGTGCATGACAAGGACCCTTGATGTACACGGTAGACGTTGGAGAGAACGTAATACGACATCATGCTGACCAACTTGTGGAATCGAGAACAAGGGTCGACCCCATGTCTACGGCAGAGACACCAGTTGAAGAACTTATTGAGCCTGTAGCATCTACTTCAGACTCGAACGTACCTGATGATGTTCAATCCATAGGAGATCAAGTGGATGAGTCACCCCAGCAACGAGAACCAGAGACCCCTGAAAGGCGTTATCTGGGCCGGATCAGGAGGCCTCCTCAGAGACTGAATCTTTGAACAGTTGTGTGTAAATTGTATATATGTTATCCATGTAATGTTTAATTTGGGGTGTACACTGTTAAGCTAAAAGGGGAGGAATTGTAGTGTATGTAACCTGTACCACCTTAAGAGGATACCTTAAGGTGATGGACTACTTTTTGATGGCTCCTGTACATTGTAGTACTGGTGGTGACCACACTGGTATATAAACCCTGCAGAGCAAAGTGTATCCCAGTTCAGCCCTGACCCTCAATCATTAAAGACCTGTTTAATTATTTCTGTAGTCTGTGTCCTGTTATTCAGCATAACTACATTTGAAAACACAGACTCAACACTATTCACACATCGAAGGTGAGAGAGATGCTGTGGGCCACACGCTAAGTCCAGTAGCTGAAAGTGATTAACAGACTGAGTTTTGTGTTTAGTGATCCCGGGCATGTTACCGATACCTTCCCTGGATACCAAGGCTGGGAAAGGCACTCTGGAAGGTATGGGGAGCTGGGACTTGTCCATGAGAGTAACCGGAGGCCTGAGAACTAAAATAATCTAGAGTCAGAAAGGAGAAAAAGTACAAATTATCAGTAACTGGGACATCAATTACCTTGAAGACATCAAGCAGTTGACACCGTGTTTGAAAGAAAGCTGATTTATTTAACATAAATCCAGAATATTAAACTCCAGCCCAATGATAGACGTTACTAACATCAGCAGAAACAAACCCCAACTGCCAGAATGAACATCCGTGCCTTAGTTACCTCGAGACTCGACTATTCCAACACTCTCCTGGCCGGCCTCCCACACTGCACCCCCCGTAAACTTGAGCTCATCCAAAACTCTGCTGCCCGTGTCCTAACTCGCACCAAGTCCCGCTCACCGATCACCACTGTGCTCGCTGACCTACACTGGCTCCTGGTCCAGCAACACCTCGATTCGAAAATTCTCATCCTTGTTTTCAAATCCCTCCATGGTCTCACCCTCCCTATCGCTGTAACCTCCTCCAGCCCTACAACACTCCGAGGTATCTGCGCTCCTCCAATTCTGGCCTCATGTGCATCCCTGATATTAATCGCTCCACCACTGGCGACCATACCTTCAGCTGCCTGGGCCCTAAGCTCTGGAATTCCCTCCCTAATCCTCTCCGACTCTCTACCTCTCTCTCCGCCTTTAAGACGCTCTTTAAAACCTATCTCTTTGAGGGAGCTTTTGGTCATCTGTCCTAATAACTCCTTAAGTGGCTCTGTGTCAAATTCTGTTTGATAACGCTCCTGTGCAATGCCTTGGGACATTATCCTACGTTAAAGGCACTATATAAATGCAAGTTGTTGTTGCTTGATGTGATTAATAGCAGCAATAACAGCGGAATCCAAACTCTGAAATCAAATGTGAACTCGCTGATGTTTCCACAGGTTGGATGAGCGAGTGAATCTCTTCCCACATACAGAGCAGGTGAACGCTCTCTCTCCTGTGTGAGCTCGCTGGTGTGTTAGAAGTTGGGATAATGTAGCGAATCTCTTCCCACATTCAGTGCAGGTGAACGGCTTCTCCCCGGTGTGAGTGCGTTGGTGTGTCACCAGTTCCTGTTTGCTTTTAAAGCCCTTTTCACAATCAGAGCATTTAAAAGGTCTGTTATCAGTGTGAATACGTTGGTGTGTTAGAAGGTTGGATCAAGTAGTGAATCCCTTCCCGCACATGGAGCAGGTGAATGACCTCTCCCTGGTGTGAAGTTGCTGGTGTTTCAGTAAGGTGGAGGAAAGACTGAATCCCTTCCCACACTGGAGCAGTTAAACGGTCTCTCTCCAGTATGAACTCACTGGTGTCCCAGCAGGGTGGAAGTTTGAGTGAATCCCTTCCCACATACAGAGTAGGTGAACGGCCTTTCTCCAGTGTGAATACACTGATATTTCTGAAGACTGGATGATTTCATGAATCCCTTCCCACACACAGAGCAGGTAAATGGCCTCTCCCCAGTGTGACTGCGCCGATGAGATTCCAGTTCTGATGGGGAACCGAATCCCTTCCCACAGTCCCCACATTTACACCGTTTCTCCATGGTGCAGGTGTCCTTGTGTCGCAACACATTGGAAGATCAGTTGAAGCCTCGCCCACACACAAAACACGTGTATGGTTTCTCCCCGCTGTGAACGGTGCAATGTTTTTTCAGGCTGTCTAACTGGGTAGAGCTCTTTCCACAGTCAGTGCACTGGATCACTTGGGTATGTGTGTCTCGGTGCTTTTCCAGCCTCAATGATGATTTAAATATTTTGACACAGACAGAACAGACAAACATTTCTCCTTCCATAATCAGAGGCCAATCATATACGAATTAAGTGATTCTGTAAGATCATGACGAGATGTTTGGTTTGAGTTTCCCGTCTGTAAATCCTGCCCTTCTAACACCCTGTAGAAGGAGTTTACAAAGGTCATCACTGTAAATACAAGATAGATATTCAGAACAGACAATTTAGTTGCTAAGGAACATTCTTTCACTTTTCGTTCCGCCAAAGCTGTAACTCCCCCATCCGCCACACTCCTCCCGCTCTCTGGTCATTGTTCGAGATTCATCGCTCGCTCTCCTACTATTTCTTTCTCCTCTCCAGATTGTCTCTCTTCCCCTCCTTAAAGCGCTGACTCAGTCTGGAGGCCAGTTCCACTCATTTACTCGTATTATAGAAGTTTACAGACGCTCCCTGACCAGTCTCTATTTCTCCTCCATTTACAGATGCTCCCTGAACAGTCACAATTTCTCCTCCATTTACAGACGCTCCCTGACCAATCTCCATTTCTCCTCCATTTACAGACGCTCCCTGACCAGTCACCATTTCTCCTCCATTTACAGATGCTCCCTGACCAGTCACCATTTCTCCTCCATTACAGATGCTCCCTGACCAATCTCCATTTCTCCTCCATTTACAGACACTCCCTGACCAGTCTCCATTTACAGACGCTCCCTGGCCAGTCTCCATTTACAGACGCTCCCTGACCAGTCCCCATTTCTCCTCCATTTACAGACGCTCCCTGACCAACCTCCATTTCTCCTTCATTTACAGACGCTCCCTGACCAGTCCCCATTTCTCCTCCATTTACAGACGCTCCCTGACCAATCTCCATTTCTCCTTCATTTACAGATGCTCCCTGACCAGTCACAATTTCTCCTCCATTTACAGACGCTCCCTGACCAGTCACCACTTCTCCTCCATTCATAGACGCTCCCTGACCAGTCACCATTTCTCCTATATTTACAGGCACTCCCTGACCAGTCACCATTTCTCCTCCATTTACAGACACTCCCTGACCAGTCTCCATTTACAGACGCTCCCTGGCCAGTCTCCATTTACAGACGCTCCCTGACCAGTCCCCATTTCTCCTCCATTTACAGACGCTCCCTGACCAATCTCCATTTCTCCTTCATTTACAGACGTTCCCTGACCAGTCCCCATTTCTCCTCCATTTACAGACGCTCCCTGACCAATCTCCATTTCTCCTTCATTTACAGATGCTCCCTGGCCAGTCACAATTTCTCCTCCATTTACAGACACTCCCTGACCAGTCTCCATTTACAGACACTCCCTGACTTCCTGTCTGTCCCGGAGTATGGCGCGGGGCCCCTTGGCTGAGCGAATCGGGAGAAACCGGGAAGCAGCGGGCGGATAATGTTGAGTGTTTTAATAATGGGGCCTGGGGCTGTACTCGGGGTGTGAGCAGCCCGCGTCCCCCCAGGGTTCATGAACTCGCTCCCTGAGCTCGGGGTGTGAGCGGATCGCGTCCCCCCGGGGTTCATGAACCCGCTCCCTGAGCTCGGGGTGTGAGCAGCCCGCGTCCCCCCGGGGTTCATGAACCCGCTCCCTGAGCTCGGGGTGTGAGCGGCCCGCGTCCCCCCGGGGTTCATGAACCCGCTCCCTGAGCTCGGGGTGTGAGCGGCCCGCGTCCCCCCGGGGTTCATGAACCCGCTCCCTGAGCTCGGGGTGTGAGCAGCCCGCGTCCCCCCGGGGTTCATGAACCCGCTCCCTGAGCTTGGGGTGTGAGCAGCCCGCGTCCCCCCGGGGTACATGAACCCGCTCCCTGAGCTCGGGGTGTGAGCGTCCCGCGTCCCCCCCGGGGTTCATGAACCCGCTCCCTGAGCTCGGGGTGTGAGCGGCTCCCGCCCCCCCGGGGTTCAGGAACCCGCTCCCTGAGCTCGGGGTGTGAGCGGCCCGCGTCCCCCTGGGGTTCATGAACCCGCTCCCTGAGCTCGGGGTGTGAGCGGCCCGCGTCCCCCCGGGGTTCATGAACCCGCTCCCTGAGCTCTCTCACCTGATGTGTCAGCGGCTGCTGCCAAGGTCCGCGCATGCTCAGCTCACCTTCTGTTGTTCAGGGTTAAAGGTCAAGCCCCGCCCCTCTCACACTCCGATTGGTTGATGGACCCGCCGCCCGTTCGGTACTCCAGCCCCGCCCCTCTCGCTCCCTATTGGTCCGGAGCTCCCGTCAATCACCCGGGCCGTGTGAGCTGAGCATGCGCGGACCTTGGCAGCAGCCGCTGACACATCAGGTGAGAAAGCTCAGGGAGCGGGTTCATGAACCCCGGGGGGACGCGGGCTGCTCACCCCCCGAGCTCAGGGAGCGGGTTCATGAACCCCGGGGGGACGCGGGCCGCTCACACCCCGAGCTCAGGGAGCGGGTTCATGAACCCCGGGGGGACGCGGGCTGCTCACACCCCGAGCTCAGGGAGCGGGTTCATGAACTCCGGGGGAGTCTGCGAGATTCTCAGCAGCTCAGCTCTGCTCGGTGCTGTGTGAACGGGCTGCTCCACACCCCGGCTGCTCACGGGGAATGCCAGTGCGGAGGGCCCAGTGCAGAAGGCCCAGGGTGGAAGACCCAGAGGAGAGTGTCCTAGGCGGGAGGCCCAGCACAGAGGACCCCAGGCGAGGGGCCTAGGGCGGAGCGGCTGGTCAACAGAAGCGGAGTCGGGAGATGCTGTGGGTGAGCATGCTGCACGGTTTCTAAAGTTGAAGAACGGTCTCCGGCCCGAATGAGTTCCAGCGGCCCTGCCTGCGCTCCATCTGGTGGCAGCTGTGAGGCTTTGTTTCGGTGATGGGATCGGGTTTGTGCGCCGCCATTTGGTGGAGGAAAGACAGACTGTTCCTATCTATAGTATGGTGCTTGAGCGGCCATAAGATGGGAAAAGAGAACGGGATAAAAGTAAAAAAGGAAAATTTAAAAAAAACAAGGTATATCGGCAAGGAATAATGATGTCTTGATGGCTGGGTCCTGTGAGTGATAACAGCAAGAAGAAGGGAATTTGAGTAGTCATTTTCTTCTTTTACGGGATTTGAGAAAGTCGTCGGCTTCTTTTCTGTGGAAAGGTTGAAGACTGTGGATAAGGATTATGACATTATATGGTTGGATAACATCAAGTGAAGACGAGGAGTTATTAGAGTGCCAATAGGACTGGCGTTGAACTGGTATTACTTGTTTTTGAAGAAGTTTTGGGTTCTGGTTAAAAGTAGTTTACTTGAAGTCTTAAATGATTTTTTGATATGGTTGTGGGATTTTCTATATTGTGGTGTTATTTAGTGTTAAAACCTTCCTTAATCGAACGAACGAATGCTCCAGTGAACGCACGCATGCGGATACAAATATATGCACGCACGCACGCATACACAATAGAACTTACGATCGACCGAATGAAGGGCCCGCTCTCCAGGATAGGGGTTACTCGGTGAGCGTGAGGCCTGCCGGACGGATGAACGAACGCACGCATGCACGCAGGTAGACAAATGATACGCACGCATACACAATGGAACTTACGTTCGGCCGAATGAAGGGCCCTCGCTCCCCAGGATGAGGGTTGCTTGGTGAGCGTGAAGACTGCCGGATGGATGAACGAACGCACGCATGCACGCAGATAGACAAATGGCACACATGCACGCAGTCATGCACATTGGAATTTACGCTTGAGTGAATGAACGAACGAACGGAGGAATGAATGACTGATTGAGCGATGCCAGTAGGACTGGCGTATACGGGTTCTTTCTCTTCTTGGTTTATTAATTAGTGGCAGTTTGTAATGTAAACATTATTGATTTACCTGTAAAATTTATTGTTGTATTTATATTGTTGACCATAATTGGTCAATGCATGTAATGGATTTACTATGTAACTGATGAGTTGTATAAGTACTGTTGCACTTGAATGTTAAGTTTTTTTTAAAAAGGACAACAGGTTATACCAAGCAAAAATGAAGAGTTGCTAGATTGCCAGTCGGGCTGGTATGTATTGTTTTTTACTATGGGTACCTGTATTGTTAATATTGTTGATTTGTCTGTAAAATTTATTACTGCATTTGTACTTTTAATCCTAAAGCTGCTTTTTTAAGGCTTTGCCTTATTGTGGTTAATGAATGTAATGGATTTATCATGTAATTGATGAGTTGTAACAAGTACTACCAGATTTAATTTTTTTTTTTAATTAACTCCGGGAGGACGCGGGCTGCACACATGAGTGCGGCCCCAGGCCCCATTATTAAAACACTCAACATTATCCGCTTCACAAACACCCGGGGTGGGCCTCAGGCCCCGAACAAGAGCCTCCGGGCCGGGCGTTTGCCCCAAGCAGGGCGGCAGCTGCAGGGCTTTCTCCCGGTGACAGGCCCGGGGTAACGGCCGGCATCTTGAGAGGCTCAGGGGGCAGCAGGGCACATGCATGGCCCCCTTGGCCAGGAACCAGGAGAGAATCTTGTCAATTTCTATCCTGGACTCACAGTGATGGCTTTTGTAAACTCCTTTTACAGGCTGTGAGAAGGGCAGCATTTACACACCGCTAACTCAGACCAAACATCACATCAAGATCTGACAGTCACTCCATTCATCAGGACCCAAAAATCATCGGCCTCTGAATGTGGAAGGAGAAATGTTTGCCTGTTCTGTCTGTGGGAAAAGATTTCAAACATCAGTGTGACTGGAAAAGCACCGAGACACACACACCCGATTGAGAATGTTCCAGTTCACTGACTGTGGAAAGAGCTTTAACCAGATATACAGCCTGAAAAAACATCGCACCATTCACAGTGGAGAGAAACCATACACGTGTTCTGTGTGTGGACGAGGCTTCAACCGATTGTCCAACCTGGAGAGATGCAAGGACACCCGCACCACGGAGACTGCGTGGAAATGTGGGGACTGTGATAAGGGATTCCATTACCCGTCTCAGCTGCAAACTCATCAACGCAGTCACACTGGGGAGAGGCCGTTCACCTGCTCCGTGTGTGAGAAGGGATTCACTCGCTTGTGCATTCTCCAGACACATCAGCGAGTTCACACTGACGAGAGACCATTCAGCTGCACTCACTGTGAGAAGAGGTTCAAGCAGCCATCCAACCTCATTCTGCATCAGCGAGTTCATACTGGGGAGAGGTTGTTCACCTGCTCCGTGTGTGGGAAGGGGTTCACTCGATCATCCCACCTGTTAACACACCGGCAAGTTCACACCGTGGAGAGGCTATTCACCTGCTCAGTGTGTGAGAAGGGATTTAATCAGTCATCCAAACTGCTGACACATCAGAGAGTTCACACTGGGGAGAGGCCATTCACCTGCTCCGTGTGTGAGAAGGGATTAAATCGTCATCTAACCTGCTGACACACCAGCGAATTCACACTGAGGAGAGGCCGTTCACCTGCTCCGTGTGTGGAAAGGGGTTTAATCAATCATCCAACCTGCTGACACAACAGCGAATTCACACTGCGGAGAGGCCGTTCACCTGCTCCATGTGTGAGAAGGGATTTAATCATTCATGCAACTTGCTGACACACCAGCGAGTTCACATGTGTCTGCAGGGGTTGGATTCTGCTCTTAATCACATCCAGGACTGGCCCATGTTCATTCTGACAGTTGGGATTTGTTTCTGCTGATATTAATAACCCCTATAACTGGGCTGGAGTTTAATATTCTGGATATATAGCTGATTGAGTTGTCGGGGCTGCAGTGTTTATTTAAGAACTGCTGTCTGATCTTTCCCCTTAATTTCTGATGAGAGTCCCTGAATTATTTTACAATAAAATTATGAACTTTTACTTCAATCCTAAATTGATCTTTGATACAAAATCTACAATTCAGTGTCTGAAAAGTTCCACTGATTAACATCTCCAATTAGAAAGTGCTGATTAATCCTCGCTGACAATTCTTCTTCGGGGTGTCGGCCGCGATCGCTCAGCCCGGCGCTCCTCTTGATCCGACACCCCCCCTCCCCGGTGGTCCAGCAGGGCCCCGATGTGCACAATGCTAGGCTCCTCCCCTTTAATCGGGGAGGGAGGTCTGCTATGACCCGGTGCTATGTGCCGACGGGCGTGGCACTGTTACATGAAGCGCTGCGAAATTCACTGGTAGCGCCTCAAGAGGGAGGGGAGCGCTTCCAGTAGCACCCCGCCTCCTGCCTGGGGCGCTACCACTGAATTTAATGCGCAGGGGCGATAACTTTTTCGGGGCGCTAAAATTAGCCCCGGCGACGTTAGCGACCCAAAGGGGGCGCCACCGAATTTTCCCCCTAAGAGTCTAAATGGGCTGGAGGAGCAGAGGGATCCAGGGATACAGATACACAAATCACTAAAAGTAGCGACACACGTTAATAAGGCTATTAAAAAAAAAGCACTGGGGTACATTCCTAAAGGAACAATCTGTTCCATGCCTAGGATCTCTGAACCATGGCGGAGAGCGGCTGGGACACGTTTCTCACAAGCCTCGAGATTAATCCACACGGAGCCTTTGCTGTCAGTGAAGAGAGACGAGAAAGACCAAAGTGCATTTGCCCCTCTCAGTGTGGCCCTGAAGGACTGTGTCCAGGCTGAAGTTCTGTTCCTGCCGTACGATCCTCCCCCAGATTGTCCTTTCTGAGCTCCAGCAAGGTGATGCTAAACACTCAGGTGGGAAAGACAAAAATCTACAACAATGTGTTTAAAACAAAGCTGATTTATTTGACATCTATCCAGAATATTAAACTCCATCCCAGTTATAGGGGTTATTAACATCAGCAGAAACAAACCCCAACTGTCAGAATGAACGTGGTTCAGTCCTAGATGTGAATAACAGCAGCAATAACAACAGAATCCAAGCCCTGCAGTCACTTGTGAACTCGTTGGTGTGTCACCAGGTTGGATGAACGAGTGAATCCCTTCCCACACATGGAGCAGGTGAACAGTCTCTCCCCAGTGTGAACTCGCTGGTGTGTCAGCAGGGTGGATGACTGAGCGAATCCCTTCCCACATACGGAGCAGGTGAACGGCCTCTCCCTGGTGTGAGTGCGCTGGTGTACAGTTAGTTCAGATGATTGCCTGAACCCAGTCCCACAGTGAGAGCACCTGAACGGTCTCTCATCAGTGTGAACACATTGATGGCACATCAGTTCCCCGGAACTTTTATAGCACTTCCCGCAGTCCAGGCATTTAAAAGGTCGCGCATCAGTGTGAACTCGCTGATGATTCAGCAGGGTGGATGACTGAGTGAATCCCTTCCCACACACAGAGCTGGTGAATGGCCTCTCCCCAGTGTGAACGCACTTGTGTCTCGATAGGCCAGAGGGTTGGCTGAAGCCTCGTCCACACACAGAACACGTGTACGGTTTCTCCCCGCTGTGAACGGTGCTTTTTGCTTCCATGTTCAGAGGCCGGTGATATTCCGATCCCGTGAGTGGAGTGACTCTGTCAGACCTTGACTCTGTCAGCTTACCGTCTGCAAATCCTCCTCTTCTAATGCCCTGTAAAATGAATTTAAAACAGGGAGCGTGAGAGAGAACCCACAAGAAAACAAAGGCAGGGTGTGAAATTGAGCTCAATGAATCTTGTCATTTGTGGGGTCGGCACTAGAAAAAAGTGACCATGATAGCTGCCGGATTGTCGGAAAAACCCAACTGGTTCACTAATGTCCCTCAGGGAAGGGAACCTGCCACCTGGTCTGGGCCTACACAAGACTCTGGCCTCTATGGGAGGAGAGAGAAAGAGAGAGGTGGGAGTGGGAGGGGGCGGGGTCAAAGGAGAGGAACTTTATACATTTGCAACTCAACCAGAACTTTGACAGAACATCCCAACCCCGCAACTTCCACCACCTAGAAAGACAAGGGCAGCTGTTGCATGGGAGCACCATCACCTCCAAGTTCCCCTCCAAGTCACACACCATCCTGACTTAGGCATATTTCGAAATTCCTTCATCGTTGCTGGGCCAAAATCCTGGAACTCCTTACTGAACAACACTGTGGGAGTACCTTCACCACACAGACTGCAGAAGTTCAAGAAGGTGACTCACCACCCCCTTCTCAACAGGAAACTGGGGATTGGCAATATTTGCTGCTCTCAACAGCGACGCTCACATCTCAAGAATGAATTAAAGCAAATCTGTAGATGTAAACTGGATTAAAAGCCTCTACAGAAATACTTGTTCCTAAAACAATAGGGACAGTGTCAGTTTAGCAACCTAATCTCCCCCAGAATCCACCTCCCTTGACTGTCTCACATTGGAAATTGTTGGGCCCTCCTGGACTCAGAAGTAATGGGGGTTAAACCCAGCAGCTTCTCCTCCATCTCCACTCCAGCTCAAACTGATGCAACAAAAAGACCTACACAGGTGGCCAGGGACCTACCTTCCATCAACCTGCAATAAAACTCTTCCCGACAGCCTCTGATTAATGGCGGCCACAGCACCCACAATTCCCCGCGCCCCAGAAATCGCTCTATCCAATGCGCAGATTTCCCCGCTGAGAGTGCGCATGCTCCCCAGGGCCGCAGGCCATTCTGGGAGCCTGGCTCCTGTCCTTTGTCCCAAGTCAGACTCGGAACTGGCTGAAGAAGCCGGGAAGCAGCAGCTGGGATGGGGGAGGCGCTGCACCCTGGGTTTCCTGGTGCCGGGGCCCAAGCCGCACGTCTGCCGGGCCCGGCCGCTCTGATTCTGATTGAGTTTTTGATGAGGTAACAGAGAGGGTTGATGAGGGCAATGCAGTTAATGTGGTGTACATGGATTTCCAAAAGGCATTCGACAAGTGCCACATTATAATCTTGCCAGCTAAGTTGAAGCCCATGGAATAAAAGGGACAGTGGCTGCATGGATATGAAATTGGCTAAGTGACAGAAAACAGAGAATAGTGGTGAACGGTTCTTTTTCGGACTGGAGGAAGGTACACAGTGGTGTTCCCCAGGGGTCGGTACTGGGATCACTGCTTTTCTTGATATATATTAATGACTTGGACCTGGGTGTACGGGGAACAGTTTCAAAATATGCAATGACACAAAACTTGGAAGTATAGTGAATAGTGGGGAGGATAGTGATAGACTTCAAGAGGACATAGACAGGCTGGTGAAATGGGCGGACACGTGGGAGATGAAATTTAACGCAGAAAAGTGCGAAGTGATACATTTTGGTAGGAAGAACGAGGAGAGGCAATATAAACGAAAGGGTACAATTCTAAAGTGGGTGCATGAACAGAGAGACCTGGGGGTATGTGTGCACAAATCGTTGAAGGTGGCAGGGCAGGTTGAACATAAGAACATAAGAAATAGGAGCAGGAGTAGGCCATATGGCCCCTCGGGCCTGCTCCGCCATTCAATAGGATCATGGCTGATCCGAGCCTAGGCTCACGTCCACTTCCCTGCCCGCTCCCCGTAACCCCTAATTCCCTTATCAGCTAGGAAACTGTATCTCTGTTTTAAATTTATTTAATGTCGCAGCTTCCACAGCTCTCTGAGGTAGCAAATTCCATAGATTTACTACCCTCTGAGTGAAGAAGTTTCTCCTCATCTCAGTTTTGAAAGGGCAGCCACTTATTCTAAGATTATGCCCCCTAGTTCTAGTCTCACCCATCAGTGGAAACATCCTCACCGCATCCACCCGATCAAGCCCCCTCACAATCTTATGTGTTTCGATAAGATCGCCTCTCATTCTTCTGAATTCCAATGAGTAGAGGCCCAACCTACTCAACCTTTCCTCATAAGTCAACCCCCTCATCTCCGGAATCAACCGAGTGAACCTTCTCTGAACTGTCTCGAGAGCAAGTATATCTTTTCTTAAATATGGAAACCAAAACTGCACGCAGTATTCCAGGTGTGGCCTCACCAGTACCCTGTATAACTGAAGCAAGACTTCCCTGCTTTTATACTCCATCCCCCTTGCAATAAAAGCCAAGATTCCATTGGCCTTCCTGATCACCTGCTGTACCTGCATACTAACCTGCTGCGTTTCATGCACCAGGACCCCCAGATCCCTTTGTACTGTATCACTTTGCAGTTTCTCTCCATTTAGATAATAACTTGCTCTTTGATTTTTTCTGCCAAAGTGCATAACCTCACACTTTCCAACATTATATTCCATCTGCCAAATTTCTGCCCACTCACTTAGCCTGTCTATGTCCTTTTGCAGGTTTTTTATGTCCTCCTCACTCACTGCTTTCCCTCCCATCTTTGTATCGTCGGCAAACTTGGATACGTTGAGAAAGCTGTTAAAAAACCATACAGTATCCTGGGCTTTATAAATAGAGGCATAGAGTCCAAAAGCAAGGAGGTTATGATCAACCTTTATAAAACACTGGTTCGGCCTCAACTGCACTTCATGAAGGATGTGAAGGCCTTAGAGATGGTGCAGAAAAGATTTACAAGAATGGTTCCAGGGATGAGGGATGAGGGATTTCAGTTACCTGCATAGACTCGAGAAGCTGGGGTGGTTCTCCTTAGAGCAGAGAAGGTTGAGAGGAGATTTGATAGAGGTGTTCAAAATCATGAGGGGTCTGGACAGAGTAGATAGAGAGAAACTGTTCCCATTGGCGGAAGGGTCGAGAACCAGAGGAGACAGATTTAAGGTGATTGGCAGAAGAACCAAAGGCGACACGAGGGAAAACTTTTTTATGCAGCGAGTGGTTAGGATCTGGAATGCACTGCCTGAAAGGGTGGTGGAGGCAGATTCAATCACGGCTTTCAAAAGGTAATTGGATAAGTACCTGAAGTAAAGAAATTTGCAGGGTTACAGGGAAAGGGCGGGGGAGTGGGACTAGCTGAAGTGATTTTGCAGAGATAACAACAGAAAATGTTGGAAAAACTCAGCAGGCCAGGCAACATCCATGGAGAGAAATTAGAGTTGATGTTTCGGGTCTAACCCTTTTGAAAATGCGAGATCAATTGTTAATTTTAAATCTGAGATTGATAGGTTTTTGTTACCCAAGGGTATTAAGGGATATGGGCCAAAGGCGGGTGTATGGAGTTAGATCGCAGATCAGCCATGATCTCATTGAATGGCGGAAGAGGCTCGAGGGGCTGAATGGCCTCCTCCTGTCCTATGTTCCTAACTAGTGATTTGTAAAGGTTTAGTGTAACTTCCTTGTTTTTGTATTCAATGGCCCTGTTTACAAAGCCAAATATCCCACACGCTTTCTGAACCACCTCACCAACTTGCCGTGGCACTTTCAAAGATTTGTGAATATGGACCCCCAGGTCCCTCTGCTCTTGCACCCCCTCAAAATAGTCCCATTTAGATTATACGGCCTCTCCCTGTTGTTTCTCCCAAAGTGCATCACTTCACACTTATCCTCATTTAATTTCATCTGTCTTGTGTCTGCTCATTTCACAGTCTGTCTCTGTCCTCCTGAAGTCTGCTACTACTATGCTCACTATTTACTACGTTGCCAAGTTTTGTACCATCCGTAAACTTCGAACTTGTACACCTATACCCAAGTCCAGGTCAGTTATATATAACAAGACCTCAGCACTGCTCACTGTCTCCTCTCCCTTAGCCAATTATATACCCAAATTACCATCAGCCCTTTAATTCCCTGTGCTTCTATTTTCCGAGTAAGTCTTTTATGTGGTACTTTATCAAATGCCTTTTGAAAGTCCATATAAACAACGTCTGCTGCACTACCTTCATCAATCCTCTGTAACTTCATCAATGAACTCAGTCAGTTTAGTCAGACATGATTTACCTTTAACAAATCCATACTGGCTGCCCCTTATTAACCCATGCTTCTCCAAGTGAGAATTAATTTTGTCCTTGACAATGGTCTCTTGTCGTTCTCCCACCACTGACATTAGACTGATTGGCCTGTAGAGACCAGGTTTATCCCTCTCCCCTTTTTTAAACAAGGGGTGTAACATTTGCAATCCTCCAGTCTTCTGGCACCACTCCCATATATCTGAGGGAGATTGAAAGATTGTGGTCAGAGCTTCTGCTATCTCCACCCTAGCTTCCCTCAGCAATCTAGGATGCATCACATCTGGACCGGGTGACTTGTTAACTTTGAGTAATGACAACCTATTTAGCACCTCCTTTCTATCCATTTATATCCAATTTCTCTACTCCCCCCTCCTCTACTGCGACATTAACTTCATCCTCTTCTTTTGTGAAGACAGATGCCAAGTACTCATTCAGTACCTCAGCCACACCCTCTGCCTCCGTATGATGAGCTCCGATTTGGTCCCTAATCGGCCCCACCATTCCTTTAACTATCCTTTTACTTTTTTATGTTTATAGAAGATTTTTGGGTTCTCTTTTATGTTACCCGCTAATCCTTTCTCATATTGTCTCTTTGCCCTTCTTATATCCTGTTTCAATTTCCCCCGCACTCTCTGTATTCTGCCTGGTTTTTGACTGTATTCTGTACCTGACATTTGTTGTAAACCTCCTTTCTCTGCTTTATTCCAACCTCGATGTCCTTTGTCATCGGGAGCTCCAGCTTTGGATGCCCCATCTTTCCTCCTTATGGGAATATGTTTGGTTTGTACCTGAACTATTTCAGCCTTGAAGGCCTGCTATTGGTCATTCACTGTTTTCCTGGACAATCTTTGTTTCCAGTCCACCTGTGCTCGATCCCTTCTCAAATCACTGAAATTGTCTCTCTTCCAGCTGGGTATTTTCACCGTTGATTTTTCTTTGTCCCTTTCCATAACTACTTTAAACCTAATGATATTGTGATCACTGTTAACCAGATCCCTCCTGCCCCAAAACCGATGAGAGACCCTTTAAATGTTCTGACTGCAAAGAGGTTTCAGAGTTCATCCAGCCTGCTGAGTTACCAGCGAGTTCACACAGATCGTCAAAAAAAGGAAGATGTTTTAGAAAGGCTGGCGACACTAAAAGTTCGCAGCCATCTCAGAGTAGTGTCCCTTTAATTACAATCTCGCAAAACAAGGAGAATTACTGTCCCTTTAACTACCACAAATCCCTGTGTGGAGGAGAGGGGGAGATACAGTCTGTCCCAGTAACTGTCGCAGAACAGAATTAACGACCCTGTCCCATAAGGGCTTGACCCTCCCCCACTCCCTGCTTTTCCTCAAGTGTCTCATCCTTAAAATTCTCATCCTTGTTTTCAAATCCCTCCATGGCCTCGCCGCTCCCTATCTCTGTAATCTCCTCCAGCCCCACAACCCCCCTGAGATATCTGCGCTCCTCTAATTCCGGCGTATTGAGCATCCCCGATTTTAATCGCTCCACCATTGGTGGCCGTGCCTTCAGTTGCCTGGGCCCTAAGCTCTGGAATTCCCTCCCTAAACCTCTGCATCTCTCTACCTCTCTCTCCTTCTTTAAGATGCTCCTTAAAACTGTTGTGTATGTACCTTTAAGAGAATAACTGGTCTCAGACTGCAGTACCGGCAGTGACCACCCCTGTATAAAAGGCGCTAGTGAGCCTCTGTGTTTTTAGTTTCACTATTGCCTTCCACCAGTAAAGACTTATTTTGTTCACTCCTGCTGTCCGTGTCTCAATTATTCACGGACGTAACACTGGCGACGAGTAAGAAACAAACTTACCTGCAACTCGGCAGCACCTCAGACGACGTTATTGAAGGTCGAAGCCAGAAGAAATAAAAATAAATAAATAAATAAATAAAATCCAAAGAAACTGGAGAAACGGGCGTCGACCGTGGGCAACCGCCCTCCAAATCGTCGGATTGAAAACTTGCAGGAGAGACTGTCCAGAGCCAGGCTGGGTTCCTCGGTCTGTGGTTTCCCAGCTAATCGGGCTGGTGGCAGGTAGTGCACTGATCCTTCCTGGGCTGCGGTGGGCTAGAGCTCGATCGGGTGGCTTTTCAACGGGGCCAGGCAGCGAGTCGGGAAGCAAAGAGAGAGAGAGAGGGTGGAGCACACAGGGCGCGGCTGGTGCTTCGAAGCCGGGCAGCTTTCGGACCTAAGAAGAGGGAGGGAAGTGTCCCAGAGGGTCCGCTCCACGACGGGAAAATAATAAAAGAAAAAAAATCAATATTAAACGCGCAAGAAACCGTGGAAAGCAGCGCTAACAACAGCGGGGAAGAAGGCAAAGCGCGGGAGGCGCCATTTTGTTAAATCGGGGAAGAAGGCAAAGCGCGGGAGGCGCCATTTTAGATTTGCAAGATGCCGAAGACTGGCTGTATCACTGCTTTTGATAATACAATAGAGGACTGGACCACATATGTGCAAAGAGTCGAGGTATATTTCAAGGCAAACGAAATAGCGGAGGGGAAAAAGGCATCGATATTGCTAAACTTAATGGGCGCTAGAACGTACGGCCTATTGCGGGACCTGATTACTCCAGCCAAACCGAAGGCAAAGAGTTTTAATGAAATTGTTGCTGTCCTACAGAAACACTTAAACCCTGCACCGCTGTTGATAGCAGAAAGATTTAAATTCCACAGGAGAACTCAGCACAAAGATGAGAGCAATGCTGATTATCTTTCAGAACGACGCAAGCTATCAAAGCACTGCCAGTTCAGAGCAGGACTGGCAGATACCCTATGGGACAAATTTGTCTGTGGACTCCTGAGTGAAGGAACACAGAAGAAGTTACTCTCAGAGAAAGAGCTGACGCTAGATAAGGCTTTCAGCGTGGCAGTATCGTATGAAGCAGCAGCCAGGGGAGCTGCAGAAATTCAACAAAAACCACAGGAATACGGCACCCACGAAATGACACGGGGATTTGCAAAATGTTATCGCTGCGGCAGAACTAACCATGACCAGAAGGACTGCTGGTCCAAAGACAAAATATGCAGGCAATGCGGGAAGATGGGACACATTGCACGAGTTTGCAGGTCTGGGAAGAAGACCAGCGACAACAAAAAGGCTACTCAGGAACCGTACAAGAAAGTACAAAAGATGACGGACAGTAGTTCCGGAGACCAGATGAGCGATAGCGAATCTGGGAACAGGAGACTAAGCTGTCTCAAACTTCACAATGTAATCGCAAAAGAGGATCACCGAACCATTTGGGTCACCCTCACGATAGCAGGGTCCCAAGTTAAAATGGAATTGGATACAGGATCAGTGCTAACCATCATGAATCGACGAGACTACGAGCGGCTATTTTCACACATACCCTTGAGAGAGACATCCATCGTCTTGACGATGTATACGGGGCAAAAAGTATACCCCAGAGGAAAGATAAGGGTGCCTGTTGAATACAACGGCAAGAAAATATGGAAATTGTATCTCTACATACTGCCAAATGGTGGACCACCGTTATTGGGACGGGAATGGATCAGGAAGATAAACTTAGATTGGCATTCCATTCATGCAATGACGGTGGACAGTAAAAAGATGAAGACGTCACTCCTGGACGATTGTCAACAATCTTAGCTAACGCCAAAGAGGTATTTCAACAAGAACTGGGCACGCTTAAAGGCATAACCGCCTCGATAAAAATAGAAGAGAATGCAGTTCCCAAGTTTTTCAAAGCAAGACTGGTACCATATGCAATTCGCCCAGCCGTCGAGGCAGAGCTGGAGAGTCTGGAGAAGGCGGGCGTGTTGTCTAAGGTCGACTGGAGCGAGTGGGCGACACCCATCGTTCCTGTCATGAAGAAAACGTTAAGCAATAAGTCCGGGGAGCCAAGGAAGATTCGCATCTGTGGGGATTTCAAGGTGACGGTGAACCCAGTCCTTCACACAGTACAATATACTCTTCCAAGGATAGAAGACATCTTCGCCTCACTGTCTGGAGGGAAGCGTTTTACAAAAATTGACCTAGCACAAGCATATTTGCAGATGGAGGTTGAAGAGTCCTCTCGGAAGTATCTCATGATAAACACTCACAAAGGTCTTTACCAGTATCATCGATTGGTATTCGGAGTAGCATCGGCTCCAGCGATATGGCAAAGAGCAATGGAACAAGTCCTGCAAGGGATTGCGGGGACTCAGTGTTACTTGGACGACATCCTTGTAACAGGTGAAGATGACAGTGAACACCTTAACAACCTAGAACAGGTGCTCACTAGACTACGGGAACATGGGCTGCGAGCCAACCGCCCCAAGTGCGAATTTTTAAAGAAACAGATATCGTATTGTGGCCACGTGATTGATGAAGAGGGGTTACATAAGTCCCCTGACAAAATTGAAGCGGTTGTTAAGGCCCTAGCGCCTGAAAATGTGTCGCAACTGAGGTCATTCCTCGGATTGGTGAATTACTATCATAAGTTTTTGCCAAATTTGTCGACAATTCTGCACCCACTGAATGCTCTGCTACGAACGGGGGTAGCATGGAAATGGAGTGATGATTGTAAGCGTGCTTTTCAGAAGAGTAAGGACTTAATCACTTCAAGGGAAGTTTTGGCTCACTACAACCCAGCACTGCCAATCAGGCTGGCGTGTGATGCGTCTCCCTACGGCATTGGGGCGGTACTGTCACATAAATTCCTTGATGGTTTAGAGAGGCCGATAGCTTTTGCGTCACGCTCGTTAACTTCTGCTGAGCGTAACTACGCCCAGATTGACAGAGAGGCCCTCAGCCTAGTGTGTGGGGTGAAGAAGTTCAATCACTACCTGCACGGTCAAAAATTTACTCTACTAACCGATCATGAACCTCTTGTCTCCATTTTCAACCCTCAGAAGGGTGTACCGATAATGACAGCACAACGGCTGCAGAGATGGTCCCTTTTCCTAGGGGCACACCAATATGACATCGAGTACAAAGGAACTAAACAGCATGGAAATGCTGATGGATTGTCACGTCTACCGTTGCCGACGGTGGAAGAAGAAGACCTTGCAGTGGATCCAATGGAGTTATTCCACTCGACCATAGTCGAATGTCTCCCTGTGACGAATGCAAACATAGAAAAGGAAACACGGAATGACCCGACACTATCACGGGTCTATGATTTAACGGTGAAGGGATGGCCAGCACATGGCGAACCACTGCTGCCAGCATTCTCACCGAGAAGAGAACAGCTGTCAGTGTGCAGAGGAACCTTGATGTGTGGATCCAGAGTAGTAATTCCACCTAAGTTGACGGATAGAGTGCTCAATGAGCTTCATGAGGGTCATCTGGGTGGGGTAAAAATGAAGAACTTAGCCAGAGCGTTTGTGTGGTGGCCGGGAATCGATAGAGAAATCGAAGAGATGACCAAGAGCTGTGCAGGATGCCAGAAGGTCCAAAGCGCCCCACCACAAGCTCCTCTGCACCCATGGGAGTGGCCCTCATCTCCATGGCAAAGGGTGCACATTGATTTTGCTGGTCCCTTCATGGACTCGATGTTTTTAATTGCAGTGGATGCACATTCAAAGTGGCCAGAGGTAATAAAAATGTCCTCAACCACCACGGAAAAAACTATCACAGTTTTACGAACCATATTCGCCAGGAATGGGCTGCCTGAACAGATTTGCTCTGACATTGGACCACAGTTTGTGTCTGAAGAGTTCCGGAGGTTCTAAAAGAACAATGGTGTTAAGCATTACACATCTGCCCCATATCATCCAGCCACTAATGGATTGGCCGAGAGGTTTGTCCAAACATTCAAGAAGGCTATCAAGGCAATGTGTAATGAAGATATACCCCTACAACACAAGGTAGACAACTTCTTGTTTGCCTACCGAATGCGA
The DNA here is from genome assembly GCF_052327205.1 of Somniosus microcephalus. Classification (NCBI taxonomy): domain Eukaryota; kingdom Metazoa; phylum Chordata; class Chondrichthyes; order Squaliformes; family Somniosidae; genus Somniosus; species Somniosus microcephalus. Next base: position 60,832,795 of record NC_140990.1, on the reverse strand, counting down.
CACATGCGGTTACCAACCAAACTCCAGCCATGATGTTCTTCAATCGAAGATTACGATGCCGCTTGGATTTGGTTAAGCCAAACGTCCGAAGAGATGTGGAGAACAGGCAGTTTCAGAATATGAATGAAAGGCCGACCAGGAGTTTTAAGATAGGTCAACCAGTTTTGGCCCGGGACTACCGCACTGAGAAATGGCAGCCAGGAACGATTTGTACACGACAAGGACCTCTCATGTATACCGTGGACGTTGGGGAGAGCATTGTAAGACGCCATGCTGACCAGATTCTAGAGTCACTGGAAAACGTCAACTCCACACCACGATCTGATACACCTGGTAATGAAATCGACGTTCCAAATTGCAGCTACCGCGGAACCGGTAATATTGGAAGCAGATGAACCAAACAACGACATTGATCCCGACTCAACATTGCCAGAAGAACCTGATACCCCAAAGAGGCGTTATCCAGACAGAATCAGGAAGCCTCCTCAAAGACTGAACTTATAATTACTTAAACTTAACCAATGTATCTCGCAACAGTAATTGTGATTGTAATTAGTTATCATTTAGTTGTTAAATGAATGTTATGTACTGTTTATCTAAAAGGGGAGGAATTGTTGTGTATGTACCTTTAAGAGAATAACTGGTCTCTGACTGCAGTACCGGCAGTGACCACCCCTGTATAAAAGGCCTCTGTGTTTTTAGTTTCACTATTGACTTCCACCAGTAAAGACTTATTTTGTTCACTCCTGCTGTCCGTGTCTCAATTATTCACGGACGTAACAAAAACCTACTTCTTTGAACTTTTCTAACACTCCTGTGAAGAGCCTTCGGACGTTTCGCTACATTAAAGGCGCTTTATAAATTCAACTGGGCAGCACAGTGGCATAGTGGTTAGCACTGTTGCCTCACAGCGCCAGGGACCCGGGTTCAAATCTGGCCTCGGGCGGCTGTCTGTGTGGAGTTTGCACATTCTCCCCGTGTTTGCGTGGGTTTCCTCCGGGTGCTCTCGTTTCCTCCCACAGTCCAAAGATGTGCGGGTTAGGTTGATTGGCTATGATAAATTGACCCTTAGTGTTAGTGGGGATTAAATACGTGGGGTTATGGGGATCGGGTGGGATATGTGTCGGTGCAGGCTCGATGGGCCGAAATGGCCACTATCTACACTGTGGGGTTTCTGTGATTCTGTGAACTGGTTGCTGTTTCCTGAAACTAATAATAAATTCCCCAGAGGGAAAAAAACTCGTATTTTTACTCCCAAATATTAGAAAGTTTGTGCCACAGAAGCACGGGCTTTATCTGCTTTTATTGATGAATTTAAAAAGTCTCTATTAAAACCTGAGCCAGTGTGTTGAGACAAAGAGCATTGTGTCCAATAAGGGGAATAAAGGCCCACAGCCTCCCCTGGCCCCGGGCCCTGAACAAGGGACTGGAGAAACTCGCTGCCCTGCGGATCAGACAATCAGCTGGCGCTAGTCCCGCCCCTCGGGCTCCCCGATTGGTTGGAATAACGGCCGCCGGCTCGCTCCTCCAGTCCCGCCCCACTCGCTCCTTATTGGTCGGAAGCTCCCGTCAATCAGGCCGTGGGCCCGGGTCACATGTCCCCGAGGAGAACACGTGCACCATCCAACTGACTCGGTTCGGTCCGGGTCCTCGCGGACTCTAAGGTTTTTCTATTTCTTTTTATTCTCTCCCGATCCACCCCACCCCGCGCGATTCTCCACCCAATCGGAGCGGAGAAAACTCACTTTGCGTCACCGATCGCGACTCTAACCGACACCAAGACCTTTCCCGGAATGCCCCGCGCCGACTCCGAGCGACAGGATCCGAGTGCGCAGGCGGAGCTCCGAGTGGGGGAGGGGGGTTGGTCTCTTCTGGGCATGCGCGGTTATTACCCTTGGTGACCGGGAGGGGTCGCTGTGCCGGACTCGGCCCAAACCGCCGTCCCGTGTGCGCATGCGCGGACTCGGCTGTCAATCAACCATCAGCCAGAAGAGGTCGCTGGTGAGGCCAGTGAAGAAAGAAAGATTTGCATTTATGTAGCGCCTTTCACCACCACCGGACGTCCTAAAGCGCTTTAAAGCCAATGAAGTACTTTTGAAGTGTAATGTAGGAAATGCCGCAGTCAGTTAGAAACATAGAAACATAGAAGATAGGAGCAGGAGTAGGCCATTCGGCCCTTCGAGCCTGTTCCGCCATTCAACAAGATCATGGCTGATCATCCAAACCCTAGCACCCGGTCCCTATACCGACAGCCATCCCACCCAAGCCCTATCCCCGTAACCCCGTAACCCCACGTATTTAATCCCCCCTAATACTAAGAGCCAATTTTTATCATGGCCAATCAACCTAACCCGCACATCTTTGGCGCACAGCAAGCTCCCACAAACAGCAATGTGATAATGACCAGATAATCTATCTTTTTGTTATGTTAATTGAGGGATACACATTGGCTAGGACACCGGGGATAATTCCCCTGCTGTTTCCCACATTACAACAGTGACGACACCTCAAAAGTACTTCATTTGCTGTAAAGCACTTCAAGACGTCTGGTGGTCATGAAAGCACTGTATAAATGCAAGCCTATCTTTCTGGAAATAGTGCCATGGGATCTTTTATATCCACCCGAGAGAGCAGATAGGGCCTCAGTTTAATGTCTCATCCGAAAGAAGCCACCTCTTTCAGTGCCGCACTCCCTCAGTACTGCACTGGAGTGCCAGCCTGGATTTCCGTGCTCAAGTCTCTGGAGTGGGACTTGAACCCACAACTTTCTGACTCAGAGGCGAGAGTTCTACCCACTGAGTCACAGCTGACACTAAAGAACAAGCAGTCTGACAAAGGGTCATCGACCTGAAACGTTAACTCTGTTTCTGTCTCCACAGATGCTGCCTGACCTGCTGAGTATTTCCTGCATTTTCTCTTTTATTAAAGAAACGAGGGAGTGATTGCTGACAGGAAGAATGTTGGGTCATCCTGCACATGTGCACCTCCCTGGCGGCTGAGGTGAAACACTGACTCGCCCCCACCTGAGCTGCGCAGGCATACCAGATGTTGCGGCTCCGCATGCGCGCCCGATGTTCCAACCGTGGGGTTTTGTGCGCTGAGCATGCGCGTTGCGGACCGAACGGGATGGGCGATTGTGGAGCAGGAGGGAGAGCGCGGGGGCCATGAGCACATGCGTGGGACTCAGTGTCAACAGAGCGCTTTCTGGAGCGCCGGGGCTTGTGGGTATTACAGCCGCCATTACTGCTGATCCTTTCAACCAACCTGTGCAGCAGCTGGAGCCTGAAAATCAGCTTCACTGCCCCTAGGTTCGGAAAGGGGAAAATTAAATAACAGTTTGCCTCTGATCCTTTTCTGATCTCAATTTACAGGGTTATGGAAGTGGAGCAGTTACAGGCAGGAAGCTCAGACCAAACATCACGTCAAGATCTGACAGAGTCGCTCGATTCATCAGGACCTGAATATCATTGGCCTTTGCACATGGAAGGAGAAAGCAGCGATCGCAGCGATGACAAACCGCACACGTGTTCAGTGTGTGGACGCGGATTCAGCCGATTGCCTGACCTGGCGAGACACGTGCACTGTCACACCGGGGAGAAACCGGGTAAAGGTGGGGACGGCGGGAAGGGATTCAGTTCCCCGTCTGCATTAGAAGTTCAACGGCGCGGTCGCACCAGGGACAGTCCGTTCACCTGCTCCGTGTGTGGCAAGGGATTTGTTTGTTCATCCCACCTGCAAACACACCAGCGAGTTCACACTGGGGAGAGACCCTTTAAATGTTCTAAGTGTGGGAAGAGCTTTAAGATCCCTCAGGAGCTCAAGCAACACCAGCGAGTTCACACTGGAGAGAGACCGTTCACCTGCTTCGTGTGTGGGAAGGGATTCAGTCAGTCATCCAACCTGCAGACACACCAGCTAGTTCACACTGACGAGAGACCATTTCAGTGTCCTAACTGTGGAAAGAGCTTTAAAGGCCCCGGGGAACTGAAGCGACACCAGCGAGTTCACACTGACGAGAGGCCGTTTAACTGTCCTGACTGTGCTAAGAGCTTTAAAAGCCCCGGGGAACTGAAGCAACACCAGCTTGTTCACACTGGGGAGAGGCCGTTTAAATGTTCTGACTGTGGGATGAGCTTTAAAAGCCCCGGGGATCTGAAGGAACACCAGCTTGTTCACACTGATGAGAGACCATTTCAGTGTCCTAACTGTGGAAAGAGCTTTAAAAGCCCCCAGTATCTGAAGCAACATCAGCGAGTTCACACTAACGAAAGACCCTTTAAATGTTCTGAGTGTGGGAAGAGTTTTAAAATCCCCCGGGAGCTCAAGCAACACCAGCGACTCCACACTGGGGAGAGGATATTCATCTGCTCTGAATGTGGGAAGGGATTCACTCAGTCCACCACCCTGCTGACACACCAGCTTGTTCACACTGACGAGAGACCCTTTAAATGTTCTGACTGTGGGAAGAGCTTTAAAAGCTCCGGGGAGCTGAAGGGACACCAGCGAGTTCACACTGGGGAGAGACCATTTCGGTGTTCTGACTGTGGGAAGAGCTTTAAAAGCCCCGGGGAACTGAAGGGACACCAGCGATTTCACACTGATGAGAGACCCTTTAAATGTTCTGAGTGTGGGAAGAGCTTTAAGATCCCCCAGGAGCTGAAGCAACACCAGCGAGTTCACACTGGAGAGAGACCGTTCACCTGCTTCGTGTGTGGGAAGGGATTCACTCAGTCATCCAACCTGCAGACACACCAGCTAGTTCACACTGACGAGAGACCATTTCAGTGTCCTAACTGTGGAAAGAGCTTTAAAAGCCCCGGGAAACTGAAGCGACACCAGCGAGTTCACACTGACGAGAGGCCGTTTAACTGTCCTGACTGTGCTAAGAGCTTTAAAAGCCCCGGGGAACTGAAGCAACACCAGCTTGTTCACACTGGGGAGAGGCCGTTTAAATGTTCTGACTGTGGGATGATCTTTAAAAGCCCCGGGGATCTGAAGGAACACCAGCTTGTTCACACTGACGAGAGACCCTTTAAATGTTCTGACTGTGGGAAGAGCTTTAAAAGCTCCAGGGAGCTGAAGGGACACCAGCGAGTTCACACTGGGGAGAGGCCAGTTTGGTGTTCTGACTGTGGGAAGAGCTTTAAAAGCCCCAGGGAACTGAAGGGACACCAGCGAGTTCACACTGATGAGAGACCCTTTAAATGTTCTGAGTGTGGGAAGAGCTTTAAGATCCCCCAGGAGCTCAAGCAACACCAGCGAGTTCACACTGGGGAGAGACCATTCACCTGCTTCGTGTGTGGGAAGGGATTCACTCAGTCATCCAACCTGCAGACACACCAGCTTGTTCACACTGACGAGAGACCGTTTAACTGTTCTGACTGTGGGAAGAGCTTTAAAAGCCCTGGGGAGCTGAAGGGACACCAGCGAGTTCACACTGATGAGAGACCCTTTAAATGTTCTGAGTGTGGGAAGAGTTTTAAAAGCTCCGGGGATCTGAAGAAACACTGGCTCCTCCACACTGGGGAGAGGCCGTTCACCTGCTCCGTGTGTGGGAAGGGATTCGCTCGGTCATCCACCCTGCTGGAACATCAGCTTGTTCATACTGGAGAGAACCCCTTTAAATGTTCTGACTGTGGGAAGAGATTTAAACGCTCCGGGGAACTCAAGCAACACCAGCGAGTTCACACTGGGGAGAGGCCATTCACCTGCTCCGAGTGCGGGAAGGGATTCACTCAGTCATCCACCCTGCAGACACACCAGCTTGTTCACACTGACGAGAGACCCTTTAAATGTTCCGATTGTGGGAATAGCTTTAAAAGCTATAACATCCTTAAGAGACACCAGCGTGTTCACACTGATCATAGAATCTAACAGCACAGAAGGAGGTGATTCGGCCAATCATGTCTCTGCCGACTCTTTGAAAGAGCTGTCCAATTTAGACCCAAACCCCAGCTTTATCCCCAGAACTCTGCAAACTAGTCCTCGTCAAGTACATGTCCAATTGTCGTTTGAAAGTTCCTGTGGAACCTGATTCCAGCATCCTTTCAGATGGTGCGTTCCAGATCTTAACAACCCTCTGTGTGAAAACAATTCTCCTCATTTCCCCTCTAGTTCTTTTAGCAACTATTTTAAATCTGTGACCTTTGGTTACCGACCCACTTGCCAGAGTGAACAGTTTCTCCCTACTTGCTCGATCAAAACCCCTCATCATTTTGAACACCTCTATTAGGTCTCCTCTTAACCTTCTCTGCTCTAAGGGGAACAATCCCAGCTTCTCCAATCTCTCCACATAACTGAAGTCCCTCATCCCTGGTACCACCCTGGTCAACCTCCTCTGCACCCTCTCCAAGGCCTTGATATCCTTCCTAAAGTGTGGTGCCCAGAATTGTACACAAGACTCCAGCTGAGGCCAAAACCCTGCAGCTGTACAAAACCCTGGTTAGACCACACCTGGAGTACTGTGAGCAGTTCTGGGCACCACACCGTAGGAAGGATATATTGGCCTTGGAGGGAGTGCAGCGTAGGTTTACCAGAATGTTACCCGGACTTCAAGGGTTAAGTTACGGGGAGAGATTACACAAATTAGGGTTGTATTCCCTGGAATTTAGAAGGTTAAGGTGTGATCTGATTGAAGTTTTCAGGATATTAAGGGGAACAGATAGGGTAGATAGAGAGAAACTATTTCCGCTGGTTGGGGATTCTAGGACTGGGGACATAGTCTAAAAATTAGAGCCAGACCTTTCAGGAGTGAAATTAGGAAACACTTCTACACACAAAGGGTGGTAGAAGTTTGGAACTCTCTTCCAGAAACGGCAATTGATGCGAGATCAATTGTTAATTTTAAATCTGAGATTGATCGGTTTTTGTTACCCAAAGGTATTAAGGGATATGGGCCAAAGGCGGGTGTATGGAGTTAGATCACAGATCAGCCATGATCTCATTGAATGGCAGAACAGGCTCGAGGGGCTGAATGGCCTCCTCCTGTCCTATGTTCCTAACTAGTGATTTGTAAAGGTTTAGTGTAACTTCCTTGTTTTTGTATTCAATGGCCCTATTTACAAAGCCAAGTATCCCATACGCTTTCTGAACTGCCTCACCAACTTGCGGTGGCACTTGCAAAGATTTGTGAATATGCACCCCCAGGTCCCTCTGCTCTTGCACCCCCTCAAAATAGTCCCATTTAGATTATACGGCCTCTCCCTGTTGTTTCTCCCAAAGTGCATCACTTCACACTTATCCTCATTTAATTTCATCTGCCTTGTGTCTGCTCATTTCACAGTCTGTCTCTGTCCTCCTGAAGTCTGCTACTACTATGCTCACTAGTTACTACGTTGCCAAGTTTTGTATCATCCGTAAACTTTGAAATTTTACACCTATACCCAAGTCCAGGTCAGTTATATATAACAAGAAAAACAATGGTCCTAATCCCGACCCCTGGGGGAACCCACTGCATACTTCCCTCCGGTCAGAAAAACATCCCTCAGCACTGCTCACTGCCTCCTCTCCCTTGGCCAATTATACCCAAATTACCATCAGCCCTTTAATTCCCTGTGCTTCTATTTTCCGAGTAAGTCTCTTGTGTGGTACTTTATCAAATGCCTTTGGAAAGTCCATGTATACAACATCTACTGCACTACCTTCATCAACCCTCTGTTACTCCATCAAAGAACTCAATCAGGTTAGTCAGACACGATTTACCTTTAACAAATCCATACTGGCTGCCCCATATTAACCCAAGTGAGAATTAATTTTGTCCTTGACAATGGTCTCTAGTCGTTCACCCATCACTGACATTAGACTGATTGGCCTGCAGTTACCAGGTTTATCCCTCTCCCCTTTTTTAAACAGGGTGTAACATTTGCAATCCTCCAGTCTTCTGGCACCACTCCCATATATCTGAGGGAGATTGAAAGATTGTGGTCGGAGCTTCTGCTATCTCCACCCTAGCTTCCCTCAGCAATCTAGGATGCATCCCATCTGGACCGGGTGACTTGTTAACTTTGAGTGATGACAACCTATTTAGCACCTCCTTTCTATCTATTTTTATCCTGTCCAATTTCTCTACTCCCCCCTCCTCTACTGCGACATTAACTTCATCCTCTTCTTTTGTGAAGACAGATGCTAAGTACTCATTCAGTACCTCAGCCACGCCCTCTGCCTCCGTATGATGAGCTGCTATTTGGTCCCTAATCGGCCCCACCATTCCTTTAACTATCCTTTTACTTTTCATATGTTTATAGAAGATTTTTGGGTTCTCTTTTATGTTACCCGCTAATCTTTTCTCATATTGTCTCTTTGCCCTTCTTATATCCTGTTTCAATTTCCCCGCACTCTCTGTATTCTGCCTGGTTTTTGACTGTATTCTGTACCTGACATTTGTTGTAAACCTCCCTTTTCTGTTTTACTCTAACCTCGATATCCTTTGTCATCGGGAGCTCGAGCTTTGGATGCTCCATCTTTCCTCCTTATGGGAATATGCTTGGTTTGTACCCGAACTATCTCAGCCCTGAAGGCCTGCCATTGGTCATTCACTGTTTTCCTGGACAATCTTTGTTTCTAGTCCACCTGTGCTCGATCCCTTCTCAAATCACTGAAATTGGCTCTCTTCCAGCTGGGTATTTTCACCGTTGATTTTATTTTGTCCCTTTCCATAACTACTTTAAACCTAATGATATTGTGATCACTGTTAACCAGATCCCTCCTGCCCCAGAACAATGAGAGACCCTTTAAATGTTCTGACTGTGTATAGAGGTTTCAGAGTTCATCCAACCTGCTGACTCACCAGCGAGTTCACACAGATTTTCAAAGAAAGGAAGATGTTTTAGAAAGGCTGGTGACACTAAAAGTTCGCAGCCATCTCAGAGTAGTGTCCCTTTAATTACAATCTCACAGAACAAGAAGAATCGCTGTCCCTTTAACTACCACAAATCCCTGTGTGGACGACAGGGGGAGATACAGTCTGTCCCAGTAACTGTCGAACAGAATTAGCGACCCTGTCCCATAAGGGCTTGGCCCTCCCCCACTCCTTGCTTTTCCTCAAGTGTCTCATCCTTAAAATTCACATCCTTGTTTTCAAATCCCTCCATGGCCTCGCCCCTCCCTATCTCTGTAATCTCTTCTAGCTCCACAACGCCCCCCCCCCCCAAGATATCTGCGCTCCTCTAATTCCGGCGTATTGAGCATCCCTGATTTTAATCGCTCCACCATTGGTGGCCGTGCCTTCAGCTGCCTGGGCCCTAAGCTCTGGAATTCCTTCCCTAAACCTCTCCATCGCTCTGCCTCTCTCTCTCTTTAAGATGCTCCTTAAAACCTACTTCTTTGACCAAGCTTTTGGTCATCTGCCCAAATATCTCCTGATGTGGCTCGCTGTCAATTTTTGTTTTATAACGATCCTGTGAAGAGCCTTGGGACATTTTACTACATTAAAGGTGCTTTATAAATACAAGTGGTTGTTGTTGTTTCCTGAAACTAATAATAAATTCCCCAGAGGGAAAAAAACTTGTACTTTTACTCTCAAATATTAAAAAGTTTGTTCTACAAAAGCACGGGGTTTATCTGGTTTTATTCATGAATTTAAAAAGTCTCTATTAAAACCTGAGCCAGTGTGTTGTGAGACAAAGAGCCTTGTGTCCAATAAGGGGAATAAAGGCCCACAGCCTCCCCTGGCCCCGGGCCCTGAACAAGGGACTGGAGAAACTCGCTGCCCTGCGGATCAGACAATCAGCCGGCGCTAGTCCCGCCCCTTGGGCTCCCCGATTGGTTGGAGCACTCGCCGCCGGCTCGCTCCTCCAGCCCCGCTCGCTCCCTATTGGTCGGAAGCTCCCGTCAATCAGGTTGTCGGCCCGGGTCACGTGTTCCTCGCCGACAACAAAGAAAGCCTCGCGCAGTCACCGGGCGGAGCTGCGGGTCGGCGGGGTCGGGAGATTAATAAACTGGGTAGGCCGCGCCGCAGGGTTTATAAAGTTGGAGAATGGCCTCAGGCCCAAAGGAGATCCAGCGGCCCGGTCTGTGTTCCACCGGACGGCAGCGGTGAGGCTTTTTCTCGGGAACACGCCCGGGTTACGCACCGCCATCTTGGTGGAGGAAAGACGGACTGATTCCACCTGCAGCAGGGTGCATGCGCGGCCATCTTCGTACAGGAACATAGAGTGGGTGGGGCTTCAGGGTCCCAGTGACTAGGAGAGACATTCATTGACTCTGTAGGAACGGAAGTTCCTATCCGAATAATGAAGTTCGACACAGTGAAACAAAATAACCAAGTTTAATAAACAAACAACTTAACTGGTAAAACTACAGGAGCAGATGTAAACAGGTCTGTGCAGGACCACAGCCTCTCTAAGACTGCTACTAAATACTGGAAGCTGACATCATGACGTCATCACGCTCTCCGCGCCAACTGGGGGTCACGTGATCGGCGTCATGACATCATCATGCAAAAATGCAAGAAACTACATACAGTTTAAAGGTGCAGTCCACAGCTGCACTACATGGTAGTTAAAGGAATGATTACTGATTGCCCAGTGTCTCTTGGTGGCTCCGCCACAGGTGCCCCCCCCCCCAGAATTCTCTTTAACAGACAGCGTCAAACGAACTGGAGGTTTAATGATTCTACCCGAACGACTACGAACTTCAGACGGTGGAACGTTGGGAGACGAGCCGGTGCTTGGCTGTGTCTGAAGCGGTGCATCTGAGGTGGAGGAAACAGTAGCAGAAGGTATAGGCAAGGATGAGGCAGAAGCAGGCAGTTCAATGGTAGGCTGTTGCATAACTGGTCTAGCAGCCAACGGTGGTCGTCCACGGCGAGGTGGCTGGGCAGCAACAACTGGTTCACTCCGATCCAGATGGGCTGGTTTAAGTCGGTCGATGGAGATGGTATCGGACTTACCTCCCACTTCGTGAAAAATTTCCCTCCCGCTGAGATGACACGAAACGGTCCAGCATAAGGTGGTCTGAGTGTATCTCTATGAGCATCCTGCCGAATAAAAATGTAATCGGAACTCATAAGTTCTGCTGGAACATGAGGCCTCTGTAGGTTGTGATGCGAGGTTGGAATAGGCAGGAAATTCTTTGCCACCTCCTGATGCTGAAGGAGCTGCTGAGCAGGCGACCATGATTCTGTATGTGGAGGGAGGAAATCCCCTGGTACTCGAAGTGCTTGACCGTAGACTAACTCAGCCGATGAAGCCTGGAGGTCATCCTTGGGGGCTGTACGGAGGCCTAGCATCACCCAAGGGAGTCTGTCCACCCAGTTGGGACCACGCAAGCTGGCACGGAGGGACGCCTTTAGAGACCGATGAAACCTCTCACATAGACCGTTCGCTTGCGGATGGTAAGCGGTGGTACGGTGCAGCTTGGTACCCAAGCCCTGTGCAACTGCATTCCACAACTCTGACGTGAATTGTGGACCTCGGTCAGAGGAGATGTCAGATGGCACCCCAAACGGGGCCACCCACGATGAAATAAACGCCCTGGATACGTCCGCTGTAGTAGTAGCGACCAAGGGAATCACCTCTGGCCACCTGGTAGTACGGTCCACTATTGTCAGGAGATGCATGAAACCCCGCGAAATGGGGAGGGGACCCACTAAGTCCACGTGTACGTGATCGAACCGGCATTCAGGCACCGGGAAGAGGGCCACTGGAGCCTTAACATGACGATGGACCTTTGATTTTTGACAGTCCACGCAATTGTTTGTCCAGTCCCGAACATCTGAATGCATTCCCTTCCAAACAAATTTGCGGGACATAAGTCGTTGTGAAGCTCGCATCCCCGGGTGTGATAAGCCATGTATAACCTGAAAAATCTTCTTACACCATTCGACTGGCACAATGGGCCGGGGCACTCCCATGGATGTGTCACACAAGAGTGTGGTTCCTGCTGATTGGAACATAACATCAGCTACCTGCAAGCTAGAAGGCATGGTCCGATATGCCTGAACTTCGGGATCTGCCAGTTGTTCTTCCGCCAACCCGATGAAATCGATTCCCAGGTGAATTGCCTGGACTGGGGCACGCGAAAGGCAATCAGCCACGAGATTATCTTTGCTGGACACATGTCGTAAATCCGTCGTAAATTCAGATATAAATGTAAGGTGGCGCTGTTGCCGGGCTGACCACGGCTCCGCCGTTTTGGCCATTGCGAAAGTGAACAGCTTATGGTCCACGAATACAGTGAACGGGCGCCCTTCTAGGAGAAAACGGAAATGCCGGATGGCCAGAAACAGGGCCAGCAACTCCCTGTCAAAAGTGCTATATTTTCGCTCATTCTTGCGCAGTTGGCGGCTAAAAAAGGCCAATGGTTGCCAAGTCCCATCAACCCATTGTTCCTGAACCGCCCCGATGGCATAATCGGAGGCATCGGTAGTAAGGGCGATGGTCGCGCCCAGGAGTGGTTGTGCAAGCATAGTTGCGTCTGCCAATGCTGCCTTGGTGTCCAAGAATGCCTGGTCCATCTGTGGTGTCCAAATGATAACATCTTTACCCGACTTCCCTTTGAGTGCTTCGTACAGCGGCTGCATCAATTGGGCTGCCTTGGGGACAAAACGATGATAAAAATTTACCATCCCCAGGAACTCCTGAAGATATTTGAGTGTATGAGGCCGCGGGAATGCCGTAACTGCCTCTACCTTGGTGGCCAGTGGGACGGCGCCTTCTGAGGTGATCCTATGCCCCAGAAAGTCAATGCTGGTTAACCCAAACTGGCATTTGGCTAGGTTTATGATGAGGCCATGTTGGCTGAGACGGGCAAAGAGTGTACGTAAATGAGCCATGTGCTCCTCCTTATCCTTACTAGCGATGAGAATGTCATCCAAGTAAATGAAAATGAAGGGAAGGACCCGTAACACAGAGTCCATGAGTCGCTGAAAGGCCTGAGCTGCATTTTTCAATCCAAATGGCATGCAGAGGAACTCAAAAAGGCCAAACGGTGTGATGACTGCCGTTTTGGGGACGTCTTGAGGGTGCACAGGAACTTGGTGATATCCACGGACGAGATCTACTTTGGAAAATATTGAGTTGCCAGCCAAATGAACCGAAAAACCTTGTATATGCGGTATTGGATACCTATCCGGCATAGTGGCTTCGTTAAGGCGTCTGTAATCCCCACAAGGCCTCCATCCACCACCTGGTTTAGTTACAATGTGTAGTGGAGAGGACCAAGGACTATCGGAGCGTCGGACAATCCCAAGGCGCTCCATGGTCTGAAACTCTGCCTTTGCGGCTGCAAGCTTTCCGGGTTCCAATCTTCGTGCCCGAGCGTAAACAGGTGATCCCGTTGTGGTGATGTGATGCACCACACCGTGCCTCGCGACTGCTGCCGAGAATGTAGGGCTGGTGAGCCCCGGGAACTCGCCGAGTGGGCGCCTAAACCCTTCCTGTGATGGAACCGCACAGGCAACCGACCAGGAGACAGCGGTGCTGCGGTGGCAAGGCACCGCGTGGAAAGTAGACGCATTAATGAGTCGACAATGTTGGACGTCGACCAGAAAACCATAGGCACGGAAAAAATCAGCCCCCAGGATGGCCTGTGATACTTTAGCCATTATAAACTCCCACACAAAACGTTGACCTCCAAGAGTTAAATTAACTGTCCGTTTACCGAACGTGCGAATGGCCGCACCATTGGCTGCCTCGAGGGAAGGGCCGTGACCGCTGGATTGTAGATCTAGCTTTGAAACTGGCAATATACTGCACTGAGAACCAGTGTCACACAAGAATCATCGCCCTGTCCTGGAATCAGTAATGTAGAGGAGTTTTCCCGCTGAACCGACTGCCATGGTGAACTGGGTGTGTTTGTCAGACCCTGTCATCCTCATCGAAGTTTGTGAGCCTGCTGGAGATTTTTTTTCAGCGAAACTGCAGGGAGGACGGCAGCGTCGAGCCTTGGTGCCAAAACGGGCGTGGTACACACACCAGCCTGCTGGAGGAGGGCTGGACTTTGCTCGCATAGGGGAAAGGCACCTCGTGGCTGCACAACTCTGCTGTGTGACCGTAAAAATCTTGTCTGCCTCTGCAGCAAGCTCGGCACAGTCCGTAATCGTAGAACTGGCCAAGGCTGCCTGAACTGGCTCAGGTAGCTGGCAGAGGAAGAGTTCTCGGAACAAAAAACATTGGGGCTCCGAACCCAAAAGCGTGAGCATTTGGCTCATCAATTCCGATGGTTTTGAGTCCCCGAGACCGGGCATAGCAATAAGCCTGCGTGCACGCTCCGACTTATTTAAACCAAACACCTGTAGTAAACGAGTTTTTAGAGCTTCATACTTGCCCTCTGCTGGTGGATTGCCCAGAAGGCTGACGACCCGTGAGGCCGTGGCGCTGTCGAGAGCGGAAACCACGTAATAATAACGGGTCGAATCCGCTGTAATGTCCCGGAGTGCGAACTGGGCTTCTGCCTGGAAAAACCATGCTGCTGGTTGCTGTTCCCAGAACTGCGGCAATTTAAGGGCAACGGCGTTCGTGTTCATTATAAGTATCTCGACGAAAGTTGTCCGACGAGATCGGGGTCACCAATGTAGGAACGGAAGTTCCTATCGAATAATGAAGTTCGATGCAGTGAAACAAAATAACCAAGTTTAATAAACAAACAACTTCACTGGTAAAACTACAGGAGCAGATGTAAACAGGTCTGTGCAGCATCACAGCCTCTCTAAGACTGCTACTAAATACTGGAAGCTGACGTCATGATGTCATCACGCTCTCCGCGCCAACTGGGGGTCACGTGATTGGCGTCATGACGTCAAGAAACTACATACAGTTTAAAGGTGCAGTCCACAGCTGCACTACATGGTAGCTAAAGGAATGATTACTGATTGCCCAGTGTCTCTTGGTGGCTCTGCCACAACTCATTGATTTTATTCTCACTCTGCACACAGCAGGTGTAGAACTGAACCCAACCAGAGTAGAGGGAAGGGGAAAACTGGGAGCGGAGGAAAGAAATATGTAATGGCACAAGGGAGTAGGGTGTCGGCGGGAAGCCTGAGCGGCAGAGCGGGGCTATAAAAGTCCCAGAGACCAAGTAAGGCCTCACAGCGTCGGCGGGAATCCTGAGCGGCAGAGCGGGGCTATAAAAGGCCCAGAGACCAGGGAAGGCCTCACAGCATCGGCGGGAAACTCGAACGGCAGAGCGGGGCTATAAAAGTCCCAGAGACCAGGTAAGGCCTCACAGCGTCGGCAGGAATCCTGAGCGGCAGAGCGGGGCTATAAAAGTCCCAGAGACCAGGGAAGGCCTCACAGCATCGGCGGGAATCTCGAGCGGCAGAGCGGGGCTATAAAAGTCCCAGAGACCAGGTAAGGCCTCACAGCGTCGGCAGGAATCCTGAGCGGCAGAGCGGGGCTATAAAAGTCCCAGAGACCAGGGAAGGCCTCACAGCATCGGCGGGAAACTCGAGCGGCAGAGCGGGGCTATAAAAGTCCCAGAGACCAGGGAAGGTCTCACAGCATCGGCGGGAAACTCGAGCGGCAGAGCGGGGCTATAAAAGTCCCAGAGACCAGGTAAGGCCTCACAGCGTCGGCGGGAATCCTGAGCGGCAGAGCGGGGCTATAAAAGTCCCAGAGACCAGGTAAGGCCTCACAGCGTCGGCGGGAAACTCGAGCGGCAGAGCGGGGCTATAAAAGTCCCAGAGACCAGGTAAGGCCTCACAGCGTCGGCGGGAATCCTGAGCGGCAGAGCGGGGCTATAAAAGCCCCAGAGACCAGGTAAGGCCTCACAGCGTCGGCGGGAATCCTGAGCGGCAGAGCGGGGCTATAAAAGTCCCAGAGATCAGGTAAGGTTCACCAGTCTCCAGTCTGGGAACTCGGAGGGAAGGAGAGAGGTAAAAAGTAATCCAAGTGTGACGTCACCAGAAAGCGGGTAAGCGATTGGTTGGTGAGTATTTCTCCCTTTTGAAGCTTAAATCTCTTTGGTTTATAGTTTCTAAGGTGTGATATTCACCTTCTAGAATCGGGGCAGAGAGTATTTAAGAAAAACATTAATAAATTTAATTAATTACATAGAATGGGAGACCAGGTGATGTGTTGCTGCTGCAATATGTGGGAGCTGGTGGACACCATTGATGCTCACGGTGATCACATTTGCAGTAAGTGTTGGCTGCTCGAGGAATTCCGGCTCCGTGTTGAAGAGCTGGAGTCCGAGCTTCAAACACTGAGACACATCAGGGAGGGGGAGAGTTACCTGGACTCTGTGTAACACGAGGTATTCACACCAATTAGATTAATTAATTCAGATGTAGTCCGTGGCCAGGGTCAGGATGGCATGACTAGAAGTGAGGCAGGTACGGGGATTCAGGAGGTAGTGTTGGAGGAGCCGCAGCCCTTGCACTTGTCCAACAGGTTCGAGGCTCTTACTCCCTGTGAGGATGGGAACAGGGATTGCGGGGAGGATGAGCAACCTGGCCACAGCACCATGGAGCAGGGGGCCATTCAAGTGGGGGGAGTTAAAAGAAATGTTGTAGTGGTAGGGGATAGTATCATTAGGAGGATAGATAGAGTTCTTTGCAGCCGAGAGCGAGAGTCCCAAAGGCTGTGTTGCCTGCCCGGTGCCAGGGTTAAGGACATCTCCTCTGGACTGGAGAGAAACTTGGAGTGGGAGGGGGAGGATCCAGTTGTCGTAGTCCATGTTGGTACCAATGACATAGAAAGGACAAGGAAGGAGGTTCTGCTGAGGGAGTTTGAGCAGCTAGGGGCCAAATTAAAAAGCAGAACCACAAGGGTACCTGAGCCACGAGCGAATTTGGCTAGGACAAATAAAATCAGAGAGTTAAATGCGTGGCTCAAAGACTGGTGTGGGAGAAATGGGTTTTGCTTCCTGGGACACTGGCACCAGTACTGGGGCAGGAGGGAGCTGTTCCGTTGGGATGGGCTTCACTTGGCCAGTGCTGGGACTAGAGTCCTGGCGGATCATATAACTAGGGCTGTAGAGAGGGCTTTAAACTAACGAGTGGGGGGGAGGTTCCTAGAGAGCAAATAATAAAAATGACAACAGAGAAGGTCATAGACTTAGGTAGCAGTGGGGAAATTGAAAACCAGAGCGTGTCAGGAAGGGGCAGAAGGTATGGAGTAAAAGGTAAAGTAATAAAAAGGGCAAAAGCAGGAACTAAGTGTCACAAAACATCTTTGAAAGTTCTCTATCTGAATGCACGTAGCATTCGTAACAAAATAGACGAGTTAATGGCACAAATAACTACATATGGGTATGATCTTGTGGCCATTACAGAAACATGGCTGCAGGGTGACAATGCCTGGGAATTAAACATACCAGGTTATTTAACGATCAGGAAGGACAGGCAGGAAGGAAGGGGAGGTGGGGTGGCTATGTTAATAAAGGAAGGAATCACTGTAATACAGAGAAATGATATTGGGTCAAAAGATCAGGATAATGAAACAGTTTGGGTGGAGGTAAGGAATAATAAGGGGAAAAAAACACTAGTGGGCGTAGACTATAGGCCTCCGAACAGTGGCAACTCTGTTGGACGGAGTATCAATCAGGAAATAGTTGAGGCTTGTAATAAGGGAACATCTATAATTATGGGGGATTTTAACTATCATATTAATTGGACAAATCAAATTGGGCAGGGCTGCCTTGAGGATGAGTTCATTGAGTGTATTAGGGATGGGTTTCTTGAGCAGTATGTAACTGAACCGACCAGGGGGCAAGCAACCTTAGATCTGGTCCTGTGTAATGAGACAGGATTAATGAAAAATGTCCTAGTAAAGGATCCCCTTGGAATGAGTGACCATAACATGGTTGAATTCCATATTCAATTAGAGGGTGAGAAGGTTGGATCTCAAACAAGCGTGCTAAGCTTGAATAAAGGAGACTATGAAGGTATGAGAGCGGAATTGAGTAGAGTGGATTGGGAAAATAGATTAAAGGGTAAGACGATACATGATCAGTGGTGTACATTTAAGGAGTTATTTTACAACTTCCAAAAAAAATATATTCCACTGAGAAGAAAAGGGTGTAAAAGAAAAGACAGCCATCCGTGGCTAGGTAAAGAAATTAAGGATAGTATTCGACTAAAAACAAGGGCATATAAGGTAGCCAAATCTAGTGGGAGGATAGAGGATTGGGAAAACTTTAAAAGACAGCAAAAAATAACAAAAAGATTGATTAAGAAAGGGAAGATAGATTATGAAAGTAAATTAGCAAAAAATATAAAAACAGATAGTAAGAGTTTTTATAGTTATATAAAAAGAAAAAGGGTGGCTAAAGTAAATGTTGGTCTCTTAGAGGATGAGACTGGGAAATTAATGGTGGGAAATATGGAGATGGCAAAAACACTGAATGAATATTTTGTATCAGTCTTTACAGTAGAAGACACTAAGAATATCCCAACACTGGACAAACAGGGGGCTAAAGGGGGGGGAGGAGCTAAACACGATCAAAATCACTAAGGAAGTGGTACTCGGTAAAATACTGGGACTCAAGGCGGATAAATCACCTGGACCTGATGGCTTATATCCTAGGGTCTTGAGGGAAGTGGCGGTAGGGATTGTGGATGCATTGGTAATAATTTTCCAAAACTCCCTGGACTCAGCAAAGGTCCCGGCAGACTGGAAAACTGCTAATGTAACACCCTTATTTAAAAAGGGCAGTAGACAGACGGCTGGAAACTATAGACCGGTTAGCCTAACATCTGTGGTAGGTAAAATTTTGGAGTCCATTATTAAGGAGACAGTAACAGGACATTTGGATAATCATAATTTAATAGGACAAAGTCAGCATGGTTTTATGAAGGGGAAGTCATGTTTGACAAATTTGCTGGAGTTCTTTGAGGAAGTAACATATAGGGTGGATAAAGGGGAACCAGTGGACGTAGTGTATTTAGACTTCCAAAAGGCATTTGACAAGGTGCCACACAAAAGATTATTGCTTAAGATAAAAAATCACGGGATTGGGGGTAATATTCTGGCATGGATAGAGGATTGGCTATCTAACAGAAGGCAGAGAGTTGGGATAAATGGTTCATTCTCAGACTGGCAATCAGTAACTAGTGGTGTTCCGCAGGGGTCCGTGCTAGGTCCCCAACTCTTTACAATCTATATTAACGATTTGGAGGAGGGGACCGAGTGTAACATATCAAAGTTTGCAGATGATACTAAGATGGGAGGGAAAGTAGTGCGTGATGAAGACATAAAAAACCTGCAAGGGGACATAGACAGGCTAAGTAAGTGGGCAGAGATTTGGCAGATGGAATACAATACTGGAAAGTGTGAGGTTATGCACTTTGGTAGGAAAAATCGTAGAGCAAGTTATTATCTTACTGGCAAGAAACTGAAAGTACTGAAGTACAAAGGGATCTGGGGGTCCTGGTGCACGAAACTCAAAAGGTTAGTATGCAGGTGCAGCAAGTGATTAAGAAGGCCAATGGAATGTTGGCTTTCATTGCTAGGGGGATAGAATATAAAAATAGGGAGGTATTGCTTCAGTTGTACAAGGTATTGGTGAGACCGCACCTGGAATACTGCGTACAGTTTTGGTGTCCATACTTAAGAAAGGACATACTTGCTCTCGAGTCAGTACAAAGAAGGTTCACTCGGTTAATCCTGGGGATGAGGGGATGGACATATGAGGAGAGGTTGAGTAGATTGGGACTCTACTCATTGGAGTTCAGAAGAATGAGAGGCGATCTTATTGAAACATATAAGATTGTGAAGGGGTTGGATCGGGTGGATGCGGGGAAGATGTTCCCGATGATGGGTGAAACTAGAACTAGGGGGCATAGTCTTAGAATAAGGGGCTGCTCTTTCAAAACTGAGATGAGGAGGAACTACTTCACTCAGAGGGTGGTAGGTCCATGGAATATGCTGCCCCAAAAAGCTGTAGAAGCTACATCATTACATCAATTTAAAACAGAAATAGGCAGTTTCCTAGAAGTAAAGGGAATTAAGGGTTACGGGGAGCGGGCAGGAATTTGGACATGAGTCTAGGTTCGGATCGGTCATGGCCCTGTGGGTAGCGGAGCGGGCCCAGGGGCCGTGTAGCCTGATCCTGCTCCTATTTTGTGGGTCTAATTCTGTTAGATTCAGGAGATAGTTCTGTGATAGTAGATTGGCGGTTAGGATCTGATCAGCCATGATCTTATTGAATGGCGGAGCAGGCTCGAGGGGCCAATTGGCGTACTCCTGCTCCTATTTCTTATGTTCTTATGTTCTTATATATGGCTGGATGGCATTTTTTTTAATGCAAGGAGTCTTGCGAATAAGGTGGATGAACTGAAGGTGTTGATGAACACATGGGAGTATGATATTGTTGCTATCACGGAGACATGGTTGAGGGAGGGGCAAGACTGGCAGCTCAATATTCCGGGGTATAGAATCTTCAGGTGAGACAGAGGGGGCGGGGGGGTAAAAGAGGAGGGGGTGTCGCAATATTAATTAAGGAGTCAATTACTGCTGTAAGGAGGGATGATATCTCAGCAGGTTCCTCTAATGAGGCCATATGGGTAGAACTTAAAAACAAAAAGGGGGCAAGCACTTTGCCGGGAGTGTACAAAAGGCCCCCAAACAGTCAGGGGGAGATAGAGGAACAGATATGTAGGCAAATCTCAGAGAAATGTGCAAATAATAGGGTAATAATAGTGGGGGATTTCAACCTCCCCAATATTAACTGGAATAGTCAGAGTGTGAAAGGCTTAGAGGGTACAGAATTCTTAAAGTGCATCCAGGAGAGCTTTTTGAGCCAGCATGTAGAAAGTCCTACTAGAGAGGGGGCGGTATGGGACCTAATTCTAGGGAATGTGGCCGGGCAAGTGGTAGAAGTGTTAGTAGGTGAGCACTTTGGTGACAGTGACCATAATTCGGTGAGATTTAAGGTAGTCATGGAAAAGGACAGAGATGGATGGGAAATAAAGGTTCTAAATCGGGGGAAGGCCGATTTTAATATGATAAGGCAGGATCTGGCCAAAGTGGACTGGGATCAGCTACTTGTAGGAAAATCCACATCAGAGCAGTGGGAGTCTTTCAGAAAGGAAATTGAGAGAGTACAATGGCAACATGTTCCCGTAAAGGTCAAGGGTGGGACCAACAAGCCCAGGGAACCTTGGATGTCAAGGGATATATGAGAATGGATTAGGAAAAAAAGGAAGGCTTTTGGCAGATACAAAGGACTAAAGACAGAGGAAGCCCTAGAGCAGTATAAAAAGTGCAGGGGGATACTTAAAAAACAAATTAGGAGAGCAAGGAGGGGCCATGAAATAACACTGGCGAGCAAAATAAAGGAAAATCCTAAGGTGTTTTATAAGTATACTAGCTGAAGTGCCCGGCGGTGCCGAGGGATTTTTGAGGGCATGTTGTTGTTGGAAGAGAGAGAGAGAGAGAGCGACAGGGGGGAAGAGAGAGCGCGACTGGGGGGAAGAGAGAGCGCGACTGGGGGGAAGAGAGAGAGCGACTGGGGGGAAGGAAGAGAGAGAGCGCCTGGGGGGGAAGAGAGAGCGCGACTGGAGGGAAGGGGGGGAAGGGGGGAAGGGAGAGGAGGGGGGAGGGGAGGGGGGAAGGGGGGAAGTGGGGGGAAGGGGGTGAGAGGAGGGGGATGGGGAGGAGGGGGGAGGAGGGGGGAGGGGGAGGGAGGAGGGGGGTTGGAAGGGGAGGGAGGAGGGGGGAGGAAGGGGAGGGGGAGGGGGAGGGGGAAGGGGAGGGGAGTGGGGGGAGGAGGGGCGGGGGAGGGGAGGGGGAGGGGATGGAGAGAGGGAGGGGGAATGAGAGGGGGGGAGGGGGAGAGGGGGGAGGGGAGGGGGAGAGGGGGGAGGAGAGGGGGGAGGGAAGGAGGAGGGGGAGGAGGGGAGGGGGATGGGGAGGGGGAGAGGGGCGAGGGGAGGGGGAGAGGGGGAAGGAGGGGGGGAGAAAGGGAGGGGGGAGCCAGCAGATCCTTTCCCCTCTGCCGGCGATGGCTCCGCTGAGCTCCGTGCCGCCCCACGCACTGACATGCCGAGCACAGCGCCCCGGTCAGCCCGAGCCCCGCCCTCCTGAGGCCGGGCCTGAGCGGCTTGAGACGGCTGATTGCGGCTGGCCGGGCCTGGTTGCCTTGGTAACCCTCCTCCCCTCTCCACCTCCCGATCTCCGGGACTGGGCCTGAGCGGCTTGAGACGGCCGATTGCGGCTGGCGAGCCCAGTTGTTGGGGTAACCCTCTCTGCTTGCCATCCCCTCCCGATCCCCGCCCCCCCCGCTATCCTGCTCGCTTCCCTCTGACCGCGCTCTGTGTGGAGGTGCGCCGTGCAGCGCAAGCGCGAGGAGCTTGCCGTGAGCCAAGCCAGCCTTTACCAAGATGGCTGGCCGCTGGTTCGGAATCGGGCCCAGCGGGGGGCGGGGGGTGAGGGGTGAGGGGTGGGAGGAGCTTACCACAAAACAATTGCCTAGGGTCCAGCATGGCTGGCAACAGACGCCCAGGCTTCGAGGCCTACCTGCAAAAACGGGGAAAGGTAGGAAAATTAATGAGATTAGATAAAAGATTCAGAAAATAATTAACTTTTTTAAAAAAACAATATGTGTTTTTAAAGCAACTTTTTTTTTAAAGACGCAGAAAGCGGGAAAATGAAATGAAAAGTTTGGAATCAAGATGGCGGCGACTCACCTTGGTTCAGAACGATAAGGCCCGCCCACACACACACCGCTTGGTCGACCGTCAGGTCACCGAAGCGTAGGATTGGTCAATCGTCCCGTCACTCGACTCTAGGAGGGCCCGCACGCATCAGGAACCCGCCACGCAGCGATTGGTCGACCGTCTGGTCGCTCGACCGTACGATTGGTCGACCTCGACGTCACTCAATGCTAATGAGCAGATAATGAGCAGAATTTTGAACGTTTTTTGGATACCGCGGGCACAATTTTTGTCTCACCGAAACGTAAATATGCTTACAACTGTTCTGGAATCGTAAACTTTCTTTTGATGTAACACACGTGTAGGTACGCTCCATAACTTTTGATTGTATAGCCAGACAGAGAGACAGAAAGACAGACAGAGAGACAGACCGTTTTATATTATACATATATATAGATGAAGGGCAAGAGGGTAACTAGGGAAAGAGTAGGGCCCATTAGGGACCAAAGTGGCAATCTGTGTGTGGAGCCATTGATGCAGGTGGGGTTTTAAATGAATTTTTTGCATCTGTGTTCACTATGGAGAAGGACGATGTGGACATAGAAATCAGGCAGGGGGACTGTGATATCCTTGAACATATTAGCATCGAGAGAGAGGAGGTACTGGCGGTTTTAGTAGGCTTAAAAGTGGATAAATCCCCAGGCCCGGACGAGATGTATCCCAGGCTGCTGTGTGAGGCAAAGGAGGGATTCTAACCCTGGGACTGTACATGGGGATTCTAACCCTGGGATTGTAGATGGGGATTCCAACCCTGGGACTCTACATGGGGATTCTAACCCTGGGAACACACATGGGGATTTTAACCCTGGGCCTGAACATGGGGATTCTAAACCTGGGACTGTACATGGGGATTCTAACCCTGGGACGGTACATGGGGATCCTAACCCTGGGACTGTACATGGGGATTCTAACCCTGGGACTGTACATGGGGATTCTAACCCTGGCACTGTACATGGGGATTCTAACACTGGGACTGTAGATGGGGATTCTAACCCTTGGACTTTACATGGGGATTCTAACCCTGGGACTGTATATGGGGACTCTAACCCTGGGACTATACATGGGGATTCTAACCCTGGGACTGTACATGGGTATTCTAACCCTGGGACTGTACATGGGGATTCTAACCCTGGGACTGTACATGGGGATTCTAACCCTGGGACTGTACATGGGGATTCTAACCCTGGGACTGTACATGGGGATTCTAACTCTGAGACTCTACATGGGGATTCTAACCCTGGGACTGTACATGGTGATTCTAACCCTGGGACTGTACATGGGTATTCTAACCCTGAGACTCTACATGGGGATTCTTACCCTGGGATTGGACATGGGGATTCTAACCCTGGGACTGTACATGGGGATTCTAGCCCTGGGGCTGTACATGGGGATTCTAACCCTGGGACTGTATATGGGGATTCTAACCCTGGGGCTGAACATGGGGATTCTAACCCTGGGACTGTACATGGGGATTCTAAAGCTGGGACTGTACATGGGGATTCTAACCCTGGGACTCTACATGGGGATTTTAACCCTGGGACTGTACATGGGGATTCTAACCCTGGGACTGTACATGGGGATTCTAACCCTGGGACTGTTCATTGGGATTCTAACCCTGGGACTGTACATGGGGATTCTAACCCTGGGTCAGTACATGGGGCTTCTAACCCTCGGTCTGTGCATGGAGATTCCAACCCTGGGACAGTACATGGGGATTCTAACCCTGGGACTGTACATGGGGATTCTAAACCTGGGACTTTACATGGCGATTCTAACCCTGGGAACGTACATGGGGATTCTAATCCTGGGAACATACATGGGGATTCTAACCCTGGGAACATGCATGGGTATTCTAACCCTGGGACAGTACATGGGTATTCTAACCCTGAGACTCAACATGGGGATTCTTACCCTGGGATTGTACATGGGGATTCTAACCCTGGGACTGTACATGGGGATTCGAACCCTGGGGCTGTATATGGGGATTCTAACCCTGGGACTGTACATGGGGATTCTAACCCTGAGGCTGTACATAGGGATTCTAACCCTGGGACTGTACATGGGGATTCTAACCCTGGGACTGTACATGGGGATTCTAACCGTGGGTCTCTACATGCGGATTCTGACCCTGGGACTGTACTTGGGGATTCTAACCCTGAGACTGTACAAGGGGATTCTAAACCTGGGACTGTACAGTGGGATTCTAACCCTGGGACTGTACATGGGGATTCTAACCCTGGGACAGTACATGGGGATTCTAACCCTGGGTCTGTACATGGAGATTCCAACCCTGGGACTGTAAATGGAGATTCTAACCCTGGGACTGTACATCGGGATTCTAAACCTGGGACTGTACATCGTGATTCTAACCCTGGGAACGTACATGGGGATTCTCACCCTGGGAACATACATGGGGATTCTAACCCTGGGAACATACATGGGGATTCTAACCCTGGGACTGTACATGGGGATTCTAACCCTGGGACTGTACATGGGGATTCTAACCCTGGGACTGTACATGGGGATTCCAACCCTGGGACTGTACATGGGGATTCTAAACCTGGGGATGTACATGGGGATTCTAACCCTGGGAACATACATGGGGATTCTAATCCTGGGAACATACATGGGGATTCCAAACCTGGGACTGTACATGGGGATTCTAAAGCTGGGACTGTACATGGGGATTCTAACCCTGGGACTGTACATGGGGATTCTAACCCTGGGACTGTAAATGGGGATTCCAAACCTGGGACTGTTCATGGGGATTCTAACCCTGGGACTGCACATGGGGATTCTAACCCTGGGACTGTACATGATGATTCTAACCCTGGGACTGTACATGGGGATTCTAACCCTGGGACTGTACATGGGGATTCTAACCCTGGGACTGTACATGGGGATGCCAATCCTGGGATTGTACATGGGGATTCTAACCCTGGGACTGTACATTTTGATTCTAACCCTGGGACTGTACATGGGGATCCTAACCCGGGGACTGTACATGGGGATTCTAACCCTGGGACTGTACATGGGGATTCCAACCTTGGGTCTGTATATGGGGATTCTAACCCTGGGACTGTACATGGGGATTCTAACCCTGGGACTGTACATGGGGATTCTAACCCTGAGACTGTACATGGGGATTCTAACCCTGGGTCTGTATATGGGGATTCTAACCCTGGTACTGTACATGGGGATTCCAAACCTGGGACTATACATGTGGATTCCAACACTGGGATTGTACATGGGGATTCTAACCCTGGGACTGCTCATGGGGATTCTAAAACTGTGAATGTACATGGGGATTCTAACCCTGGGACTGTACATGGGGATTCTAACCCCAGGACTGCATATGGGGATTCTAACCCTGGGACAGTGCATGGGGATTCTAATCCTGGGACTGTACATGGGGATTCTAAACCTGGGGCGGTACATGGGGATTCTAATCCTGGGACTGTACATGGGGATTCTAACCCTGAGGCTGTACATGGGGATTCTAACCCTGGGACTGTAAATGGGGATTCTAACCCTGGGACTGTACATGGGGATTCTTACCCTGGGACTCTACATGGGGATTCTAACCCTGGGACTGTACATGGGGATTCTAACCCTGAGACTGTGCATGGGGATTCTAAACCTGGGACTGTACATGGGGGTTCTAATCCTGGGACTGTACATGGGGATTCTAACCCTGGGGCAGTAAATGGGGATTCTAACCCTGGGTCTGTACATGGAGATTCCAAACCCGGGACTGTACATGGAGATTCTAACCCTGGGACTGTGCATGGGGATTCTAAACCTGGGACTGTACATGGTGATTATAACCCTGGGAACGTACATGGGGATTCTAACTCTGGGAACATACATGGGGATTCTAACCCTGGGAACATACATGGGGATTCTAACCCTGGGAGTGTACATGGGGATTCTAACCCTGGGACTGTACATGGGGATTCTAACCCTGGGACTGTACATGGGGATTCCAACCCTGGGTCTGTACATGGGGATTCTAAACCTGGGACTGTATATGGGGATTCTAACCCTGGGACTGTACATGGGGATTCTAACGCTGGGAACATACATGGGGATTCTAACCCTGGGAACATACATGGGGATTCCAAACCTGGGACTGTACATGGGGATTCTAAACTTGGGACTGTACATGGGTATTCTAACCCTGGGACTGTACATGGGGATAGTAACCCTGGGACTGTAAATGGGTATTCCAACCCTGGGACTGCACATGTGGATTCTAACGCTGGGACTGTACATGGGGATTGTAACCCTGGGACTGTACATTTGGATTCTAACCCTGGGAATGTACATGGGGATTCTAAACCTGGGACTGTACATGGGGATTCTGACCCTGGGACTGTACATGAGTATTCTAACCCTGGGACTGTACATGGGGTTTCTAACCTTGGGACTGTACATTTGGATTCTAAACCTGGGACTGTACATGGGGATCCTAACCCGGGGACTGTACATGGGGATTCTAAACCTGGGTCTGTACATGGGGATTCTCACCCTGGGTCTGTATATGGGGATTCTAACCCTGGGACTGTACATGGGGATTCCAACCCTGGGACTGTATATGGGGATTCTAACCCTGGGACTGTACATGGGGATCCAAACCCTGGGACTGTACATGGGAATTCTAATCCTGGGACTGTCCATGGGGATTCTAACCCTGGGACTGTACATGGGGATTCTAACCCTGGGTCTGTAAATGGGGATTCTAAACCTGGGACTGTACATGGGGATTCCAACCCTGGGACTGTACATGGGGATTCCAAACCTGGGTCTGTACATGGGGATTCTAACCCTGGGTCTGTATATGGGGATTCTAACCCTGGGACTGTAAATGGGGATTCTAACCCTGGGACTGTACATGGGGATCCAAACCCTGGGACTGTGCATGGGGATTCTAACCCTGGGACTGTACATGGGGATTCTAACCCTGGGACTGTACATGGGGATTCTAACCCTGGGTCTGTAAATGGGGATTCTAAACCTGGGACTGTACATGGGGATTCCAACCCTGGGACTGTACATGTGGATAACAACACTGGTATTGGACATGGGGATTCTAACCCTGGGACTGTTCATGGGGATTCTAAAACTGTGAATGTCCATGGGGATTCTAACCCTGGGACTGTACATGGGGATTCTAAACCTGGAACAGTACATGGGGATTCTAATCCTGGGACTGTACATGTGGATTCTAAACCTGGGACTGTACATGGGAATTCTAACCCTGGGAGTGTACATGGGGATTCTAACCCTGGGACTGTACATGGGGATTCTAACCCTGGGACTGTACATGGGGATTCTAACCCTGGGATTGTAGATGTGGATTCCAAACCTGGGACTCTACATGGGGATTCTAACCCTGGGAACGTACATGGGGATTTTAACCCTGGGCATGTACATGGGGATTCTAAACCTGGGACTGTACATGGGGATTCTAAACCTGGGACTGTACATGGGGATTCTAACCCTGGGACTGTACAAGCGGATTCTAACCCTGGGACTGTACATGGGGATTCGATCCCTGGGTCTGTCCATGGTGATTCTAACCCTGGGACTGGACATGGGGATTCTAACCCTGGGACTGTACATGGGGATTCTGACCCTGGGACTGTAGATGGGGATTCTAACCCTTAGACTTTACATGGGGATTCTAACCCTGGGAATGTATATGGGGACTCTAACCCTGAGACTATACATGGGGATTCTAACCCTGGGACTGTACATGGGTATTCGAACCCTGGGACTGTACCTGGGGATTCTAACCCTGGGACTGTACATGGGGATTCTAACACTGGGACTGTACATGGGAATTCTAACCCTGGGACTCTACATGGGGATTCTCACCCTGGGACTGTACATGGGGATTCTAACCCTGGGACTGTACATTGTTATTCTAACCCTGGGACTGTACATGGGGATTCTAACCCTGGGCAGTACATGGGGATTCTAACCCTGGGTCTGTACATGGAGATTCCAACCCTCGGACTGTACATGGGGATTCTAACCCTGGGACTGTACATGGGGATTCTAAACCTGGGACTGTACATGGGGATTCTAACCTTGGGAACGTACATGGGGATTCTAACCCTGGGAATATACATGGGGATTCTAACCCTGGGAACATACATGGGGATTCTAACCCTGGGACTGTACATGGGGATTCTAACCCTGGGACTTTACATGGGGATTCTAACACTGGTACTGTACATGGGGATTCTAACCCTGGGACTGTACATGGGGATTCTAAACCTGGACTGTACATGGGGATTCTAACCCTGGGACTGTACATGGGGATTCTAACCCTGGGAACAGACATGGGGATTCTAACACTGGGAACATATATGGGGATTCCAAACCTGGGACTGTACATGGAATTCTAATCCTGGGGCTGTACATGGGGATTCTAACCCTGGGACTGTACATGTGGATTCTAACCCTGGGACTGTACATGGGGATTCTAACCCTGGGACTGTACATTCGGATTTTAACCCTGGGACTGTACATGGGGATTCTAACACTGGGACTGTAAATGGGAATTCTAACCCTGGGACTGTACCTGGGGTTTCAAACCCTGAGGCTGTACATGGGGATGCCAACCCTGGGACTGTACATGCGATTCTAACCCTGGGATTGTACATGGGGATTCTAACCATGGGACTGTACATGGGGATTCTAACCCTGGGACTGTACATGGGGATTCTAACCCTGGGACTGTACATGGGGATTCTAACCCTGGTACTGTACATGGGGATTCTAAATCTGGGACTGTACATGGGGATTCTAACCCTGGGACTGAACATGGAGATTCTAACCCTGGGACTGTACTTGGGGATTCTAACCCTGGGATTGCACATGGGGTTTCTAACTCTGGGACTGTACATGCGGATTCTAACACTGGGACTGAACATGGGGATTCTAACCCTGGGACTGTGCATGGGGATTCTAACCCTGGGACTGTACATGGGGATTCTAACCCTGGTATTGTACATGGGGATTCTAACCCTGGGATTGTACATGGGGATTCTAACCCTGGGACTGTACATGGGAATTCTAACCCTGGGACTGGACATGGAGATTCTAACCCTGGGTCTGTACATGGGAATTCTAATCCTGAGGCTGTTCATGGAGATTCTAATCCTGGGACTGTACATGCGGTTTCTAACCCTGGGACTGTATATGGGGATTCTAACCCTGGGACTGTACATGGGGATTCTAACCCTGGGAATGTACATGGAGATTCTAACTCTGGGACTGTACATGGGGATTCTAACCCTGGGACTGTACATGGGGATTCTATCCCTGCGACTCTATATGGGATTCTAACCCTGGGACTGTACATGGGGATTCTAAACCTGGGACTGTACATGGTGATTCCAACCCTGGGACTGTACATGGGGATTCTAACCCTTGGACTGTACATGGGGATTCGAACCCTGGGACTGTACATTGAATTCTAACCCTGGGACTATACATGGGGATTCTAACCCTGGGACTGTACATGGGGATTTTGACCCTGGGACTGTACATGGGGATTCTAACGCTGCGGCTGTACATGGAGATTCAAACCCTGGGACTGTACATGGGGAGTCAAACCCTGGGACTGTACATGGGGATTCTATCCCTGGGACTGTACATGGGGATTCTGACCCTGGGACTGTACATGAGGATTCTAACCCTGGGACTGTACATGGAGATTCTAACCCTGGGACTGTACATGGGGATTCCAACCTTGGGACTGTACATGGGGATTCCAACCCTGGGATTGTACATGGGGATTCTAACCATGGGACTGTACATGTGTATTGTAACCCTAGGGCTGTACATGGAGATTCTAACCCTGGGACTGCACATGGGGATTCTAACCCTTGGACTGTCCATGGGGATTCCAAACCAGGGACTGTACATGGGGATTCCAACCCTGGGACTGTACATGGGGATTCCAACCCTGGGACTGTACATGTGGATTCTAATCCTGGGACTTTACATGGGGATTCTAATCCTGGGACTGTACATGGGGATTCTAACCCTGGGATTGTACATGGGGATTCCAACCCTGGGACTCTACATGTGGATTCTAACCCTGGGACTGTACATGGGAATTTAAACCCTGGGACTGTAACAGGGGATTCTAACCCTGGGACTGTACATGGGGATTCCAACCCTGGGACTGTACATGGGGATGGTAACCCTGGGACTGTACATGGGGATTCTAACCATGGGACTGTACATGGGGATTCTAACCCTGGGACTGAACATGGGGATTCTAACCCTGGGACTGTACATGGGGATTCTAACACTGGTACTGTACATGGGGATTCTAACCCTGGTACTGTACATGGGGATTCTAAATCTGGGACTGTACATGGGGATTCTAACCCTGGGACTATACATGGAGATTCTAACCCTGGGACTGTGCATGGGGATTCCAAACCTGGGATTGTACATGGGGATTCTAACCCTGGGACTGTAAATGGGGATTCTAACCCTGGGACTGTACACGGGGATTCTAACCCTGGGACTCGACATGTAGATTCTAACCCTGTGACTGTACATGGGGATTCTAACCCTGGGACTGTACATGGGGATTCTAACCCTGGGACTGTACATGGGGATTCTAACCCTGGGACTGTACATGGGGATTCTAATCCTGGGACTGTACATGGGGATTCTAACCCTGGGACAGTACATGGGGATTCTAATCCTGGGATTGTACATGGGGATTCTAACCCTGGGACTGTACATGGGGATTCTATCCCTGGGACTGTACATGGGGATTCTAACCCTGGGTTGTACATGGGGATTCTAACCCTGGGACTGTACCTGGGGATTCTAACCCTGGGACTGTACATGGGGATTCTAACCCTGGGGCTGTCCATGGAGATTCAAACCCTGGGACTGTACATGGGGAGTCAAACCCT
Organism: Somniosus microcephalus; assembly: GCF_052327205.1. Taxonomy (NCBI): domain Eukaryota; kingdom Metazoa; phylum Chordata; class Chondrichthyes; order Squaliformes; family Somniosidae; genus Somniosus; species Somniosus microcephalus. The sequence goes on along the minus strand of NC_140990.1, from coordinate 60,801,247 downwards.
GGGACTGTACATGGTGATTCTAACCCTGGGACTGTACATGGGGATTCTGAGCCTGGGACTGTGCGTGAGGATTATAATCCTGGGGCAGTACATGGGGATTCTAACCCTGGGTCTGGACATGGAGATTCCAACACCGGGGCTGTACATGGAGATTCTAACCCTGGGACTGTACATGGGGATTCTAAACCTGGGACTGTACATGGTGATTATAAACCTGGGAACGTACATGGGGATTCTAACCCTGGGAACATACATGGGGATTCTAACCCTGGGAACATACATGGGGATTCTAACCCTGGGACTGTACATGGGGATTCTAACCCTGGGACTGTAAATGGGGATTCTAACCCTGGGTCTGTACATGGGGATTCCAAACCTGGGTCTGTACATGGGGATTCTAAAGCTGGGACTCTACATGGGGATTCTAACCCTGGGACTGTACATGGGGATTCTAACGCTGGGAACACACATGGGGATTCTAACCCTGGGAACATACATGGGGATTCCAAACCTGGGACTGTACATGGGGATTCTAAACCTGGGACTGTACATGGGGATTCTAACCCTGGGACTGTACATGGGGATTCTAACCCTGGGACTGTAAATGGGTATTCCAACCCTGGGACTGTACATGTGGATTCTAACCCTGGGACTGTACATGGGGATTCTAACCCTGGGACTGTACATTTGGATTCTAACCCTGGGAATGTACATGGGGATTCTAACCCTGGGACTGTACATGGGGTTTCTAACCCTGGGACTGTACATGGGGATTCCATTCCTGGGACTGGACATGGGGATTCTAAACCTGGGACTGTACATTTGGATTCTAACCCTGGGACTGTACATGGGGATCCTAACCCGAGGACTGTACATGGGGATTCTAAACCTGGGTCTGTACATGGGGATTCTAACCCTGGGTCTGTTTATGGGGATACTAACCCTGGGACTGTACATGGGGATTCCAACCCTGGGACTGTAAATGGGGATTCTAACCCTGGGACTGTACATGGGGATCCTAACCCTGGGACTGTACATGGGGATTCTAACCCTGGGACTGTACATGGGGATTCTAACCCTGGGACTGTACATGGGGATTCTAACCCTGGGTCTGTATATGGGGATTCTAAACCTGGGACTGTACATGGGGATTCCAACCCTGGGACTGTACATGTGGATAACAACACTGGGATTGTACATGGGGATTCTAACCCTGGGACTGTTCATGGGTATTCTAAAACTGTGAATGTACATGGGGATTCTAACCCTGGGACTGTACATGGGGATTCTGAACCTGGGACAGTACATGGGGATTCTAATCCTGGGACTGTACATGGGGATTCTAAACCTGGGACTGTACATGGGAATTCTAACCCTGGGACTGTACATGCGGATTCTAACCCTGGGACTGTACATGGGTATTCGATCCCTGGGTCTGTACATGGTGATTCTAAACCTGGGACTGGACATGGGGATTCTAACCCTGGGACTGTATATGGGGATTCTGACCCTGGGACTGTAGATGGGGATTCTAACCCTTAGACTTTACATGGGGATTCTAACCCTGGGAATGTATATGGGGACTCTAACCCTGAGACTATACATGGGGATTCTAACCCTGGGACTGTACATGGGTATTCTAACCCTGGGACTGTACCTGGGGATTCTAACCCGGGGACTGTACATGGGGATTCTAACCCTGGGACTGTACATGGGGATTCTAACCCTGCGACTGTACATGGGGATTCTAACCCTGAGACTCTACATGCGGTTTCTAACCCTGGGACTGTACATGGGGATTCTAACCCTGGGACTGTACATGGGTATTCTAACCCTGAGACTCTACATGGGGATTCTTACCCTGGGATTGTAAATGGGGATTCTAACCCTGGGACTGTACATGGGGATTCTAACCCTGGGGCTGTACATGGGGATTCTAACCCTGGGACTGTACATGGGGATTCTAACCCTGGGACTGTACATGGGGATTCTAACCCTGGGACTGTACATGGGGATTTTAACCCTGGGACTGTACATGGGGATTCTAACACTGGGACTGTACATGGGAATTCTAACCCTGGGACTCTACATGGGGATTCTAACCCTGGGACTGTACATGGGGATTCTAACCCTGGGACTGTACATTGGTATTCTAACCCTGGGACTGTACATGGGGATTCTAACACTGGGACAGTACATGGGGATTCTAACCCTGGGTCTGTACATGGAGATTCCAACCCTCGGACTGTACATGAGGATTCTAACCCTGGGACTGTACATGGGGATTCTAACCCTGGGACTGTACATGGGGATTCTAACCCTGGGAACGTACATGGGGATTCCAACCCTGGGAATATACATGGGGATTCTAACCCTGGGAACATACATGGGGATTCTAACCCTGGGACTGTACATGGGGATTCTAACCCTGGGACTTTACATGGGGATTCTAACGCTGGGACTGTACATGGGGATTCTAACCCTGGGACTGTACATGGGGATTCGATCCCTGGGTCTGTACATGGTGATTCTAATCCTGGGACTGGACACGGGGATTCTAACCCTGGGACTGTATATGGGGATTCTGACCCTGGGACTATAGATGGGGATTCTAACCCTTAGACTTTACATGGGGATTCTAACCCTGGGAATGTATATGAGGCCTCTAACCCTGATACTATACATGGGGATTCGAACCCTGGGACTGTACATTGAATTCTAACCCTGGGACTATACATGGGGATTCTAACCCTGGGACTGTACATGGGGATTTTGACCCTGGGACTGTACATGGGGATTCTAACGCTGCGGCTGTACATGGAGATTCAAACCCTGGGACTGTACATGGGGAGTCAAACCCTGGGACTGTACATGGGGATTCTATCCCTGGGACTGTACATGGGGATTCTGACCCTGGGACTGTACATGAGGATTCTAACCCTGGGACTGTACATGGAGATTCTAACCCTGGGACTGTACATGGGGATTCTAACCCTGGGAACGTACATGGGGATTCCAACCCTGGGAATATACATGGGGATTCTAACCCTGGGAACATACATGGGGATTCAAACCCTGGGACTGTACATGGGGATTCTATCCCTGGGTCTGTACATGGGGATTCTGACCCTGGGACTGTACATGAGGATTCTAACCCTGGGACTGTACATGGAGATTCTAACCCTGGGACTGTACATGGGGATTCTAACCCTGGGAACGTACATGGGGATTCCAACCCTGGGAATATACATGGGGATTCTAACCCTGGGAACATACATGGGGATTCTAACCCTGGGACTGTACATGGGGATTCTAACCCTGGGACTTTACATGGGGATTCTAACGCTGGGACTGTACATGGGGATTCTAACCCTGGGACTGTACATGGGGATTCTAACCCTGGGACTGTACATGGGGATTCGATCCCTGGGTCTGTACATGGTGATTCTAATCCTGGGACTGGACACGGGGATTCTAACCCTGGGACTGTATATGGGGATTCTGACCCTGGGACTATAGATGGGGATTCTAACCCTTAGACTTTACATGGGGATTCTAACCCTGGGAATGTATATGAGGCCTCTAACCCTGATACTATACATGGGGATTCGAACCCTGGGACTGTACATTGAATTCTAACCCTGGGACTATACATGGGGATTCTAACCCTGGGACTGTACATGGGGATTTTGACCCTGGGACTGTACATGGGGATTCTAATGCTGCGGCTGTACATGGAGATTCAAACCCTGGGACTGTACATGGGGAGTCAAACCCTGGGACTGTACATGGGGATTCTATCCCTGGGACTGTACATGGGGATTCTGACCCTGGGACTGTACATGAGGATTCTAACCCTGGGACTGTACATGGAGATTCTAACCCTGGGACTGTACATGGGGATTCCAACCTTGGGACTGTACATGGGGATTCCAACCCTGGGATTGTACATGGGGATTCTAACCATGGGACTGTACATGTGTATTGTAACCCTAGGGCTGTACATGGAGATTCTAACCCTGGGACTGTACATGGGGATTCTAACCCTTGGACTGTCCATGGGGATTCCAAACCAGGGACTGTACATGGGGATTCCAACCCTGGGACTGTACATGGGGATTCCAACCCTGGGACTGTACATGTGGATTCGAATCCTGGGACTTTACATGGGGATTCTAATCCTGGGACTGTACATGGGGATTCTAACCCTGGGATTGTACATGGGGATTCCAACCCTGGGACTCTACATGTGGATTCTAACCCTGGGACTGTACATTGGAATTTAAACCCTGGGACTGTAACAGGGGATTCTAACCCTGGGACTGTACATGGGGATTCCAACCCTGGGACTGTACATGGGGATTGTAACCCTGGGACTGTACATGGGGATTCTAACCATGGGACTGTACATGGGGATTCTAACCCTGGGACTGAACATGGGGATTCTAACCCTGGGACTGTACATGGGGATTCTAACACTGGTACTGTACATGGGGATTCTAACCCTGGTACTGTACATGGGGATTCTAAATCTGGGACTGGACATGGGGATTCTAACCCTGGGACTATACATGGAGATTCTAACCCTGGGACTGTGCATGGGGATTCCAAACCTGGGATTGTACATGGGGATTCTAATCCTGGGACTGTAAATGGGGATTCTAAGCCTGGGACTGTACACGGGGATTCTAACCCTGGGACTCGACATGTAGATTCTAACCCTGGGACTGCCCATGGGAATTCTAATCCTGGGGCTGTACACGGAGATTCTAATCCTGGGACTGTACATGGGGATTCTAACCCTGTGACTGTACATGGGGTTTCTAACCCTGGGACTGTACTTGGGGATTCTAAACCTGGGACTTTACATGGAGATTCGTACCCTGGGACAGTACATGGGGATTCTAATCCTGGGATTGTACATGGGGATTCTCACCCTGGGACTGTACATGGGGATTCTATCCCTGGGACTGTACATGGGGATTCTAACCCTGGGTTGTACATGGGGATTCTAACCCTGGGGCTGTACCTGGGGATTCTAACCCTGGGACTGTACATGGGGATTCTAACCCTGGGGCTGTGCATGGAGATTCAAACCCTGGGACTGTACATGGGGAGTCAAACCCTGGGACTGTACATGGGGATTCTAACCCTGGGACTGTACATGGGGATTCTGAGCCTGGGACTGTGCGTGAGGATTCTAACCCTGGGTCTGTACATGGAGATTCCAACCCCGGGGCTGTACATGGAGATTCTAACCCTGGGACTGTACATGGGGATTCTAAACCTGGGACTGTACATGGTGATTATAAACCTGGGAACGTACATGGGGATTCTAACCCTGGGAACATACATGGGGATTCTAACCCTGGGAACATACATGGGGATTCTAACCCTGGGACTGTACATGGGGATTCTAACCCTGGGACTGTAAATGGGGATTCTAACCCTGGGTCTGTATATGGGGATTCCAAACCTGGGTCTGTACATGGGGATTCTAAAGCTGGGACTCTACATGGGGATTCTAACCCTGGGACTGTACATGGGGATTCTAACGCTGGGAACACACATGGGGATTCTAACCCTGGGAACATACATGGGGATTCCAAACCTGGGACTGTACATGGGGATTCTAAACCTGGGACTGTACATGGGGATTCTAACCCTGGGACTGTACATGGGGATTCTAACCCTGGGACTGTAAATGGGTATTCCAACCCTGGGACTGTACATGTGGATTCTAACCCTGGGACTGTACATGGGGATTCTAACCCTGGGACTGTACATTTGGATTCTAACCCTGGGAATGTACATGGGGATTCTAACCCTGGGACTGTACATGGGGTTTCTAACCCTGGGACTGTACATGGGGATTCCATTCCTGGGACTGTACATGGGGATTCTAAACCTGGGACTGTGCATTTGGATTCTAACCCTGGGACTGTACATGGGGATCCTAACCCGAGGACTGTACATGGGGTTTCTAAACCTGGGTCTGTACATGGGGATTCTAACCCTGGGTCTGTATATGGGGATTCTAACCCTGGGACTGTACATGGGGATTCCAACCCTGGGACTGTAAATGGGGATTCTAACCCTGGGACTGTACATGGGGATCCTAACCCTGGGACTGTACATGGGGATTCTAACCCTGGGACTGTACATGGGGATTCTAACCCTGGGACTGTACATGGGGATTCTAACCCTGGGTCTGTATATGGGGATTCTAAACCTGGGACTGTACATGGGGATTCCAACCCTGGGACTGTACATGTGGATAACAACACTGGGATTGTACATGGGGATTCTAACCCTGGGACTGTTCATGGGGATTCTAAAACTGTGAATGTACATGGGGATTCTAACCCTGGGACTGTACATGGGGATTCTAAACCTGGGGCAGTACATGGGGATTCTAATCCTGGGACTGTACATGGGGATTCTAAACCTGGGACAGTACATGGGAATTCTAACCCTGGGACTGTACATGCGGATTCTAACCCTGGGACTGTACATGGGGATTCGATCCCTGGGTCTGTACATGGTGATTCTAACCCTGGGACTGGACATGGGGATTCTAACCCTGGGACTGTACATGGGGATTCTGACCTTGGGACTGTAGATGGGGATTCTAACCCTTAGACTTTACATGGGGATTCTAACCCTGGGAATGTATTTGGGGACTCTAACCCTGAGACTATACATGGGGATTCTAACCCTGGGACTGTACATGGGTATTCTAACCCTGGGACTGTACCTGGGGATTCTAACCCGGGGACTGTACATGGGGATTCTAACCCTGGGACTGTACATGGGGATTCTAACCCTGCGATTGTACATGGGGATTCTAACCCTGAGACTCTACATGGGGTTTCTAACCCTGGGACTGTACATGGGGATTCTAACCCTGGGACTGTACATGGGTATTCTAACCCTGAGACTCTACATGGGGATTCTTACCCTGGGATTGTAAATGGGGATTCTAACCCTGGGACTGTACATGGGGTTTCTAACCCTGGGGCTGTACATGGGGATTCTAACCCTGGGACTGTACATGGGGATTCTAACCCTGGGACTGTACATGGGGATTCTAACCCTGGGACTGTACATGGGGATTTTAACCCTGGGACTGTACATGGGTATTCTAACACTGGGACTGTACATGGGAATTCTAACCCTGGGACTCTACATGGGGATTCTAACCCTGGGACTGTACATGGGGATTCTAACCCTGGGACTGTACATTGGTATTCTAACCCTGGGACTGTACATGGGGATTCTAACACTGGGACAGTACATGGGGATTCTAACCCTGGGTCTGTACATGGAGATTCCAACCCTCGGACTGTACATGAGGATTCTAACCCTGGGACTGTACATGGGGATTCTAACCCTGGGACTGTACATGGGGATTCTAACCCTGGGAACGTACATGGGGATTCCAACCCTGGGAATATACATGGGGATTCTAACCCTGGGAACATACATGGGGATTCTAACCCTGGGACTGTACATGGGGATTCTAACCCTGGGAATTTACATGGGGATTCTAACGCTGGGACTGTACATGGGGATTCTAACCCTGGGACTGTACATGGGGATTCGATCCCTGGGTCTGTACATGGTGATTCTAATCCTGGGACTGGACATGGGGATTCTAACCCTGGGACTGTATATGGGGATTCTGACCCTGGGACTATAGATGGGGATTCTAAGCCTTAGACTTTACATGGGGATTCTAACCCTGGGAATGTATATGAGGCCTCTAACCCTGATACTATACATGGGGATTCTAACCCTGGGACTGTACATGGGGATTCCAACCCTGGGACTGTACCTGGGGATTCTAACCCGGGGACTCTACATGGGGATTCTACCCCTGGGACTGTACATGGGGATTCTAACCCTGCGACTGTACATGGGGATTCTAACCCTGAGACTCTACATGGGGTTTCTAACCCTGGGACTGTACATGGGGATTCTAACCCTGGGACTGTACATGGGTATTCTAACCCTGAGACTCTACATGGGGATTCTTACCCTGGGATTGTAAATGGGGATTCTAACCCTGGGACTGTACATGGCGATTCTCACCCTGGGGCTGGACATGGGGATTCTAACCCTGGGACTGTACATGGGGATTCTAACCCTGGGACTGTACATGGGGATTCTAACCCTGGGACTGTACATGGGGATTGTAACCCTGGGACTGTACATGGGGATTCTAACACTGGGACTGTACATGGGAATTCTTACCCTGGGACTCAACATGGGGATTCTAACCCTGGGACTGTACATGGGGATTCTAACCCTGGGACTGTACATTGGTATTCTAACCCTGGGACTGTACATGGGGATTCTAACACTGGGACAGTACATGGGGAATCTAACCCTGGGTCTGTACATGGAGATTCCAACCCTTGGACTGTACATGGGGATTCTAACCCTGGGACTGTACATGGGGATTCTAACCCTGGGACTGTACATGGGGATTCTAACCCTGGGAACGTACATGGGGATTCCAACCCTGGGAATATACATGGGGATTCTAACCCTGGGAACATACATTGGGATTCTAAACCTATGACTGTACATGGGGATTCTAACCCTGGGACTTTACATGGGGATTCTAACGCTGGGACTGTACATGGGGATTCTAACCCTGGGACTGTACATGGGGATTCTAAACCTGGGACTGTACATGGGGATTCTAACCCTGCGACTGTACATGGGGATTCTAACCCTGGGAACATACATGGGGATTCTAAAACTGGGAACATGTATGGGGATTCCAAACCTGGGACTGTACATGGGATTCTAACCATGGGACTGTACATGGGGATTCTAACCCTGGGACTGTACATGGGGATTCTTACCCTGGGACTGTACATGGGGATTCTAACCCTGGGACTGTACATTGGGATTCTAACCCTGGGACTGTACATGGGGATTCTAACCCTGGGACGTAACATGGGAATTCTAACCCTGGGACTGTACCTGTGGTTTCAAACCCTGAGGCTGTACATGGGGATGCCAACCCTGGGACTGTACATGCGATTCTAACCCTGGGATTGTACATGGGGATACTAACCATGGGACTGCACATGGGGATTCTAACCCTGGGACTGTACATGGGGATTCTAACCCTGGGACTGTACATGGGGATTCTAAATCTGGGACTGTACATGGGGATACTAACCCTGGGACTGAACATGGAGATTCTAACCCTGGGACTGTACTTGGGGATTCTAACCCTGGGATTGCACATGGGGTTTCTAACCCTGGGACTGTACATAGGGATTCTAACCCTGGGACTGTACATGGGAATTCTAACCCTGGGACTGGACATGGAGATTTTAACCCTGGGTCTGTACATGGGAATTCTAATCCTGGGGCTGTACATGGAGATTCTAATCCTTGGACTGTACATGGGGATTCTAACCCTGGGACTGTACATGGGGATTCTAACCCTGGGACTGTACATGGGGTTTCTAACCCTGGGAATGTACATGGAGATTCTAACCCTGGGACTGTACATGGGGATTCTAACCCTGGGACTGTACATGGGGATTCTAACCCTGCGACTGTACAATGGGATTCTAACCCTGGGACTGTACATGGTGATTCTAACCCTGGGACTGTACATGGGGATTCTAACCCTTGGACTGTACATGGGGATTCGAACCCTGGGACTGTACATTGGGATTCTAACCCTGGGACTGTACATGGGGATTCTAACCCTTGGACTGTACATGGGGATTCTGACCCTGGGACTGGGCATGGGGATTCTAACGCTGCGGCTGTACATGGAGATTCAAACCCTGGGACCGTACATGGGGAGTCAAACCCTAGGACTGTACATGGGGATTCTATCCCTGGGACTGTATATGGGGATTCTGACCCTGGGACTGTATATGAGGATTCTAACCCTGGGACTGTACATGGAGATTCCAACCCTGGGACTGTACATGGGGATTCCAACCTTGGGACTGCACATGGGGATTCCAACCCTGGGATTGTACATGGGGATTCTAACCATGGGACTGTACATGTGTATTCTAACCCTAGGGCTGTACCTGGAGATTCTAACCCTGGGACTGCACATGGGGATTCTAACCCTTGGACTGTCCATGGGGATTCCAAACCAGGGACTGTACATGGGGATTCCAACCCTGGGACTGTACATGGGGATTCCAACCCTGGGACTGTACATGTGGATTCTAATCCTGGGACTTTACATGGGGATTCTAATCCTGGGACTGTACATGGGGATTCTAACCCTGGGATTGTACATGGGGATTCCAACCCTGGGACTCTACGTGTGGATTCTAACCCTGGGGCTGTACATGGGAATTCTAATGCTGGGACTGTAACAGGGGATTCTAACCCTGGGACTGTACATGGGGATTCCAACCCTGGGACTGTACATGGGGATTGTAACCCTGGGACTGTACATGGCGATTCTAACCATGGGACTGTACATGGGGATTCTAACCCTGGGACTGAACATGCGGATTCTAACCCTGGGACTGTACATGGGGATTCTAACACTGGTACTGTACATGGGGATTCTAACCCTGGTACTGTACATGGGGATTCTAAATCTTGGACTGTACATGGGGATTCTAACCCTGGGACTATACATGGAGATTCTAACCCTGGGACTGTACATGGGGATTCTAACCCTGGTACTGTACATGGGGATTATAAATCTGGGACTGTACATGGGGATTCTAACCCTGGGACTATACATGGAGATTCTAACCCTGGGACTGTGCATGGGGATTCCAAACCTGGGATTGTACATGGGGATTCTAACCCTGGGACTGTACATGGGGATTCTAACCCTGGGATTGTACACGGGGATTCTAACCCTGGGACTCGACATGTAGATTCTAACCCTGGGACTGCCCATGGGAATTCTAATCCTGGGGCTGTACACGGAGATTCTAATCCTGGGACTGTACATGGGGATTCTAACCCTGTGACTGTACATGGGGTTTCTAACCCTGGGACTGTACATGGGGATTCTAAACCTGGGACTTTACATGGAGATTCAAAACCTGGGACTGTGCATGGGGATTCTAACCCTGGGACTGTACATGGGAATTCTAACCCTGGGATTGTGCATGGGGATTCTAACCCTGGGACTGTACATGTGGATTCTAATCCTGGGACTGTACATGGGGATTCTAACCCTGGGACAGTACATGGGGATTCTAATCCTGGGATTGTACATGGGGATTCTAACCCTGGGACTGTACATGGGGATTCTATCCCTGGGACTGTACATGAGGATTCAAACCCTGGGTTGTACATGGGGATTCTAACCCTGGGACTGTACCTGGGGATTCTAACCCTGGGACTGTACATGGGGATTCTAACCCTGGGGCTGTACATGGAGATTCAAACACTGGGACTGTACATGGGGAGTCAAACCCTGGGCATGTACATGGAGATTCTAAACCTGGGACTGTACATGGGGATTCCAACCTTGGGACTGTACATGGGGTTTCCAAACCTGGGATTGTACATGGGGATTCTAACGCTGGGACTGTCCATGTGCATTCTAACCCTGGGGCTGTACATGGAGATTCTAACCCTGGGACTGTACATGGGGATTCTAACCCTTGGACTGGCCATGGGGATTCCAACCCTGGGACTGTACATGGGGATTCCAAACCTGGGACTGTACATGGGGATTCCAACCCTGGGACTGTACATGTTGATTATAACCCTGGGAACGTATATGGGGATATTAACCCTGGGCATGTACATGGGGATTCTAAACCTGGGACTGTACATGGGGATTCTAAACCTGGGACTGTACATGGGGATTCTAACCCTGGGACTGTACATGCGGATTCTAACCCTGGGACTGTACATGGGGATTCGATCCCTGGGTTTGTGCATGTTGATTCTAACCCTGGGACTGGACATGGGGATTCTAAACCTGGGACTGTACATGGGGATTCTGACCCTGGGACTGTAGATGGGGATTCTAACCCTTAGACTTTACATGGGGATTCTAACCCTGGGAATGTATATGGGGACTCTAACCCTGAGACTATATATGGGGATTCTAACCCTGGGACTGTACATGGGTATTCTAACCCTGGGACTGTACCTGGGGATTCTAACCCTGGGACTGTACATGGGGATTCTAACCCTGGGACTGTACATGGGGATTCTAACCCTGGGACTGTACACGGGGATTCTAACCCTGCGACTGTACATGGGGATTCTAACCCTGAGACTCTACATGGTGTTTCAAACCCTGCGACTGTACATGGGGATTCTAACCCTGGGACTGTACATGGGTATTCTAATCCTGAGACTCTACATGGGGATTCTTACCCTGGGATTGTAAATGGGGATTCTAACCCTGGGACTGTACATGGGGATTCTAACCCAGGGGCTGTACATGGGGATTCTAACCCTGGGACTGTACATGAGGATTCTAACCCTGGGACTGTACATGGGGATTCTAACCCTGGGACTGTACATGGGGATTCTCACCCTGGGACTGTTCAAGGGGATTCTAACACTGGGACTGTACATGGGAATTCTAACCCTTGGACTCTACATGTGGATTCTAACCCTGGGACTGTACATGGGGATTCCAAACCTGGGACTGTACATTGGGATTCTAACCCTGGTACTGTACATGGGGATTCTATCCCTGGGACAGTACATGGGGATTGTAACCCTGGGTCTGTACATGGAGATTCCAACCCTCGGACTGTACATGGGGATTCTAACCCTGGGACTGTACATGGGGATTCTAAATCTGGGACTGTACATGGGGATTCTAACCCTGGGACTAGACATGGAGATTCTAACCCTGGGACTGTGCATGGGGATTCCAAACCTGGGATTGTACATGGGGATTCTAACCCTGGGACTGTACATGGGGATTCTAACCCTGGGACTGTACACGGGGATTCTAACCCTGGGACTCGACATGTAGATTCTAACCCTGGGACTGCCCATGGGAATTCTAATCCTGGGGCTGTACACGGAGATTCTAATCCTGGGACTGTACATGGGGATTCTAACCCTGGGACTGTACATGGGGATTCTAACCCTGGGACTGTACATGGGGATTCTAACCTTGGGAACGTACATGGGGATTCTAACCCTGGGAATATACATGGGGATTCTAACCCTGGGACAGTACATGGGGATTCTAACCCTGGGTCTGTACATGGAGATTCCAACCCTCGGACTGTATATGGGGATTCTAACCCTGGGACTGTACATGGGGATTCTAAACCTGGGACTGTACATGGGGATTCTAACCTTGGGAACGTACATGGGGATTCTAACCCTGGGAATATACATGGGGATTCTAACCCTGGGAACATACATGGGGATTCTAACCCTGGGACTGTACATGGGGATTCTAACCCTGGGACTTTACATGGGGATTCTAACACTGGTACTGTACATGGGGATTCTAACCCTGGGACTGTACATGGGGATTCTGAGCCTGGGGCTGTGCGTGAGGATTCTAACCCTGGGCATGTACATGGAGATTCTAAACCTGGGACTGTACATGGGGATTCCAACCTTGGGACTGTACATGGGGTTTCCAAACCTGGGATTGTACATGGGGATTCTAACGCTGGGACTGTCCATGTGCATTCTAACCCTGGGGCTGTACATGGAGATTCTAACCCTGGGACTGTACATGGGGATTCTAACCCTTGGACTGGCCATGGGGATTCCAACCCTGGGACTGTACATGGGGTTCCAAACCTGGGACTGTACATGGGGATTCCAACGCTGGGACTGTACATGCTGATTCTAACCCTGGGAACGTATATGGGGATTTTAACCCTGGGCATGTACATGGGGATTCTAAACCTGGGACTGTACATGGGGATTCTAAACCTGGGACAGTACATGGGGATTCTAACCCTGGGACAGTACATGTGGATTCTAACCCTGGGACTGTACATGGGGATTCGATCCCTGGGTCTGTGCATGGTGATTCTAACCCTGGGACTGGACATGTGGATTCCAATCCTGGGACTGTTCATGGGGATTCTGACCCTGGGACTGTAGATGGGGATTCTAACCCTTAGACTTTACATGGGGATTCTAACCCTGGGAATGTATATGGGGACTCTAACCCTGAGACTATATATGGGGATTCTAACCCTGGGACTGTGCATGGGTATTCTAAACCTGGGACTGTGCCTGGGGATTCTAACCCTGGGACTGTACATGGGGATTCTAACCCTGGGACTGTACATGGGGATTCTAACCCTGGGACTGTACACGGGGATTCTAACCCTGCGACTGTACATGGGGATTCTAACCCTGAGACTCTACATGGTGTTTCTAACCCTGGGACTGTACATGGGGATTCTAACCCTGGGACTGTACATGGGTATTCTAACCCTGAGACTCTACATGGGGATTCTTACCCTGGAATTGTAAATGGGATTTTAACCCTGGGACTGTACATGGGGATTCTAACCCAGGGGCTGGACATGGGGATTCTAACCCTGGGACTGTACATGGGGATTCTAACCCTGGGACTGTACATGGGGATTCTAACACTGGGGCTGTACATGGGAATTCTAACCCTGGGACTCTACATGGGGATTCTAACCCTGGGACTGTACATGGGGATTCTAACCCTGGGACTGTACATTGGGATTCTAACCCTGGTACTGTACATGGGGATTCTAACACTGGGACTGTACATGGGAATTCTAACCCTGGGACTCTACATGGGGATTCAAACCTGGGACTGTACATGGGGATTCTAACCCTGGGACTGTACATTGGGATTCTAACCCTGGTACTGTACATGGGGATTCTAACCCTGGGACAGTACATGGGGATTCTAACCCTGGGTCTGTACATCGAGATTCCAACCCTCCGACTGTACATGGGGATTCTAACCCTGGGACTGTACATGGGGATTCTAAACCTGGGACTGTACATGGGAATTCTAACCCTGGGAACGTACATGGGGATTCTAACCCTGGGAATATACATGGGGATTCTAACCCTGGGAACATGCATGGGGATTCTAACCCTGGGACTGCACATGGGGATTCTAACCCTGGGACTTTACATGGGGATTCTAACGCTGGGACTGTACATGGGGATTCTAACCCTGGGACTGTACATGGGGATTCTAAACCTGGGAATGAACATGGGGATTCTAACCCTGGGACTGTACATGGGGATTCTAACCCTGGGAACATACATGGAGATTCTAACACTGGGAACATATATGGGGATTCCAAACCTGGGACTGTACATGGGATTCTAACCCTGCGACTGTACATGGGGTTTCTAACCCTGGGACTGTACATGGGGATTCTAACCCTGGGACTGTACATAGGAATTCTAACCCTGGGACTGTACATGGGAATTCTAACCCTGGGACTGTACCTGGGGTTTCAAACCCTGGGGCTGTACATGGGGATGCCAACCCTGGGACTGCACATGCGATTATAACCCTGGGACTGTACATGGGGATTCTAACCATGGGACTGTACATGGGGATTCTAAATCTGGGACTGTACATGGGGATTCTAACCCTGGGACTGTACATGGGGATTCTAACCCTGGTACTGTACATGGGGATTCTAAATCTGGGACTGTACATGGGGATTCTAACCCTGGGACTGAACATGGAGATTCTAACCCTGGGACTGTACTTGGGGATTCTAACCCTGGGATTGTACATGGGGTTTCTAACCCTGCGACTGTACATGGGGATTCTAACACTGGGACTGAACATGGGGATTCTAACCCTGGGACTGTACATGGGGATTTAACCCTGGGACTGTACATGGGGATTCTAACCCTGGGATTGTACATGGGGATTCTAACCCTGGGACTGTACATGGGGATTCTAACCCTGGGACTGTATATGGGAATTCTAACCCTGGGACTGGACATGGAGATTCTAACCCTGGGTCTGTTCATGGGAATTCTAATCCTGGGGCTGTACATGGAGATTCTAATCCTGGGACTGTGCATGGGGATTCTAACACTGGGACTGTACATGGGGATTCTAACCCTGGGACTGTACATGGGGATTCTAACCCTGGGAATGTACATGGAGATTCTAACCCTGGGACTGTACATGGGGATTCTAACCCTGGGACTGTACATGGGTATTCTAACCCTGGGACTGTATATGGGGATTCTAACCCTGGGACTGTACATGGGGATTCTAACCCTGGGACTGTACATGGGGTTTCCAAAACTGGGATTGTACATGGGGATTCTAACGCTGGGACTGTCCATGGGCATTCTAACCCTGGGGCTGTACATGGAGATTCTAACCCTGGGACTGTACATGGGGATTCTAACCCTTGGACTGGCCATGGGGATTCCAACCCTGGGACTGTACATGGGGATTCCAAACCTGGGACTGTACATGGGGATTCCAACCCTGGGACTGTACATGTTGATTATAACCCTGGGAACGTATATGGGGATATTATCCCTGGGCATGTACATGGGGATTCTAAACCTGGGACTGTACATGGGGATTCTAAACCTGGGACTGTACATGGGGATTCTAACCCTGGGACTGTACATGCGGATTCTAACCCTGGGACTGGACATGGGGATTCGATCCCTGGGTTTGTGCATGGTGATTCTAACCCTGGGACTGGACATGGGGATTCTAAACCTGGGACTGTACATGGGGATTCTGACCCTGGGACTGTAGATGGGGATTCTAACCCTTAGACTTTACATGGGGATTCTAACCCTGGGAATGTATATGGGGACTCTAACCCTGAGACTATATATGGGGATTCTAACCCTGGGACTGTACATGGGTATTCTAACCCTGGGACTGTACCTGGGGATTCTAACCCTGGGACTGTACATGGGGATACTAACCCTGGGACTGTACATGGGGATTCTAACCCTGGGACTGTAAACGGGGATTCTAACCCTGCGACTGTACATGGGGATTCTAACCCTGAGACTCTACATGGTGTTTCTAACCCTGGGAATGTACATGGGGATTCTAACCCTGGGACTGTACATGGGTATTCTAATCCTGAGACTCTACATGGGGAATCTTACCCTGGGATTGTAAATGGGGATTCTAACCCTGGGACTGTACATGGGGATTCTAACCCAGGGGCTGTACATGGGGATTCTAACCCTGGGACTGTACATGAGGATTCTAACCCTGGGACTGTACATGGGGATTCTAACCCTGGGACTGTACATGGGGATTCTCACCCTGGGACTGTTCATGGGGATTCTAACACTGGGACTGTACATGGGAATTCTAACCCTGGGACTCTACATGTGGATTCTAACCCTGGGACTGTACATGGGGATTCCAAACCTGGGACTGTACATTGGGATTCTAACCCTGGTACTGTACATGGGGATTCTATCCCTGGGACAGTACATGGGGATTCTAACCCTGGGTCTGTACATGGAGATTCCAACCCTCGGACTGTACATGGGGATTCTAACCCTGGGACTGTACATGGGGATTCTAAATCTGGGACTGTACATGGGGATTCTAACCCTGGGACTATACATGGAGATTCTAACCCTGGGACTGTGCATGGGGATTCCAAACCTGGGATTGTACATGGGGATTCTAACCCTGGGACTGTACATGGGGATTCTAACCCTGGGACTGTACACGGGGATTCTAACCCTGGGACTCGACATGTAGATTCTAACCCTGGGACTGCCCATGGGAATTCTAATCCTGGGGCTGTACACGGAGATTCTAATCCTGGGACTGTACATGGGGATTCTAACCCTGTGACTGTACATGGGGTTTCTAACCCTGGGACTGTACATGGGGATTCTAAACCTGGGACTTTACATGGAGATTCGAGCCCTGGGACTGTACATGGGGATTCTAACCCTGGGACTGTACATGGGGATTCTAACCCTGGGACTGTACATGGGGATTCTAACCCTGGGACTGTACATGGTTATTCTAATCCTGGGACTGTACATGGGGATTCTAACCCTGGGACAGTACATGGGGATTCTAATCCTGGGATTGTACATGGGGATTCTAACCCTGGGACTGTACCTGGGGATTCTAACCCTGGGACTGTACATGGGGATTCTAACCCTGGGGCTGTACATGGAGATTCAAACCCTGGGACTGTACATGGAGAGTCAAACCCTGGGACTGTACATGGGGATTCTAACCCTGGGACTGTACATGGGGATTCTGAGCCTGGTGCTGTGCGTGAGGATTCTAACCCTGGGCATGTACATGGAGATTCTAAACCTGCGACTGTACATGGGGATTCCAACCTTGGGACTGTACATGGGGTTTCCAAACCTGGGATTGTACATGGGGATTCTAACGCTGGGACTGTCCATGTGCATTCTAACCCTGGGGCTGTACATGGAGATTCTAACCCTGGGACTGTACATGGGGATTCTAACCCTTGGACTGGCCATGGGGATTCCAACCCTGGGACTGTACATGGGGTTCCAACCCTGGGACTGTACATGGGGATTCCAACGCTGGGACTGTACATGTTGATTCTAACCCTGGGAACGTATATGGGGATTTTAACCCTGGGCATGTACATGGGGATTCTAAACCTGGGACTGTACATGGGGATTCTAAACCTGGGACAGTACATGGGGATTCTAACCCTGGGACAGTACATGCGGATTCTAACCCTGGGACTGTACATGGGGATTCGATCCCTGGTTCTGTGCATGGTGATTCTAACCCTGGGACTGGACATGTGGATTCCAATCCTGGGACTGTTCATGGGGATTCTGACCCTGGGACTGTAGATGGGGATTCTAACCCTTAGACTTTACATGGGGATTCTAACCCTGGGAATGTATATGGGGACTCTAACCCTGAGACTATATATGGGGATTCTAACCCTGGGACTGTGCATGGGTATTCTAAACCTGGGACTGTGCCTGGGGATTCTAACCCTGGGACTGTACATGGGGATTCTAACCCTGGGACTGTACATGGGGATTCTAACCCTGGGACTGTACACGGGGATTCTAACCCTGCGACTGTACATGGGGATTCTAACCCTGAGACTCTACATGGTGTTTCTAACCCTGGGACTGTACATGGGGATTCAAACCCTGGGACTGTACATGGGTATTCTAACCCTGAGACTCTACATGGGGTTTCTTACCCTGGAATTGTAAATGGGATTTTAACCCTGGGACTGTACATGGGGATTCTAACCCAGGGGCTGGACATGGGGATTCTAACCCTGGGACTGTACATGGGGATTCTAACCCTGGGACTGTACATGGGGATTCTAACACTGGGGCTGTACATGGGAATTCTAACCCTGGGACTCTACATGGGGATTCTAACCCTGGGACTGTACATGGGGATTCTAACCCTGGGACTGTACATTGGGATTCTAACCCTGGTACTGTACATGGGGATTCTAACACTGGGACTGTACATGGGAATTCTAACCCTGGGACTCTACATGGGGATTCTAACCCTGGGACTGTACATGGGGATTCTAACCCTGGGACTGTACATTGGGATTCTAACCCTGGTACTGTACATGGGGATTCTAACCCTGGGACAGTACATGGGGATTCTAACCCTGGGTCTGTACATCGAGATTCCAACCCTCCGACTGTACATGGGGATTCTAACCCTGGGACTGTACATGGGGATCCTAAACCTGGGACTGTACATGGGAATTCTAACCCTGGGAACGTACATGGGGATTCTAACCCTGGGAATATACATGGGGATTCTAACCCTGGGAACATGCATGGGGATTCTAACCCTGGGACTGCACGTGGGGATTCTAACCCTGGGACTTTACATGGGGATTCTAACGCTGGGACTGTACATGGGGATTCTAACCCTGGGACTGTACATGGGGATTCTAAACCTGGGAATGAACATGGGGATTCTAACCCTGGGACTGTACATGGGGATTCTAACCCTGGGAACATACATGGAGATTCTAACACTGGGAACATATATGGGGATTCCAAACCTGGGACTGTACATGGGATTCTAACCCTGGGACTGTACATGGGGATTCTAACCCTGGGACTGTACATGGGGATTCTAACCCTGGGACTGTACATAGGAATTCTAACCCTGGGACTGTACATGGGAATTCTAACCCTGGGACTGTACCTGGGGTTTCAAACCCTGGGGCTGTACATGGGGATGCCAACCCTAGGACTGCACATGCGATTATAACCCTGGGACTGTACATGGGGATTCTAACCATGGGACTGTACATGGGGATTCTAAATCTGGGACTGTACATGGGGATTCTAACCCTGGGACTGTACATGGGGATTCTAACCCTGGTACTGTACATGGGGATTCTAAATCTGGGACTGTACATGGGGATTCTAACCCTGGGACTGAACATGGAGATTCTAACCCTGGGACTGTACTTGGGGATTCTAACCCTGGGATTGTACATGGGGTTTCTAACCCTGCGACTGTACATGGGGATTCTAACACTGGGACTGAACATGGGGATTCTAACCCTGGGACTGTACATGGGGATTTAACCCTGGGACTGTACATGGGGATTCTAACCCTGGGATTGTACATGGGGATTCTAACCCTGGGACTGTACATGGGGATTCTAACCCTGGGACTGTATATGGGAATTCTAACCCTGGGACTGGACATGGAGATTCTAACCCTGGGTCTGTTCATGGGAATTCTAATCCTGGGGCTGTACATGGAGATTCTAATCCTGGGACTGTGCATGGGGATTCTAACACTGGGACTGTACATGGGGATTCTAACCCTGGGACTGTACATGGGGATTCTAACCCTGGGAATGTACATGGAGATTCTAACCCTGGGACTGTACATGGGGATTCTAACCCTGGGACTGTACATGGGTATTCTAACCCTGGGACTGTATATGGGGATTCTAACCCTGGGACTGTACATGGGGATTCTAACCCTGGGACTGTACATGGTGATTCTAACCCTGGGACTGTACATGGGGATTCTAACCCTAGGACTGGACATGGGGATTCGAACCCTGGGACTGTACATTGGGATTCTAACCCTGGGACTATACATGGGGATTCTAACCCTGGGACTGTACATGGGGATTCTGACCCTGGGACTGTACATGGGGATTCTAACGCTGCGGCTGTACATGGAGATTCAAACCCTGCGACTGTACATGGGGATTCTATCCCTGGGACTGTACATGGGGATTCTGACCCTGGGACTGTACATGGAGATTCTAACCCTGGGACTGTACATGGGGATTCCAGCTTTGGGACTGTACATGGGGATTCCAACCCTGGGATTGTACATGGGGATTCTAACCATGGGACTGTACATGTGTATTCTAACCCTAGGGCTGTACATGGAGATTCTAACCTTGGGACTGTACATGGGGATTCTAACCCTTGGACTGTCCATGGGGATTCCAAACCAGGGACTGCACATGGGGATACCAAACCTGGGACTGTACATGGGAATTCCAACCCTGGGACTGTACATGTGGATTCTAATCCTGGGACTTTACATGGGGATTCTAATCCTGGGACTGTACATGGGGATTCTAACCCTGGGATTGTACATGGGGATTCCAACCCTGGGACTCTACATGTGGATTCTAACCCTGGGAATGTACATGGGAATTCTAACCCTGGGACTGTAACAGGGGATTCTAACCCTGGGACTGCACATGGGGATTCCAACCCTGGGAATGTACATGGGGATTCTAACCCTGGGACTGTACATGGGGATTCTAACCATGGGACTGTGCATGGGGATTCTAACCCTGGGACTGAACATGGGGATTCTAACCCTGGGACTGTACATGGGGATTCTAACACTGGTACTGTAAATGGGGATTCTAACCCTGGTACTGTACATGGGGATTCTAAATCTGGGACTGTACATGGGGATTCTAACCCTGGGACAATACATGGAGATTTTAACCCTGGGACTGTACATGGGGATTCCAAACCTGGGATTGTACATGGGGATTCTAACCCTGGGACGGTACATGGGGATTCTAAACCTGGGACTGTACACGGGGATTCTAACCCTGGGACTCGACATGTAGATTCTAACCCTGGGACTGCACATGGGAATTCTAATCCTGGGTCTGAACATGGAGATTCTAATCCTGGGAATGTACATGGGGATTCTAACCCTGTGACTGTACATGGGGTTTCTAACCCTGGGACTGTACATGGGGATTCTAAACCTGGGACTGTACATGGAGATTCGAACCCTGGGACTGTACATGGGGATTCTAACCCTGGGACTGGACATGGGGATTCAAACCCTGGGACTGTACATGGGGATTCTAACCCTGGGACTGTACATGGGGATTCTAATCCTGGGACTGTACATGGGGATTCTAACCCTGGGACTGTACATGGGTATTCTAACCTTGGGACTGTATATGGGGATTCTAACCCTGGGACTGTACATGGGGATTCTAACCCTGGGACTGTACATGGTGATTCTAACCCTGGGACTGTACATGGGGATTCTAACCCTGGGACTGTACATGGGGATTCTAACCCTGGGACTGTACATGGGGATTCTAACCCTGGGACTGTACATGGGGATTCTAACCCTGGGACTGTACATGGGTATTCTAACCCTGGGACTGTATATGGGGATTCTAACCCTGGGACTGTACGTGGGGATTCTAACCCTGGGACTGTACATGGTGATTCTAACCCTGGGACTGTACATGGGGATTCTAACCCTAGGACTGGACATGGGGATTCGAACCCTGGGACTGTACATTGGGATTCTAACCCTGGGACTATACATGGGGATTCTAACCCTGGGACTGTACATGGGGATTCTGACCCTGGGACTGTACATGGGGATTCTAACGCTGCGGCTGTACATGGAGATTCAAACCCTGCGACTGTACATGGGGATTCTATCCCTGGGACTGTACATGGGGATTCTGACCCTGGGACTGTACATGGAGATTCTAACCCTGGGACTGTACATGGGGATTCCAGCTTTGGGACTGTACATGGGGATTCCAACCCTGGGATTGTACATGGGGATTCTAACCATGGGACTGTACATGTGTATTCTAACCCTAGGGCTGTACATGGAGATTCTAACCTTGGGTCTGTACATGGGGATTCTAACCCTTGGACTGTCCATGGGGATTCCAAACCAGGGACTGCACATGGGGATACCAAACCTGGGACTGTACATGGGAATTCCAACCCTGGGACTGTACATGTGGATTCTAATCCTGGGACTTTACATGGGGATTCTAATCCTGGGACTGTACATGGGGATTCTAACCCTGGGATTGTACATGGGGATTCCAACCCTGGGACTCTACATGTGGATTCTAACCCTGGGAATGTACATGGGAATTCTAACCCTGGGACTGTAACAGGGGATTCTAACCCTGGGACTGCACATGGGGATTCCAACCCTGGGAATGTACATGGGGATTCTAACCCTGGGACTGTACATGGGGATTCTAACCATGGGACTGTGCATGGGGATTCTAACCCTGGGACTGAACATGGGGATTCTAACCCTGGGACTGTACATGGGGATTCTAACACTGGTACTGTAAATGGGGTTTCTAACCCTGGTACTGTACATGGGGATTCTAAATCTGGGACTGTACATGGGGATTCTAACCCTGGGACAATACATGGAGATTTTAACCCTGGGACTGTACATGGGGATTCCAAACCTGGGATTGTACATGGGGATTCTAACCCTGGGACGGTACATGGGGATTCTAAACCTGGGACTGTACACGGGGATTCTAACCCTGGGACTCGACATGTAGATTCTAACCCTGGGACTGCACATGGGAATTCTAATCCTGGGTCTGAACATGGAGATTCTAATCCTGGGAATGTACATGGGGATTCTAAGCCTGTGACTGTACATGGGGTTTCTAACCCTGGGACTGTACATGGGGATTCTAAACCTGGGACTGTACATGGAGATTCGAACCCTGGGACTGTACATGGGGATTCTAACCCTGGGACTGGACATGGGGATTCAAACCCTGGGACTGTACATGGGGATTCTAACCCTGGGACTGTACATGGGGATTCTAATCCTGGGACTGTACATGGGGATTCTAACCCTGGGACTGTACATGGGGATTCTAATCCTGGGATTGTACATGGGGATTCTAAACCTGGGACTGTACATGGGGATTCTAACCCTGGGACTGTACATGGGAATTCTAACCCTGGGTTGTACATGGGGATTCTAACCCTGGGACTGTACCTGGGGATTCTAACCCTGGGACTGTACATGGGGATTCTAACCCTGGGGCTGTACATGGAGACTCAAACCCTGGGACTGTACATGGGGAGTCAAACCCTGGGACTGTACATGTTGATTCGAACCCTGTGATTGTGTATGGGGATTCCAAACCTGGGTCTGTAAATGGGGATTCTAACCCTGGGATTGTACATGGGGATTGTAACCCTGGGACTGTACATGGGGATTCTTACCCTGCGACTGTACATGGGGATTCTAACCCTGGGACTGTACATGGGGATTCTGACCCTGGGACTGTACATGAGTATTCTAACCCTGGGACTGTACATGGGGATTCTAACCCTGGGCCTGTACATGGGGATTCTAACCCTGGGACTGTACAAGGGGTTCTAACCCTGGGACTGTACATGGGGAGTCAAACCCTGGGACTGTACATGGGGATTCTAACCCTTGTACTGTACATGCGGATTCTAACCCTGGGACTGTACATGGGGATTATAACCCTGGGACTGTACATGGGGATAATAACCCTGGGACTGTACATGGGGTTTGAACCCTGGGACTGTCCATGGGGTGTCAAACCCTGGGACTGTACATGGGGATGCTAGCCCTTGGACTGTACATTGGGATTCTAACCCTGGGACTGTATATGGGGATTCTAACACTGTGACTCTACATGGGGATTCGAACCCTGGGACTGTATATGGGGAGTCAAACACTGGGAATGTACATGGGGATTCTATCCCTTGGACTGTACATGGGGATTCCCACACTGGGACTGTACATGGGTGTTCTAACACTGGGACTGTGCATGGGGATTCCAACCCTGGGACTGTACATGGGGATTGTAACCCTAGGACTGTACATGTGGATTCTAATCCTGGGACTTTACATGGGGATTCTAATCCTGGGACTGTACATGGGGATTCTAACCCTGGGATAGTACATGGGGATTCCAACCCTGGGACTCTACATGTGGATTCTAACCCTGGGACTGTACATGGGAATTCTAACCCTGGGACTGTAACAGGGGATTCTAACCCTGGGACTGTACATGGGGATTCCAACCCAGGGACTGTACATGGGGATTCTAGCCCTGGGACTGTACATGGGGATTCTAACCATGGGACTGTACATGGGGATTCTAACCCTGGGACTGAACATGGGGATTCTAACCCTGGGACTGTACATGGGGACTCTAACCCTGGGACTATACATGGAGATTCTAACCCTGGGACTGTACATGGGGATTCCAAACCTGGGATTGTACATGGGGATTCTAACCCTGGGACTGTACATGGGGATTCTAACCCTGGTACTGTACACGGGGATTCTAACCCTGGGACTCGACATGTAGATTCTAACCCTGGGACTGCACTTGGGAATCTAATCCTGGGGCTGAACATGGAGATTCTAATCCTGGAACTGTACATGGGGATTCTAACCCTGTGACTGTACATGGGCTTTCTAACCCTGGGATTGTACATGGGGATTCTAAACCTGGGACTGGACATGGAGATTCGAACCCTGGGAATGTACATGGGGATTCTAACCCTGGGACTGTACATGGGGATTCTAACCCTGGGACTGTACATGGGGATTCTAACCCTGGGACTGTACATGGGAATTCTAATCCTGGGACTGTACATGGGGATTCTAACCCTGGGACTGTACATGGGGATTCTAATCCTGGGGTTGTCCATGGGGATTCTAACCCTGGGGCTGTACCTGGGGATTCTATCCCTGGGAATGTACATGGGGATTCTTATCCTGGGTTGTACATGGGGATTCTAACCCTGGGACTGTACCTGGGGATTCTAACCCTGGGACTGTACATGGGGATTCTAACCCTGGGACTGTACATGGGGATGCTGACCCTGGGACTGTGCATGAGGATTCTAACCCTGGGCATGTACATGGAGATTCTAAACCTGGGACTGCACATGGGGATTCCAACCTTGGGACTGCACATGGGGTTTCCAAACCTGGGATTGTACATGGGGATTCTAACACTGGGACTGTACATGTGTATTCCAACCCTGGGGCTGTACATGGAGATTCTAACCCTGGGACTGTACATGGGGATTCTAAACCTTGGACTGGCCATGGGGATTCTAAACCTTGAACTGGCCATGGGGATTCCAACCCTGGGACTGTACATGGGGATTCCAAACCTGGGACTGTACATGGGGATTCCAACCCTGGGACTGTACATGTTGATTCTAACCCTGGGACTGTATATGGGGATTCCAAACCTGGGACTGTAAATGGGAATTCTAACCCTGGGATTGTACATGTGGATTGTAACCCTGGGGCTGTACATGGGGATTCTTACCCTGCGACTGTACATCGGGATTCTAACCCTGGGACTGTACATGGGGATTCTGACCCTGGGACTGTACATGAGGGTTCTAACCCTGGGACTGTACATGGGGATTCTAACCCTGGGACTGTACATGGGGATTCTAACCCTGGGACTGTACAAGGGGATTCTAACCCTGGGACTGTACATGGGGAGTCAAACCCTGGGACTGTACATGGGGATTCTAACCCTTGTACTGTACATGGGGATTCTAACCCTGGGACTGTACATGTGGATTATAACCCTGGGACTGTACATGGGGATTATAACCCTGGGACTGCACATGGGGTTCGAACCCTGGGACTGCCCATGGGGTGTCAAACCCTGGGACTGTACATGGGGTTGCTAACCCTTGGACTGTACATTGGGATTCTAACTCTGGGACTGTATATGGGGATTCTAACCCTGTGACTCTACATGGGGATTCGAACCCTGGGACTGTATATGTGGAGTCAAACACTGGGAATGTACATGGGGATTCTATCCCTTGGACTGTACATGGGGATTCCCACACTGGGACTGTACATGGGTGTTCTAACACTGGGACTGTACATGGGGATTCCAACCCTGGGACTGTACATGGGGATTGTAACCCTAGGACTATACATGGGGATTCTAACCCTGGGACTGTACATGGGGAGTCAAACCCTGGGACTGTACATGGGGATTCTGACCCTGGGACTGTACATGGGGATTCTAACCCTGGGACTGTACATGGGATTTCTAACCCTGGGACTGTACATGGGGATTCTAAACCTGGGACTGCACATGGGGATTCCAACCCTGGGACTGTACTTGGGGATTCTAACCCTGGGACTGTACATGGGGATTCTAACCCTGGGACTGTCCATGTGGTTTCTTACCCTGGGACTGTACATGGTGATTCTAACCCTGGGACTGTACATGGGGATTCTGACCCTGGGACTGTACATGAGAATTCTAACCCTGGGACTGTACATTGGGATTCTAATCCAGGGACTGTACATGGGGATTCTAACCCTGGGACTGTAGATGGGTTTCCAGCCCTGGGAGTGTATGTGGGGATTCTAACCCTGGACTGTACAAGGGGATTATAACCCTGGGTCTGTACATGGGGATCCTAACCCTCGGACTGTACATGGGGCTTCCAGCCCTGGGACTGTACATGCGGATTCGAACCCTGGGACTGTACATGGGGATTCTAACCCTGGGACTGGACATGGGGAATCTAACCCTGGGACTGTACATGGGAATTTCAACCCTCGGACTGTATATGGGGATTCCTACCCTGGGCTGTACATGGGGATTCTAACCCTGGGAATGTACAAGGGGTTTCCAACCCTGGGAATATACATGGTGATTCTAACCCTGGGACTGTACATGGGGATTCTAACCCTGGACTGTACATGGGGACTCTAACCCTGGGACTGCACATGGTGATTCTATCCCTGGGACTGTACATGGGGATTCTAACCCTGGACTTTACATGGGGATTCTAACCCTGGGACTGTACATGGGGATTCTAACCCTGGGACTGTACATGAGGATTCTAACCCTGGGACTGTAAATGGGGATTCTAACAATGGGACTGTACATGGGGATTCTAACCCTTGGACTGGCCATGGGGATTCCAACCCTCGGACTGTACATGAGGATTCCAACCCTGGCACTGGACATGAGGATTCTAATCCTGGGACAGTACATGGGGATTCCAACCCTCGGACTGCACATGGGGATTCCAACCTTGGGACTGTACATGGGGTTTCCAACCCTGGGATTGTACATGGGGATTCTAACGCTGGGACTCTACATGTGTATTCTAACCCTGGGGCTGTATATGGAGATTCTAACCCTGGGACTGTACATGGGGATTCTAACTCTTGGACTGGCCATGGGGATTCCAACCCTGGGACTGTACATGGGGATTCCAAACCTGGGACTGTAAATGGGGATTCTAACCCTGGGATTGTACATGGGGATTGTAACCCTGGGACTGTACATGGGGATTCTTACCCTGCGACTGTACATGGGGATTCTAACCCTGGGACTGTACATGGGGATTCTGACCCTGGGACTGTACATGAGGATTGTAACCCTGGGACTGTACATGGGGATTCTTCCCCTGCGACTGTACATGGGGATTCTAACCCTGGGAATGTACATGGGGATTCTAACCCTGGGACTGTACATGGGGATTCTAACCCTTGTACTGTACATGGGGATTCTAACCCTGGGACTTTACATGGGGATTATATCCCTGGGACTGTACATGTGATTCGAACCCTGGGACTGTCCATGTGGTGTCAAACCCTGGGACTGTACATGGGGATGCTAACCCTTGTACTGTACATTGGGATTCTAATCCTGGGACTGTATATGGGGAATCTAACCCTGTGACTCAACATGGGGATTCGAACCCTGGGACTGTATATTGGGGAGACAAACACTGGGAATGTACATGGGGATTCTCACCCTTGGACTGTACATGGGGATTCCCACACTGGGACTGTACATGGGTGTTCTAAAACTGGGACTGTACATGGGGATTCCAGCCCTGGGACTGTACATGGGGTTTGTAACCCTAGGACTATACATGGGGATTCTAACCCTGGGACTTTACATGGGGAGTCAAACCCTGGGAATGCACATCGTGATTCTAACCCTGGGACTGTACATGGGATTTCTAACCCTGGGACTGTACATGGGGATTCTAACCCTGGGACTGCACATGGGGCTTCCAACCCTGGGACTGTGTTGGGGATTCTAACCCTGGGACAGTACCTGTGGATTCTAACCCTGGGACTGTACATGTGGTTTCTAACCCTGGGACTGTACATGGTGATTCTAACACTGGGACTGTACATGGGGATTCTGACCCTGGGACTGTACATGAGAATTCTAACCCTGGGACTGTACATGGGGATTCTAATCCAGGGACTGTACATGGGGGTTCTAACCCTGGGTCTGTACATGGGGATCCTAACCCTCGGACTGTACATGGGGCTTCCAGCCCTGGGACTGTACATGCAGATTCTAACCCTGGGACTGTACATGGGGATTCTAACCCTGGAACTGTATATGGGGAATCTAACCCTGGGACTGTACATGGGGATTTCAACCCTCGGACTGTATATGGGGATTCCTACCCTGGGCTGTACATGGGGATTCTAACCCTGGGAATGTACATGGGGATCCTAACCCTGGGACTGTACATGGGGTTTCCAACCCTGGGAATGTACATGGTGATTCTAACCCTGGGACTGTACATGGGGGTTCTAACCCTGGACTGTACATGGGGACTCTAACCCTGGGACTGTACATGGTGATTCTATCCCTGGGAATGTACATGGGGATACTAACCCTGGACTGAACATCGGGATTCTAACCCTGGGACTGTACATGGGGATTCTAACCCTGGGACTGTACATGAGGATTCTAACCCTGGGACTGTACATGGGGATTCTAACACTGGGACTGCACATGGGGATTCTAACCCTGGCACTACACATGAGGATTCTAATCCTGGGACTGTACATGGGGATACTAACCCTGGGATTGTACATGGGGATTCTAACCCTGGGACTGTACATGGGGACTCTGACCCTGGGACTGTGCATGAGGATTCTAACCCTGGGCATGTACATGGAGATTCTAAACCTGGCACTGTACATGGGGATTCCAACCTTGGGACTGGTCATGGGGTTTCCAACCCTGTGATTGTACATGGGGATTCTAACGCTGGGACTGTACATGTGTATTCTAACCCTGGAGCTGTACATGGAGATTCTAACCCTGGGACTGTACATGGGGATTCTAACCCTTGGACTGGCCATGGGGATTCCAACCCTGGGACTGTACATGGGGATTCCAACCCTGGGACTGTACATGGGGATTCCAACCCTGGGACTGTCCATGTTGATTCTAACCCTGGGACTGTATATGGGGATTCCAAACCTGGGACTGTAAATGGGGATTCTAACCCTGGGATTGTACATGGGGATTGTAACCCTGGGACTGTACATGGGGATTCTGACCCTGGGATTGTACATGGGGATTCTAACCCTGGGACTGTACATGGGGAGTCAAACTCTGGGACTGTACATGGGGATTATAACCCTGGGACTGTCCATGGGGTTCGAACCCTGGGACTGTCCATGGGGTGTCAAACCCTGGGACTGTACATGGGGATGCTAACCCTTGGACTGTACATTGGGATTCTAACCCTGGAACTGTATATGGGGATTCTAACACTGTGACTCTACATAGGGATTCGAACCCTGGGACTGTATATGGGGAGTCAAACACTGGGAATGTACATGGGGATTCTAACTCTTGGACTGTACATGGGGATTCCCACACTGGGACTGTACATGGGTGTTCTAACACTGGGACTGTACATAGGGATTCCAACCCTGGGACTGTACATGGGGATTCTAACCCTGGGACTGTACATGGGGATTCTAACCCTGGGACTGTACATGGGATTTCTAACCCTGGGACTGTACATGGGGATGCTAACCCTGGGACTGCACATGGGGATTCCAACCCTGGGACTGTACTTGGGGATTCTAACCCTGGGACTGTACATGGGGATTCTGACCCTGGGACTGTACATGTGGTTTCTAACCCTGGGACTGTACATGGTGATTCTAACCCTGGGACTGTACATGGGGATTCTAACCCTGGGACTGTACATGGGGATTCTAACCCTGGGACTGTACATGGGGAGTCAAACACTGGGAATGTACATGGGGATTCTAACCCTGGGACTGTACATGGGGTTTCTGACCCTGGGACTGTACATGAGTGTTCTAACCCTGGGACTGTACATGGGGATTCTAACCCTGGGACTGTACATGGGGATTCTAACCCTGGGACTGTACAAGGGGATTCTAACCCTGGGACTGTACATGGGGAGTCAAACCCTGGGACTGTACATGGGGATTCTAACCCCTGTACTGTACATGGGGATTCTAACCCTGGGACTGTACATGTGGATTATAACCCTGGGACTGTACATGGGGATTATAACCCTGGGACTGTACATGGGCTTCGAACCCTGGGACTGCCCATGGGGTGTGAAACCCTGGGACTGTACATGGGGTTGCTAACCCTTGGACTGTACATTGGGATTCTAACTCTGGGACTGTATATGGGGATTCTAACCCTGTGACTCTACATGGGGATTCGAACCCTGGGACTGTATATGTGGAGTCAAACACTGGGAATGTACATGGGGATTCTATCCCTTGGACTGTACATGGGGATTCCCACACTGGGACTGTACATGGGTGTTCTAACACTGGGACTGTACATGGGGATTCCAACCCTGGGACTGTACATGGGGATTGTAACCCTCGGACTATACATGGGGATTCTAACCCTGGGACTGTACATGGGGAGTCAAACCCTGGGACTGTACATGGGGATTCTAACCCTGGGACTGTACATGGGGATTCTAACCCTGGGACTGCACATGGGAATTCTAACCCTGGGACTGTACATGGGGATTCTAAACCTGGGACTGCACATGGGGATTCCAACCCTGGGACTGTACTTGGGGATTCTAACCCTGGGACTGTACATGGGGATTCTAACCCTGGGACTGTACATGTGGTTTCTTACCCTGGGACTGTACATGGTGATTCTAACCCTGGGACTGTACATGGGGATTCTGACCCTGGGACTGTACATGAGAATTCTAACCCTGGGACTGTACATTGGGATTCTAATCCAGGGACTGTACATGGGGATTCTAACCCTGGGACTGTAGATGGGTTTCCAGCCCTGGGACTGTATGTGGGGATTCTAACCCTGGACTGTACAAGGGGATTATAACCCTGGGTCTGTACATGGGGATCCTAACCCTCGGACTGTACATGGGGCTTCCAGCCCTGGGACTGTACATGCGGATTCGAACCCTGGGACTGTACATGGGGATTCTAACCCTGGCACTGGACATAGGGAATCTAACCCTGGGACTGTACATGGGAATTTCAACCCTCGGACTGTATATGGGGATTCCTACCCTGGGCTGTACATGGGGATTCTAACCCTGGGAATGTACATGGGGTTTCCAACCCTGGGAATGTACATGGTGATTCTAAGCCTGGGACTGTACATGGGGATTCTAACACTGGACTGTACATGGGGACTCTAACCCTGGGACTGCACATGGTGATTCTATTCCTGGGACTGTACATGGGGATTCTAACCCTGGACTTTACATGGGGATTCTAACCCTGGGACTGTACATGGGGATTCTAACCCTGGGACTGTACATGAGGATTCTAACCCTGGGACTGTACATGGGGATTCTAAACCTGGCACTGTACATGAGGATTCTAATCCTGGGACTGTACATGGGGATACTAACCCTGGGATTGTACATGGGAATTCTAACCCTGGGACTGTACATGGGGATTCTGACCCTGGGACTGTGCATGAGGATTCTAACCCTGGGCATGTACATGGAGATTCTAAACCTGGGACTGCACATGGGGATTCCAACCTTGGGACTGTACATGGGGTTTCCAACCCTGGGATTGTACATGGGGATTCTAACGCTGGGACTCTACATGTGTATTCTAACCCTGGGGCTGTATATGGAGATTCTAACCCTGGGACTGTACATGGGGATTCTAACCCTTGGACTGGCCATGGGGATTCCAACCCTGGGACTGCACATGGGGATTCCAAACCTGGGACTGTAAATGGGGATTCTAACCCTGGGATTGTACATGGGGATTGTAACCCTGGGACTGTACATGGGGATTCTTACCCTGCGACTGTACATGGGGATTCTAACCCTGGGACTGTACATGGGGATTCTGACCCTGGGACTGTACATGAGGATTGTAACCCTGGGACTGTACATGGGGATTCTTCCCCTGCGACTGTACATGGGGATTCTAACCCTGGGAATGTACATGGGGATTCTGACCCTGGGACTGTACATGGGGATTCTAACCCTTGTACTGTACATGGGGATTCTAACCCTGGGACTTTACATGGGGATTATATCCCTGGGACTGTACATGTGATTCGAACCCTGGGACTGTCCATGTGGTGTCAAACCCTGGGACTGTACATGGGGATGCTAACCCTTGTACTGTACATTGGGATTCTAATCCTGGGACTGTATATGGGGAATCTAACCCTGTGACTCAACATGGGGATTCGAACCCTGGGACTGTATATTGGGGAGACAAACACTGGGAATGTACATGGGGATTCTCACCCTTGGACTGTACATGGGGATTCCCACACTGGGACTGTACATGGGTGTTCTAAAACTGGGACTGTACATGGGGATTCCAGCCCTGGGACTGTACATGGGGTTTGTAACCCTAGGACTATATATGGGGATTCCAAACCTGGGACTGTAAATGGGGATTCTAACCCTGGGATTGTACATGGGGATTGTAACCCTGGGACTGTACATGGGGATTCTGACCCTGGGACTGTACATGGGGATTCTAACCCTGGGACTGTACATGGTGAGTCAAACCCTGGGACTGTACATGGGGATTCTAACCCTTGTACTGCACATGGGGATTCTAACCCTGGGACTGTACATGGGGATTATAACCCTGGGACTGTCCATGGGGTTCGAACCCTGGGACTGTCCATGGGGTGTCAAACCCTGGGACTGTACATGGGGATGCTAACCCTTGGACTGTACATTGGGATTCTAACCCTGGAACTGTATATGGGGATTCTAACACTGTGACTCTACATAGGGATTCGAACCCTGGGACTGTATATGGGGAGTCAAACACTGGGAATGTACATGGGGATTCTAACTCTTGGACTGTACATGGGGATTCCCACACTGGGACTGTACATGGGTGTTCTAACACTGGGACTGTACATAGGGATTCCAACCCTGGGACTGTACATGGGGATTCTAACCCTGGGACTGTACATGGGGATTCTAACCCTGGGACTGTACATGGGATTTCTAACCCTGGGACTGTACATGGGGATGCTAACCCTGGGACTGCACATGGGGATTCCAACCCTGGGACTGTACTTGGGGATTCTAACCCTGGGACTGTACATGGGGATTCTGACCCTGGGACTGTACATGTGGTTTCTAACCCTGGGACTGTACATGGTGATTCTAACCCTGGGACTGTACACGGGGATTCTAACCCTGGGACTGTACATGGGGATTCTAACCCTGGGACTGTACATGGGGAGTCAAACACTGGGAATGTACATGGGGATTCTAACCCTGGGACTGTACATGGGGATTCTGACCCTGGGACTGTACATGAGTGTTCTAACCCTGGGACTGTACATGGGGATTCTAACCCTGGGACTGTACATGGGGATTCTAACCCTGGGACTGTACAAGGGGATTCTAACCCTGGGACTGTACATGGGGAGTCAAACCCTGGGACTGTACATGGGGATTCTAACCCCTGTACTGTACATGGGGATTCTAACCCTGGGACTGTACATGTGGATTATAACCCTGGGACTGTACATGGGGATTATAACCCTGGGACTGTACATGGGGTTCGAACCCTGGGACTGCCCATGGGGTGTGAAACCCTGGGACTGTACATGGGGTTGCTAACCCTTGGACTGTACATTGGGATTCTAACTCTGGGACTGTATATGGGGATTCTAACCCTGTGACTCTACATGGGGATTCGAACCCTGGGACTGTATATGTGGAGTCAAACACTGGGAATGTACATGGGGATTCTATCCCTTGGACTGTACATGGGGATTCCCACACTGGGACTGTACATGGGTGTTCTAACACTGGGACTGTACATGGGGATTCCAACCCTGGGACTGTACATGGGGATTGTAACCCTCGGACTATACATGGGGATTCTAACCCTGGGACTGTACATGGGGAGTCAAACCCTGGGACTGTACATGGGGATTCTAACCCTGGGACTGTACATGGGGATTCTAACCCTGGGACTGTACATGGGAATTCTAACCCTGGGACTGTACATGGGGATTCTAAACCTGGGACTGCACATGGGGATTCCAACCCTGGGACTGTACTTGGGGATTCTA
Source organism: Somniosus microcephalus (assembly GCF_052327205.1). Classification (NCBI taxonomy): domain Eukaryota; kingdom Metazoa; phylum Chordata; class Chondrichthyes; order Squaliformes; family Somniosidae; genus Somniosus; species Somniosus microcephalus. The sequence goes on along the minus strand of NC_140990.1, from coordinate 60,765,626 downwards.
ACCCTGGGACTGTACATGGGGATTCTAACCCTGGGACTGTACATGTGGTTTCTTACCCTGGGACTGTACATGGTGATTCTAACCCTGGGACTGTACATGGGGATTCTGACCCTGGGACTGTACATGAGAATTCTAACCCTGGGACTGTACATTGGGATTCTAATCCAGGGACTGTACATGGGGATTCTAACCCTGGGACTGTAGATGGGTTTCCAGCCCTGGGACTGTATGTGGGGATTCTAACCCTGGACTGTACAAGGGGATTATAACCCTGGGTCTGTACATGGGGATCCTAACCCTCGGACTGTACATGGGGCTTCCAGCCCTGGGACTGTACATGCGGATTCGAACCCTGGGACTGTACATGGGGATTCTAACCCTGGCACTGGACATAGGGAATCTAACCCTGGGACTGTACATGGGAATTTCAACCCTCGGACTGTATATGGGGATTCCTACCCTGGGCTGTACATGGGGATTCTAACCCTGGGAATGTACATGGGGTTTCCAACCCTGGGAATGTACATGGTGATTCTAAGCCTGGGACTGTACATGGGGATTCTAACACTGGACTGTACATGGGGACTCTAACCCTGGGACTGCACATGGTGATTCTATTCCTGGGACTGTACATGGGGATTCTAACCCTGGACTTTACATGGGGATTCTAACCCTGGGACTGTACATGGGGATTCTAACCCTGGGACTGTACATGAGGATTCTAACCCTGGGACTGTACATGGGGATTCTAACAATGTGACTGTACATGGGGATTCTAACCCTTGGACTGGCCATGGGGATTCCAACCCTCGGACTGTACATGAGGATTCCAACCCTGGGACTGTACATGTGGATTCTAAACCTGGCACTGTACATGAGGATTCTAATCCTGGGACTGTACATGGGGATACTAACCCTGGGATTGTACATGGGAATTCTAACCCTGGGACTGTACATGGGGATTCTGACCCTGGGACTGTGCATGAGGATTCTAACCCTGGGCATGTACATGGAGATTCTAAACCTGGGACTGCACATGGGGATTCCAACCTTGGGACTGTACATGGGGTTTCCAACCCTGGGATTGTACATGGGGATTCTAACGCTGGGACTCTACATGTGTATTCTAACCCTGGGGCTGTATATGGAGATTCTAACCCTGGGACTGTACATGGGGATTCTAACCCTTGGACTGGCCATGGGGATTCCAACCCTGGGACTGCACATGGGGATTCCAAACCTGGGACTGTAAATGGGGATTCTAACCCTGGGATTGTACATGGGGATTGTAACCCTGGGACTGTACATGGGGATTCTTACCCTGCGACTGTACATGGGGATTCTAACCCTGGGACTGTACATGGGGATTCTGACCCTGGGACTGTACATGAGGATTGTAACCCTGGGACTGTACATGGGGATTCTTCCCCTGCGACTGTACATGGGGATTCTAACCCTGGGAATGTACATGGGGATTCTGACCCTGGGACTGTACATGGGGATTCTAACCCTTGTACTGTACATGGGGATTCTAACCCTGGGACTTTACATGGGGATTATATCCCTGGGACTGTACATGTGATTCGAACCCTGGGACTGTCCATGTGGTGTCAAACCCTGGGACTGTACATGGGGATGCTAACCCTTGTACTGTACATTGGGATTCTAATCCTGGGACTGTATATGGGGAATCTAACCCTGTGACTCAACATGGGGATTCGAACCCTGGGACTGTATATTGGGGAGACAAACACTGGGAATGTACATGGGGATTCTCACCCTTGGACTGTACATGGGGATTCCCACACTGGGACTGTACATGGGTGTTCTAAAACTGGGACTGTACATGGGGATTCCAGCCCTGGGACTGTACATGGGGTTTGTAACCCTAGGACTATACATGGGGATTCCAAACCTGGGACTGTAAATGGGGATTCTAACCCTGGGATTGTACATGGGGATTGTAACCCTGGGACTGTACATGGGGATTCTGACCCTGGGACTGTACATGGGGATTCTAACCCTGGGACTGTACATGGGGAATCAAACCCTGGGACTGTACATGGGGATTCTAACCCTTGTACTGCACATGGGGATTCTAACCCTGGGACTGTACATGGGGATTATAACCCTGGGACTGTCCATGGGGTTCGAACCCTGGGACTGTCCATGGGGTGTCAAACCCTGGGACTGTACATGGGGATGCTAACCCTTGGACTGTACATTGGGATTCTAACCCTGGGACTGTATATGGGGATTCTAACACTGTGACTCTACATAGGGATTCGAACCCTGGGACTGTATATGGGGAGTCAAACACTGGGAATGTACATGGGGATTCTAACTCTTGGACTGTACATGGGGATTCCCACACTGGGACTGTACATGGGTGTTCTAACACTGGGACTGTACATAGGGATTCCAACCCTGGGACGGTACATGGGGATTGTAACCCTGGGACTATACATGGGGATTCTAACCCTGGGACTGGATATGGGGAGTCAAACCCTGGAACTGTACATGGGGATTCTAACCCTGGGACTGTACATGGGGATTCTAACCCTGGGACTGTACATGGGATTTCTAACCCTGGGACTGTACATGGGGATTCTAACCCTGGGACTGCACATGGGGATTCCAACCCTGGGACTGTACTTGGGGATTCTAACCCTGGGACTGTACATGGGGATTCTGACCCTGGGACTCTACATGTGGTTTCTAACCCTGGGACTGTACATGGTGATTCTAACCCTGGGACTGTACATGGGGATTCTAACCCTGGGACTGTACATGGGGATTCTAACCCTGGGACTGTACATGGGGAGTCAAACACTGGGAATGTACATGGGGATTCTAACCCTTGGACTGTACATGGGGATTCCCACACTGGGACTGTACATGGGTGTTCTAACACTGTGACTGTACATAGGGATTCCAACCCTGGGACGGTACATGGGGATTGTAACCCTGGGACTATACCTGGGGATTCTAACCCTGGGACTGTATATGGGGATTCCAAATCTGGGACTGTAAATGGGAATTCTAACCCTGGGATTGTACATATGGATTGTAACCCTGGGACTGTATATGGGGATTCTTACCCTGCGACTGTACATGGGGATTCTGACCCTGGGACTGTACATGAGGATTCTAACCCTGGGACTGTACATGGGGATTCTAACAATGGGACTGTACATGGGGATTTTAACCCTGGGGCTGTACATGGAAACTCTAAACCTGGGACTGTACATGGGGAGTCAAACCCTGGGACTGTACATGTCAATTCTAACCATGAGACTGTACATGCGGATTCTGACCCTGGGGCTGTACATGAGGATTCTAAACCTGTGACTGTACATGGAGATTCGAACCCTGCGACTGTACATGGGGATTCCAACCTTGGGACTGTACATGGGGATTCCAACCCTGGGATTGTACATGGGGATTCTTACCCTGGGACTGTTCTAAACCTGGGGCTGTACATGGAGATTCTAATCCTGGGACTGTACATGGGGATTCTAACCCTTGGACTGGCCATGGGGATTCCTACCCTCGGACTGTACATGGGGATTCCAACCCTGGGACTGTACATGGGGATTCTAACCCTTGTACTGCACATGGGTATTCTAACCCTGGGACTGTACATGGGGATTCTAACCCTGGGACTGTACATGTGGATTCTAACCCTGGGACTGTACATGGGGATTCTAACCCTGGGACTGTACATGGGGAGTCAAACCCTGGGACTGTACATGGGGATTCTAACCCTTGTACTGCACATGGGGATTCTAACCCTGGGACTGTACATGGGGATTATAACCCTGGGACTGTCCATGCGGTTCGAACCCTGGGACTGTCCATGTGGTGTCAAACCCTGGGACTGTACATGGGGATGCTAACCCTTGGACTGTACATTGGGATTCTAACCCTGGGACTGTATATGGGGATTCTAACACTGTGACTCTACATAGGGATTCGAACCCTGGGACTGTATATGGGGAGTCAAACACTGGGAATGTACATGGGGATTCTAACCCTTGGACTGTACATGGGGATTCCCACACTGGGACTGTACATGGGTGTTCTAACACTGGGACTGTACATAGGGATTCCAACCCTGGGACGGTACATGGGGATTGTAACACTGGGACTATACATGTGGATTGTAACCCTGGGACTGTACATGGGGATTCTTACCCTGCGACTGTACATGGGGATTCGAACCCTGGGACTGTATATTGGGGAGACAAACACTGGGAATGTACATGGGGATTCTAACCCTTGGACTGTACATGGGGATTCCCACACTGGGACTGTACATGGGTGTTCTAACACTGGGACTGTACATGGGGTTTGTAACCCTAGGACTATACATGGGGATTCTAACCCTCGGACTTTACATGGGGAGTCAAACCCTGGGACTGTACATGGGGATTCTAACCCTGGGAATGTACACCGTGATTCTAACCCTGGGACTGTACATGGGATTTCTAACCCTGGGACTGTACATGGGGATTCTAACCCTGGGACTGCACATGGGGATTCCAACCCTGGGACTGTACTTGGGGATTCTAACACTGGGACTGTACATGGGGATTCTGACCCTGGGACTGTACATGAGAATTCTAACCCTGGGACTGTACATGGGGATTCTAATCCAGGGACTGTTCATGGGGGTTCTAACCCTGGGTCTGTACATGGGGATCCTAACCCTCGGACTGTACATGGGGCTTCCAGCCCTGGGACTGTATATGCGGATTCTAACCCTGGGACTGTACATGGGGATTCTAACCCTGGGTCTCTACATGGGGATTCTAACCCTGGGACTGTACATGGGGATTCTAACCCTGGGACTGTAAATGGGGATTCCAACCCTGGGACTGTACATGGGGAGTCAAACACTGGGAATGTACAAGGGGATTCTAACCCTTGGACTGTACATGGGGATTCCCACACTGGGACTGTACATGGGTGTTCTAACACTGGGACTGTACATAGGGATTCCAACCCTGGGACGGTACATGGGGATTGTAACCCTGGGACTATACATGGGGATTCTAACCCTGGGACTGCATATGGGGATTCCAAACCTGGGACTGTAAATGGGAATTCTAACCCTGGGATTGTACATGTGGATTGTAACCCTGGGACTGTACATGGGGATTCTTACCCTGCGACTGTACATGGGGATTCTAACCCTGGGACTGTACATGGGGATTCTGACCCTGGGACTGTACATGAGGATTCTAACCCTGGGACTGTACATGGGGATTCTAACAATGGGACTGTACATGGGGATTTTAACCCTGGGGCTGTACATGGAGACTCCAAACCTGGGACTGTACATGGGGAGTCAAACCCTGGGACTGTACATGGCAATTCTAACCATGAGACTGTACATGCAGATTCTGACCCTGGGGCTGTACATGAGGATTCTAAACCTGGGACTGTACATGGAGATTCTAACCCTGCGACTGTACATGGGGATTCCAACCTTGGGACTGTACATGGGGATTCCAACCCTGGGATTGTACATGGGGATTCTTACCCTGCGACTGTACATAGGGATTCCAACCCTGGGACGGTACATGGGGATTGTAACACTGGGACTATACATGTGGATTGTAACCCTGGGACTGTACATGGGGATTCTTACCCTGCGACTGTACATGGGGATTCGAACCCTGGGACTGTATATTGGGGAGACAAACACTGGGAATGTACATGGGGATTCTAACCCTTGGACTGTACATGGGGATTCCCACACTGGGACTGTACATGGGTGTTCTAACACTGGGACTGTACATGGGGTTTGTAACCCTAGGACTATACATGGGGATTCTAACCCTGGGACTTTACATGGGGAGTCAAACCCTGGGACTGTACATGGGGATTCTAACCCTGGGAATGTACACCGTGATTCTAACCCTGGGACTGTACATGGGATTTCTAACCCTGGGACTGTACATGGGGATTCTAACCCTGGGACTGCACATGGGGATTCCAACCCTGGGACTGTACTTGGGGATTCTAACACTGGGACTGTACATGGGGATTCTGACCCTGGGACTGTACATGAGAATTCTAACCCTGGGACTGTACATGGGGATTCTAATCCAGGGACTGTTCATGGGGGTTCTAACCCTGGGTCTGTACATGGGGATCCTAACCCTCGGACTGTACATGGGGCTTCCAGCCCTGGGACTGTATATGCGGATTCTAACCCTGGGACTGTACATGGGGATTCTAACCCTGGGTCTCTACATGGGGATTCTAACCCTGGGACTGTACATGGGGATTCTAACCCTGGGACTGTAAATGGGGATTCCAACCCTGGGACTGTACATGGGGAGTCAAACACTGGGAATGTACAAGGGGATTCTAACCCTTGGACTGTACATGGGGATTCCCACACTGGGACTGTACATGGGTGTTCTAACACTGGGACTGTACATAGGGATTCCAACCCTGGGACGGTACATGGGGATTGTAACCCTGGGACTATACATGGGGATTCTAACCCTGGGACTGCATATGGGGATTCCAAACCTGGGACTGTAAATGGGAATTCTAACCCTGGGATTGTACATGTGGATTGTAACCCTGGGACTGTACATGGGGATTCTTACCCTGCGACTGTACATGGGGATTCTAACCCTGGGACTGTACATGGGGATTCTGACCCTGGGACTGTACATGAGGATTCTAACCCTGGGACTGTACATGGGGATTCTAACAATGGGACTGTACATGGGGATTTTAACCCTGGGGCTGTACATGGAGACTCCAAACCTGGGACTGTACATGGGGAGTCAAACCCTGGGACTGTACATGGCAATTCTAACCATGAGACTGTACATGCGGATTCTGACCCTGGGGCTGTACATGAGGATTCTAAACCTGGGACTGTACATGGAGATTCTAACCCTGCGACTGTACATGGGGATTCCAACCTTGGGACTGTACATGGGGATTCCAACCCTGGGATTGTACATGGGGATTCTTACCCTGGGACTGTTCTAAACCTGGGACTGAACATGGGGATTCTAACCCTTGGACTGGCCATGGGGATTCCAACCCTCGGACTGTACATGGGGATTCCAACCCTGGGACTGTACATGTGGATTCTAAACCTGGCACTGTACATGAGGATTCTAATCCTGGGACTGTACATGGGGATACTAACCCTGGGATTGTACATGGGAATTCTAACTCTGGGACTGTGCATGGGGATTCTGACCCTGGGACTGTGCATGAGGATTCTAACCCTGGGCATGTACATGGAGATTCTAAACCTGGGACTGCACATGGGGATTCCAACCTTGGGACTGTACATGGGGTTTCCAACCCTGGGATTGTGCATGGGGATTCTAACGCTGGGACTGTACATGTGTATTCTAACCCTGGGGCTGTATATTGAGATTCTAACCCTGGGACTGTACATGGGGATTCTAACCCTTGGACTGGCCATGGGGATTCCAACCCTGGGACTGTACATGGGGATTCCAAACCTGGGACTGTAAATGGGGATTCTAACCCTGGGATTGTACATGGGAATTGTAACCCTGGGACTGTACATGGGGATTCTTACCCTGCGACTGTACATGGGGATTCTAACCCTGGGACTCTACATGGGGATTCTGACCCTGGGACTGTACATGAGGATTGTAACCCTGGGACTGTACATGGGGATTCTTACCCTGCGACTGTACATGGGGATTCTAACCCTGGGACTGTACATGGGGATTCTGACCCTGGGACTGTACATGGGGATTCTAACCCTTGTACTGTACATGGGGATTCTAACCCTGGGACTTTACATGGGCATTTTAACCCTGGGACTGTACATGTGGTTCGAACCCTGGAACTGTCCATGGGGTGTCAAACCCTGGGACTGTACATGGGGATGCTAACCCTTGTACTGTACATTGGGATTCTAATCCTGGGACTGTATATGGGGAATCTAACCCTGTGACTCAACATGGGGATTCGAACCCTGGGACTGTATATTGGGGAGACAAACACTGGGAATGTACATGGGGATTCTAACCCTTGGACTGTACATGGGGATTCCCACACTGGGACTGTACATGGGTGTTCTAACACTGGGACTGTACATGGGGATTCCAACCCTGGGACTGTACATGGGGTTTGTAACCCTAGGACTATACATGGGGATTCTAACCCTGGGACTTTACATGGGGAGTCAAACCCTGGGACTGTACATGGGGATTCTAACCCTGGGAATGTACATCGTGATTCTAACCCTGGGACTGTACATGGGATTTGTAACCCTAGGACTATACATGGGGATTCTAACCCTGGGACTTTACATGGGGATTCTAACCCTGGGACTGCACATGGGGATTCCAACCCTGGGACTGTACTTGGGGATTCTAACCCTGGGACAGTACCTGTGGATTCTAACCCTGGGACTGTACATGTGGTTTCTAACCCTGGGACTGTACATGGTGATTCTAACCCTGGGACTGTACATGGTGATTCTAACACTGGGACTGTACATGAGAATTCTAACCCTGGGACTGTACATGGGGATTCTAATACAGGGACCGTACATGGGGGTTCTAACCCTGGGTCTGTACATGGGGATCCTAACCCTCGGACTGTACATGGGGCTTCCAGCCCTGGGACTGCACATGCGGATTCTAACCCTGGGACTGTACATGGGGATTCTAACCCTGGGTCTGTACGTGGGGATTCTAACCCTGGGACTGTACATGGGGATTCTAAACCTGGGACTGTACATGGGGATTCTAACCCTGGGACTGTACATGGGGAGTCAAACACGGGGAATGTACATGGGGATTCTAACCCTTGGACTGTACATGGGGATTCCCACACTGGGACTGTACATGGGTGTTCTAACACTGGGACTGTACATAGGGATTCCAACCCTGGGACGGTACATGGGGATTGTAACCCTGGGACTATACTTGGGGATTCTAACCCTGGGACTGTATATGGGGATTCCAAACCTGGGACTGTAAATGGGAATTCTAACCCTGGGATTGTACATGTGGATTGTAACCCTGGGACTGTACATGGGGATTCTTACCCTGCGACTGTACATGGGGATTCTAACCCTGGGACTGTACATGGGGATTCTGACCCTGGGACTGTACGTGAGGATTCTAACCCTGGGACTGTACATGGGGATTCTAACAATGGGACTGTACATGGGGATTTTAACCCTGGGGCTGTACATGGAGACTCTAAACCTGGGACTGTACATGGGGAGTCAAACCCTGGGACTGTACATGGCAATTCTAACCATGAGACTGTACATGCGGATTCTGACCCTGGGGCTGTACATGAGGATTCTAAACCTGGGACTGTACATGGAGATTCTAACCCTGCGACTGTACATGGGGATTCCAACCTTGGGACTGTACATGGGGATTCCAACCCTGGGACTGTTCTAAACCTGGGGCTGTACATGGAGATTCTAATCCTGGGACTGTACATGGGGATTCTAACCCTTGGACTGGCCATGGGGATTCCAACCCTCGGACTGTACATGGGGATTCCAACCCTGGGACTGTACATGTGGATTCTAAACCTGGCACTGTACATGAGGATTCTAATCCTGGGACTGTACATGGGGATACTAACCCTGGGATTGTACATGGGAATTCTAACCCTGGGACTGTACATGGGGATTCTGACCCTGGGACTGTGCATGAGGATTCTAACCCTGGGCATGTACATGGTGATTCTAAACCTGGGACTGCACATGGGGATTCCAACCTTGGGACAGTACATGGGGTTTCCAACCTTGGGATTGTACATGGGGATTCTAACGCTGGGACTGTACATGTGTATTCTAACCCTGGGGCTGTATATGGAGATTCTAACCCTGGGACTGTACATGGGGATTCTAACCCTTGGACTGGCCATGGGGATTCCAACCCTGGGACTGTACATGGGGATTCCAAACTGGGACTGTAAATGGGGATTCTAACCCTGGGATTGTACATGGGGATTGTAACCCTGGGACTGTACATGGGGATTCTTACCCTGCGACTGTACATGGGGATTCTAACCCTGGGACTGTACATGGGGATTCTGATCCTGGGACTGTACATGAGGATTATAACCCTGGGACTGTACATGGGGATTCTTACCCTGCGACTGTACATGGGGATTCTAACCCTGGGACTGCACATGGGGATTCTGACCCTGGGACTGTACATGGGGATCCTAACCCTTGTACTGTACATGGGGATTCTAACCCTGGGACTTTACATGGGGATTTTAACCCTGGGACTGTACATGTGGTTCGAACCCTGGGACTGTCCATGGGGTGTCAAACCCTGGGACTGTACATGGGGATGCTAACCCTTGTACTGTACATTGGGATTCTAATCCTGGGACTGTATATGGGGAATCTTACCCTTTGACTCAACATGGGTATTCGAACCCTGGGACTGTATATTGGTGAGACAAACACTGGGAATGTACATGCGGATTCTAACCCTTGGACTGTACATTGGGATTCCCACACTGGGACTGTATATGGGTGTTCTAACACTGGGACTGTTCATGGGGATTCCAACCCTGGGACTGTACATGGGGTTTGTAACCCTAGTACTATACATGGGGATTCTAACCCTGGGACTTTACATGGGGAGTCAGACCCTGGGACTGTACATGGGGATTCTAACCCTGGGAATGTACATCGTGATTCTAACCCTGGGACTGTACATGGGATTTCTAACCCTGGGACTGTACATGGGGATACTAACCCTGGGACTGCACATGGGGATTCCAACCCTGGGACTGTACTTGGGGATTCTAACCCTGATACAGTACCTGTGGATTCTAACCCTTGGGCTGTACATGTGGTTTCTAACCCTGGGACTGTACATGGCGATTCTAACACTGGGACTGTACATGGGGATTCTGACCCTGGGACTGTACATGAGAATTCTAACCCTGGGACTGTACATGGGGATTCTAATCCAGGGACTGTACATGGGGGTTCTAACCCTGGGTCTGTACATGGGGATTCTAACCCTCGGACTGTACATGGGGCTTCCAGCCCCGGGACTGTACATGCGGATTCTAACCCTGGGACTGTACATGGGGATTCTAACCCTGGGACTGTACATGGGGAATCTAACCCTGGGACTGTACATGGGGATTTCAACCCTCGGACTGTATATGGGGATTCCTACCCTGGGCTGTACATGGGGATTCTAACCCTGGGAATGTACATGGGGATCCTAACCCTGGGACTGTACATGGGGTTTCCAACCCTGGGAATGTACATGGTGATTCTAACCCTGGGACTGTACATGGGGATTCTAACCCTGGACTGTACATGGGGACTCTAACCCTGGGACTCTACATGGTGATTCTATCCCTGGGAATGTACATGGGGATTCTAACCCTGGACTGTACATGGGGATTCTAACCCTGGGACTGCACATGGGGATTCTAACCCTGGGACTGTACATGAGGATTCTAACCCTGGGACTGCACATGGGGATTCTAACACTGGGACTGTACATGGGGATTCTAACCCTGGCACTGTACATGAAGATTCTAATCCTGGGACTGTACATGGGGATACTAACCCTGGGATTGTACATGGGGATTCTAACCCTGGGACTGTACATGGGGATTCTGACCCTGGGACTGTGCATGAGGATTCTAACCCTGGGCATGTACATGGAGATTCTAAACCTGGGACTGTACATGGGGATTCCAACCTTGGGACTGGACATGGGGTTTCCAACCCTGGGATTGTTCATGGGGATTCTAACGCTGGGACTGTACATGTGTATTCTAACCCTGGGGCTGAACATGGAGATTCTAACCCTGGGACTGTACATGGGGATTCTAACCCTTGGACTGGCCATGGGGTTTCCAACCCTGGGACTGTACATGGGGATTCCAACCCTGGAACTGTACATGGGGATTCCAACCCAGGGACTGTACATGTTGATTCTAACCCTGGGACTGTATATGGGGATTCCAAACCTGGGACTGTAAATGGGGATTCTAACCCTGGGATTGTGCATGGGGATTGTAACCCTGGGACTGTACATGGGGATTCTTACCCTGCGACTGTACATGGGGATTCTAACCCTGGGAATGTACATGGGGATTCTGACCCTGGGACTGTACATGAGGATTCTAACCCTGGGTCTGTACATGGGGATTCTAACCCTGGGACTGTACATGGGGATTCTAACCCTGGGACTGTACATGGGGATTCTAACCCTGGGACTGTACATGGGGAGTCAAACCCTGGGACTGTACATGGGGATTCTAACCCTTGTACTGCACATGGGGATTCTAACCCTGGGACTGTACATGGGGATTATAACCCTGGGACTGTCCATGGGGTTCGAACCCTGGGACTGTCCATGGGGTGTCAAACCCTGGGACTGTACATGGGGATGCTAACCCTTGGACTGTACATTGGGAATCTTACCCTGGGACTGTATATGGGGATTCTAACACTGTGACTCTACATAGGGATTCGAACCCTGGGACTGTATATGGGGAGTCAAACACTGGGAATGTACATGGGGATTCTAACCCTTGTACTGTACATGGGGATTCCCACACTGGGACTGTACATGGGTGTTCTAACACTGGGACTGTACATAGGGATTCCAACCCTGGGACGGTACATGGGGATTGTAACCCTGGGACTATACATGGGGATTCTAACCCTGGGACTGTATATGGGGAGTCAAACCCTGGGACTGTACATGGGGATTCTAACCCTGGGACTGTACATGGGGATTCTAACCCTGGGACTGTACATGGGATTTCTCACCCTGGGACTGTACATGCGGATTCCAACCCTGGGACTGTACTTGGGGATTCTAACCCTGGGACTGTACATGGGGATTCTGACCCTGGGACTGTACATGTGGTTTCTAACCCTGGGATTGTACATGGTGATTCTAACCCTGGGACTGTACATGGGGATTCTAACCCTGGGACTGTACATGGGGATTCTAACCCTGGGACTGTACATGGGGAGTCAAACACTGGGAATGTACATGGGGATTCTAACCCTTGGACTGTACATGGGGATTCCCACACTGGGACTGTACATGGGTGTTCTAACACTGGGACTGTACATAGGGATTCCAACCCTGGGACAGTACATGGGGATTTTAACCCTGGGACTATACATGGGGATTCTAACCCTGGGACTGTATATGGGGATTCCAAACCTGGGACTGTAAATGGGAATTCTAACCCTGGGATTGTACATGTGGATTGTAACCATGGGACTGTACATGGGGATTCTTACCCTGCGACTGTACATGGGGATTCTAACCCTGGGACTGTACATGGGGATTCTGACCCTGGGACTGTACATGGGGATTCTAACCCTGGGACTGGACATGGGGATTCTAACAATGGGACTGTACATGGGGATTTTAACCCTGGGGCTGTACATGGAGACTCTAAACCTGGGACTGTACATGGGGAGTCAAACCCTGGGACTGTACATGGCAATTCTAACCATGAGACTGTACATGCGGATTCTGACCCTGGGGCTGTACATGAGGATTCTAAACCTGGGACTGTACATGGAGATTCTAACCCTGCGACTGTACATGGGGATTCCAACCTTGGGACTGTACATGGGGATTCCAACCCTGGGATTGTACATGGGGATTCTTACCCTGGGACTGTTCTAAACCTGGGGCTGTACATGGAGATTCTAATCCTGGGACTGTACATGGGGATTCTAACCCTTGGACTGGCCATGGGGATTCCAACCCTCGGACTGTACATGGGGATTCCAACCCTGGGACTGTACATGGGGATTCTAACCCTTGTACTGCACATGGGGTTCTAACCCTGGGACTGTACATGGGGATTCTAACCCTGGGACTGTACATGGGGATTCTAACCCTGGGACTGTACATGGGGATTCTATCCCTGGGACTGTACATGGGGAGTCAAACCCTGGGACTGTACATGGGGATTCTAACCCTTGTACTGCACATGGGGATTCTAACCCTGGGACTGTACATGGGGATTATAACCCTGGGACTGTCCATGGGGTTCGAACCCTGGGACTGTCCATGGGGTGTCAAACCCTGGGACTGTACATGGGGATGCTAACCCTTGGACTGTACATTGGGATTCTAACCCTGGGACTGTATATGGGGATTCTAACACTGTGACTCTACATAGGGATTCGAACCCTGGGACTGTATATGGGGAGTCAAACACTGGGAATGTACATGGGGATTCTAACCCTTGGACTGTACATGGGGATTCACACACTGGGACTGTACATGGGTGTTCTAACACTGGGACTGTACTGAGGGATTCCAACCCTGGGACGGTACATGGGGATTGTAACCCTGGGACTATACATGGGGATTGTAACCCTGGGACTGTACATGGGGATTCTTAACCTGCGACTGTACATGGGGATTCGAACCCTTGGACTGTATATTGGGGAGACAAGCACTGGGAATGTACATGGGGATTCTAACCCTTGGACTGTACATGGGGATTCCCATACTGGGACTGTACATGGGTGTTCTAACACTGGGACTTTACATGGGGATTCCAACCCTGTGACTGTACATGGGGTTTGTAACCCTAGGACTATACATGGGGATTCTAACCCTGGGAATGTACATCGTGATTCTAACCCTGGGACTGTACATGGGATTTCTAACCCTGGGACTGTACATGGGGATTCTAACCCTGGGACTGCACATGGGGATTCCAACCCTGGGACTGTACTTGGGGATTCTAACCCTGGGACAGTACCTATGGATTCTAACCCTGGGACTGTACATGTGGTTTCTAACCCTGGGACTGTACATGGTGATTCTAACACTGGGACTGTACGTGGGGGTTCTGACCCGGGACTGTACATGATAATTCTAACCCTGGGACTGTACATGGGGATTCTAATCCTGGGACTGTACATGGGGGTTCTCACCCTGGGTCTGTACATGGGGATCCTAACCCTCGGACTGTACATGGGGCTTCCAGCCCTGGGACTGTACATGCGGATTCTAACCCTGGGACTGTACATGGGGATTCTAACCCTGGGTCTGTACATGGGGATTCTAACCCTGGGACTGTACATGGGGATTCTAACCCTGGGACTGTACATGGGGATTCTAACCCTGGGACTGTACATGGGGAGTCAAACACTGCGAATGTACATGGGGATTCTAACCCTTGGACTGTACATGGGGATTCCCACACTGGGACTGTACATGGGTGTTCTAACACTGGGACTGTACATAGGGATTCCAACCCTGGGACGGTACATGGGGATTGTAACCCTGGGACTATACATGGGGATTCTAACCCTGGGACTGTATATGGGGATTCCAAACCTGGGACTGTAAATGGGAATTCTAACCCTGGGATTGTACATGTGGATTGTAACCCTGGGACTGTACATGGGGATTCTTACCCTGCGACTGTACATGGGGATTCTAACCCTGGGACTGTACATGGGGATTCTGACCCTGGGACTGTACATGCGGATTCTAACCCTGGGACTGTACATGGGGATTCTAAAAATGGGACTGTACATGGGGATTTTAACCCTGGGGCTGTACATGGAGACTCTAAACCAGGGACTGTACATGGGGAGTCAAACCCTGGGACTGTACATGGCAATTCTAACCATGAGACTGTACATGCGGATTCTGACCCTGGGGCTGTACATGAGGATTCTAAACCTGGGACTGTACATGGAGATTCTAACCCTGCGACTGTACATGGGGATTCCAACCTTGGGACTGTACATGGGGATTCCAACCCTGGGATTGTACATGGGGATTCTTACCCTGGGACTGTTCTAAACCTGGGGCTATACATGGAGATTCTAATCCTGGGACTGTACATGGGGATTCTAACCCTTGGACTGGCCATGGGGATTCCAACCCTCGGACTGTACATGGGGATTCCAACCCTGGGACTGTACATGTGGATTCTAAACCTGGCACTGTACATGAGGATTCTAATCCTGGGACTGTACATGGGGATACTAACCCTGGGATTGTACATGGGAATTCTAACCCTGGGACTGTACATGGGGATTCTGACCCTGGGACTGTGCATGAGGATTCTAACCCTGGGCATGTACATGGAGATTCTAAACCTGGGACTGCACATGGGGATTCCAACCTTGGGACTGTACATGGGGTTTCCAACCCTGGGATTGTACATGGGGATTCTAACGCTGGGACTGTACATGTGTATTCTAACCCTGGGGCTGTATATGGAGATTCTAACCCTGGGACTGTACATGGGGATTCTGACCCTTGGACTGGCCATGGGGATTCCAACCCTGGGACTGTACATGGGGATTCCAAACCTGGGACTGTAAATGGGGATTCTAACCCTGGGATTGTACATGGGGATTTTAACCCTGGGACTGTACATGGGGATTCTTACCCTGCGACTGTACATGGGGATTCTAACCCTGGGACTGTACATGGGGATTCTGACCCTGGGCTGTACATGAGGATTGTAACCCTGGGACTGTCCATGGGGATTCTTACCCTGCGACTGTACATGGGAATTTTAACCCTGGGACTGTACATGGGGATTCTGACCCTGGGACTGTGATGCGCTATCAATTACTCATAAAAGACTGAGAGTTAGAAGAGTAACTAAAGGCTTTTATTAACAACAGAATGGAGGTCTGCCTCGCGTGGTCGACCGGTCCATGATACTAAGGGCTGGGGAGCAGTCACCTTTATACTAGGACCTGTGGGAGGAGTCAGCCGAGGCATGTCCAGGCATGTACACAGTGGAATACAAACAGGACAAACAGGAATACAAACAGTGGTTTACCACATTCACCCCTTGTTTAAAATTGAGTCCGGCGGGGTGAAGTGTATTAAAAGTTAGTGTATTGGAGTCTCTCCGGAGTTCTTGTCTGCCGCTGTGATCTGCGTGGCGAGGCGGTTTGTGCGGAATATGCACTTCTCCTTGTTATATGTCAGGTTTAGGAGTTGGGCGGTGCGGAGGAATTTTTCGAGGTTTGCGTCATGGTCCTGCAAGTCACGGCCGCAGATGGTCACATTGTCCAGATATGGGAAAGTGGCCTGCAACGCATTTTGATCTACCATCCGGTCCATCTCCCTTTGGAAGATGGAGACCCCATTGGTGACGCCAAAGGGAACCCTAAGGAAGTGATAGAGGCGGCCGTTTGCCTCAAAGGCAGTGTACTGGCGGTCCTCAGGGCGGATGGGGAGCTGGTGGTACGCTGATTTCAGGTCAATGGTCGAGAAGACGCGGTACTGCGCGATCTGGTTAACCATATCAGCTATACGGGGGAGTGGGTAGGCGTCCAGCAGGGTGTAGCGATTTATTGTCTGGCTGTAGTCGATGACCAGGCGCTGCTTCTCGCCGGTCTTAACGACCACAACCTGGGCTCGCCAGGGGCTGGTGCTGCCCTCAATAATCCCTTCTTTCAGGAGCCGCTCCACTTCGGTTTTAATGAAAACCCTGTCCCCGGCACTGTATCGCCTGCTCTTTGTGGCGATGGGCTTACAGTCGGGGGTGAGGTTAGCAAACAGTTGGGGGGGGGTGACTCTGAGTGTGGAGAGGTTGCACCTGGTGCGCGGCGGGCAGTTTGGAAGCTGCTGGCTGCGGACTGTGAGTGGGGGTAGGGGTCCACCGTACGCCATCGTAACACTTTTAAGGTGGCACTGAAAATCTAACCCCAGCAGGACGGCAGCGCAGAGGTCAGGCAGGACCAGAAGTTTAAAATGATCGTACACGGTCCCATCTACTACGAGTGTCACCACGCAGTAGCCGCCGATGTCCGCCGACTGGGACTCGGAGGCCATAGAAATCCGCTGTTGCGCAGGCAGGACTGGGAGAGAGCAACGCCGCACCATGTCGGGGTGGATGAAGCTCTCCGTGCTCCCAGAGTCAAAAAGGCAGATTGTATCGTGACCATTTACCTTAATGTCCATTGTGGAACTGGCCAGTTGGTGCGGTCTCGCTTGGTCCAGTGTAACGGATGCCAGCGTAGGGGTCGGTGTGTCGCTGCGGGTATCAGATGAGGCGGTGTCGGGGGCCTGCTGCGTCCCGGCTGTCGTCCAAGATGGCGGCGTCCATGATCCCCATGTGGCTGGAGGCGTCCAAAATGGCTGCTGTACCGGTGATTCGCACATGGCCGGGGAGGTCCAAGATGGCGGCCCGCATGGCCCACACGCGGCGCTGCTGGAGTTCGGGGTGGGTTTGGCCCTGCAGATGCTAGCGTAGTGTCCCTTCTTCCCGCAGCCCGAGCAGATCGCGTTTTTCGCCGGGCAGCGCGCTCTGGGGTGTTTTGCCTGGCCACAGAAGTAGCATTTCTGGCCTTGGGGCACTGCTGTCTGGCCTTGGGACACTGCTGCGGTAGTTGGGCCGTTGTTGGGGTGTGGCTGGGGTGGCACGGCGCTATGAGGTGGTCCTACCGTGTCCCAGGCTGTCATTCCCCGCGGCATCCACGGTGCAGAGGAGTAGGCATCCATGCCCTGGTAGGCTGCATCCAACGATAGTGCGAGTTCAGAGGCCTTGTTGAGGTCGAGGTTACTCTGCTCCAACAGTCGCTGTCGTGTGTAATTAGATCTGTGGCCCGCTACAAAAGCGTCCCGGATAAGTTCCTCTGTGTACACGGCGGCCTTTACATCCTTACAACCACAGGCCCGGCCAAGCACAGACAGTGCCTGAAGGTATTCCACGGTCGATTCCCCAGGTTGTTGTTTACGACTCCCCAGGAGGTGCCTGGCGTACACTTCGTTCACTGGGCGCGTGTACTGGTCCTTGAGGAGCTTGATAGCGTCCGCGTACGAGGTCGCGTCTTGGATGACCGAGTACACTCGGTGGTTCACTTTGGAGGTCAGGACATCCAGTTTGTCCTCGTCCGATTTGATTGCTTCGGAGGCGGTCAGGAATTTTTCGAAACACTTAAGCCAGTGAGTAAACTTGGTGGATGAGTCCGCCTCCCGATGATCTAAGTCCAGGCATGCTGGTGTGAGGATCTTCTCCATTATAAAAATGTTGTTAATAAAATTGATGCGCTATCAATTACTCATAAAAGACTGAGAGTTAGAAGAGTAACTAAAGGCTTTTATTAACAACAGAATGGAGGTCTGCCTCGCGTGGTCGACCGGTCCATGATACTAAGGGCTGGGGAGCAGTCATCTTTATACTAGGACCTGTGGGAGGAGTCAGCCGAGGCATGTCCAGGCATGTACACAGTGGAATACAAACAGGACAAACAGGAATACAAACAGTGGTTTACCACAGACTGTACATGGGGATTCTAACCCTTGTACTGTACATGGGGATTCTAACCCTGGGACTTTACATGGGGATTATAACCCTGGGACTGTACATGTGGTTCGAACCCTGGGACTGTCCATGGGGTGTCAAACCCTGGGACTGTACATGGGGATGCTAACCCTTGTACTGTACATTGGGATTCTAATCCTGGGACTGTATATGGGGAATCTAACCCTGTGACTCAACATGGGGATTCGAACCCTGAGACTGTATATTGGGGAGACAAACACTGGGAATGTACATGGGGATTCTAACCCTTGGACTGTACATGGGGATTCCCACACTGGGACTGTACATGGGTGTTCTAACACTGGGACTGTACATGGGGATTCCAACCCTGGGACTGTACATGGGGTTTGTAACCCTAGGACTATACATGGGGATTCTAACCCTGGGACTTTACATGGGGAGTCAAACCCTGGGACTGTACATGGGGATTCTAACCCTGGGAATGTACATCGTGATTCTAACCCTGGGACTGTACATGGGATTTCTAACCATGGGACTGTACATGGGGATTCTAACCCTGGGACTGCACATGGGGATTCCAACTCTGGGACTGTACTTGGGGATTCTAACCCTTGGACAGTACCTGTGGATTCTAACCCTGGGACTGTACATGTGGTTTCTAACCCTGGGACTGTACATGGTGATTCTAACACTGGGACTGTACATGGGGATTCTGACCCTGGGACTGTACATGAGAATTCTAACCCTGGGACTGGACATGGGGATTCTAATCCAGGGACTGTACATGGGGGTTCTAACCCTGGGTCTGTAAATGGGGATCCTAACCCTCGGACTGTACATGGGGCTTCCAGCCCTGGGACTGTACATGCGGATTCTAACCCTGGGACTGTACATGGGGATTCTAACCCTGGGACTGTACATGGGGAATCTAACCCTGGGACTGTACATGGGGATTTCCACCCTCGGACTGTATATGGGGATTCCTACCCTGGGCTGTCCATGGGGATTCTAAACCTGGGAATGTACATGGGGATCCTAACCCTGGGACTGTACATGGGGTTTCCAACCCTGGGAATGTACATGGTGATTCTAACCCTGGGACTGTACATGGGGATTCTAACCCTGGACTGTACATGGGGACTCTAACCCTGGGACTGTACATGGTGATTCTATCCCTGGGAATGTACATGGGGATTCTAACCCTGGACTGTACATGGGGATTCTAACCCTGGGACTGTACATGGGGATTCTAACCCTGGGACTGTACATGAGGATTCTAACCCTGGGACTGTACATGGGAATTCTAACACTGGGACTGTACATGGGGATTCTAACCCTGGCACTGTACATGAGGATTCTAATCCTGGGACTGCACATGGGGATACTAACCCTGGGATTGTACATGGGGATTCTAACCCTGGGACTGTACATGGGGATTCTGACCCTGGGACTGTGCATGAGGATTCTAACCCTGGGCATGTACATGGAGATTCTAAACCTGGGACTGTACATGGGGATTCCAACCTTGGGACTGGACATGGGGTTTCCAACCCTGGGATTGTACATGGGGATTCTAAAGCTGGGACTGTACATGTGTATTCTAACCCTGGGGCTGTACATGGAGATTCTAACCCTGGGACTGTACATGGGGATTCTAACCCTTGGACTGGCCATGGGGATTCCAACCCTGGGACTGTACATGGGGATTCCAACCCTGGGACTGTACATGGGGATTCCAACCCTGGGACTTTACATGTTGATTCTAACCCTGGGACTGTATATGGGGATTCCAAACCTGGGACTGTAAATGGGGATTCTAACCCTGGGATTGTACATGGGGATTGTAACCCTGGGACTGTACATGGGGATTCTTACCCTGCGACTGTACATGGGGATTCTAACCCTGGGAATGTACATGGGGATTCTGAACCTAGGACTGTACATGGGGATTCTAACCCTGGGACTGTACATGGGGATTCTAAATCTGGGACTGTACATGGGGAGTCAAACCCTGCGACTGTACACGGGGATTCTAACCCTTGTACTGCACATGGGGATTCTAACCCTGGGACTGTACATGGGGATTATAACCCTGGGACTGTCCATGGGGTTCGAACCCTGGGACTGTCCATGGGGTGTCAAACCCTGGGACTGTACATGGGGATGCTAACCCTTGGACTGTACATTGGGATTCAACCCTGGGACTGTATATGGGGATTCTAACACTGTGACTCTACATAGGGATTCGAACCCTGGGACTGTATATGGGGAGTCAAACACTGGGAATGTACATGGGGATTCTAACCCTTGGACTGTACATGGGGATTCCCACACTGGGACTGTACATGGGTGTTCTAACACTGGGACTGTACATAGGGATTCCAACCCTGGGACGGTACATGGGGATTGTAACCCTGGGACTATACATGGGATTCTAACCCTGGGACTCTATATGGGGTGTCAAACCCTGGGACTGTACATGGGGATTCTAACCCTGGGACTGAACATGGGGATTCTAACCCTGGGACTGTACATGGGATTTCTAACCCTGGGACTGTACATGGGGATTCTAACCCTGGGACTGCACATGGGGATTCCAACCCTGGGAATGTACTTGGGGATTCTAACCCTGGGACTGTACATGGTGATTCTAACCCTGGGACTGTACATGGGGCTTCTGACCCTGGGACTGTACATGAGAATTCTAACCCTGGGACTGTACATGGGGATTCTAATCCAGGGAATGTACATGGGGATTCTAACCCTGGGACTGTAGATGGGGATTCCAGCCCTGGGACTGTATGTGGGGATTCTAACCCTGGACTGCACATGGGGACTATAACCCTGGGTCTGTATATGGGGATCCTAACCCTCGGACTGTACATGGGGCTTCCAGCCCTGGGACTGTACATGCGGATTCTAACCCTGTGACTGTGCATGGGGATTCTAACCCTGGGACTGTACATGGGAAATCTAACCCTGGGACTGTACATGGGGATTTCAACCCTCGGACTGTATATGGGGATTCCTACCCTGGGCTGTACATGGGGATTCTAACCCTGGGAATGTACATGGGGATCCTAACCCTGGGACTGTACATGGGGTTTCCAACCCTGGGAATGTACATGGTGATTCTAACCCTGGGACTGTACATGGGGATTCTAACCCTGGACTATACATGGGGACTCGAACCCTGGGACTATACATTGGGATTCTAACCCTGGGACTGTACATGGGGATTCTAACCCTGGGTCAGTACATGGGGATTCTAACCCTGGGTCTGTACATGGAGATTCCAACCCTGGGACTGCACATGGGGATTCTAACCCTGGGACTGTACATGGGGATTCTACACCTGGGACTGTACATGGGGATTCTAACCCTGGGAACGTACATGGGGATTCTAACCCTGGGAACATACATGGGGATTCTAACCCTGGGAACATGCATGGGGATTCTAACCCTGGAACTGTACATGGGGATTCTAACCCTGGGACTGTACATGGGGATTCTAACCCTGGGACTGTACATGGGGATTCTAACCCTGGGACTGTACATGGGGATTCTAACCCTGGGAATGTACATCGGGATTCTAACCATGGGAAAATACATGGGGATTCTAACCCTGGGTACATACATGGGGATTCCAAACCTGGGGCTGTACATGGGAATTCAAATCCTGGGACTGTACATGGGGATTCTAAAACTGGGACTGTATATGGGGATTCTAACCCTGGGACCGTACATGGGGATTCTAAACCTGGGACTGTACACTGCGTTTCTAACCCTGGGACTGTACATGGGGATTCTAACGCTGGGAGTGTACATCGGATTTCTAACCCTGGGATTGCACATGGGGATTCTAACCATGGGACTGTAGAAGGGTATTCTAACCCTGGGACTGTACATGGGGATTCTAACCCTGGGACTGTACATGGGGATTATAACCCTGGGACTGTCCATGGGGTTCGAACCCTGGGACTGTCCATGGGGTGTCAAACCCTGGGACTGTACATGGGGATGCTAACCCTTGGACTGTACATTGGGATTCAACCCTGGGACTGTATATGGGGATTCTAACACTGTGACTCTACATAGGGATTCGAACCCTGGGACTGTATATGGGGAGTCAAACACTGGGAATGTACATGGGGATTCTAACCCTTGGACTGTACATGGGGATTCCCACACTGGGACTGTACATGGGTGTTCTAACACTGGGACTGTACATAGGGATTCCAACCCTGGGACGGTACATGGGGATTGTAACCCTGGGACTATACATGGGATTCTAACCCTGGGACTCTATATGGGGTGTCAAACCCTGGGACTGTACATGGGGATTCTAACCCTGGGACTGAACATGGGGATTCTAACCCTGGGACTGTACATGGGATTTCTAACCCTGGGACTGTACATGGGGATTCTAACCCTGGGACTGCACATGGGGATTCCAACCCTGGGAATGTACTTGGGATTCTAACCCTGGGACTGTACATGGTGATTCTAACCCTGGGACTGTACATGGGGCTTCTGACCCTGGGACTGTACATGAGAATTCTAACCCTGGGACTGTACATGGGGATTCTAATCCAGGGAATGTACATGGGGATTCTAACCCTGGGACTGTAGATGGGGATTCCAGCCCTGGGACTGTATGTGGGGATTCTAACCCTGGACTGCACATGGGGACTATAACCCTGGGTCTGTATATGGGGATCCTAACCCTCGGACTGTACATGGGGCTTCCAGCCCTGGGACTGTACATGCGGATTCTAACCCTGTGACTGTGCATGGGGATTCTAACCCTGGGACTGTACATGGGAAATCTAACCCTGGGACTGTACATGGGGATTTCAACCCTCGGACTGTATATGGGGATTCCTACCCTGGGCTGTACATGGGGATTCTAACCCTGGGAATGTACATGGGGATCCTAACCCTGGGACTGTACATGGGGTTTCCAACCCTGGGAATGTACATGGTGATTCTAACCCTGGGACTGTACATGGGGATTCTAACCCTGGACTATACATGGGGACTCGAACCCTGGGACTATACATTGGGATTCTAACCCTGGGACTGTACATGGGGATTCTAACCCTGGGTCAGTACATGGGGATTCTAACCCTGGGTCTGTACATGGAGATTCCAACCCTGGGACTGTACATGGGGATTCTAACCCTGGGACTGTACATGGGGATTCTACACCTGGGACTGTACATGGGGATTCTAACCCTGGGAACGTACATGGGGATTCTAACCCTGGGAACATACATGGGGATTCTAACCCTGGGAACATACATGGGGATTCTAACCCTGGAACTGTACATGGGGATTCTAACCCTGGGACTGTACATGGGGATTCTAACCCTGGGACTGTACATGGGGATTCTAACCCTGGGACTGTACATGGGGATTCTAAACCTGGGACTGTACATGGGGATTCTAACCCTGGGAATGTACATCGGGATTCTAACCATGGGAAAATACATGGGGATTCTAACCCTGGGTACATACATGGGGATTCCAAACCTGGGGCTGTACATGGGAATTCAAATCCTGGGACTGTACATGGGGATTCTAAAACTGGGACTGTATATGGGGATTCTAACCCTGGGACCGTACATGGGGATTCTAAACCTGGGACTGTACACTGCGTTTCTAACCCTGGGACTGTACATGGGGATTCTAACGCTGGGAGTGTACATCGGATTTCTAACCCTGGGATTGCACATGGGGATTCTAACCATGGGACTGTAGAAGGGTATTCTAACCCTGGGACTGTACATGGGGATTCTAACCCTGGGACTGTACATGGGGATTATAACCCTGGGACTGTCCATGGGTTTCGAACCCTGGGACTGTCCATGGGGTGTCAAACCCTGGGACTGTACATGGGGATGCTAACCCTTGGACTGTACTTTGGGATTCAACCCTGGGACTGTATATGGGGATTCTAACACTGTGACTCTACATAGGGATTCGAACCCTGGGACTGTATATGGGGAGTCAAACACTGGGAATGTACATGGGGATTCTAACCCTTGGACTGTACATGGGGATTCCCACACTGGGACTGTACATGGGTGTTCTAACACTGGGACTGTACATAGGGATTCCAACCCTGGGACGGTACATGGGGATTGTAACCCTGGGACTATACATGGGATTCTAACCCTGGGACTCTATATGGGGTGTCAAACCCTGGGACTGTACATGGGGATTCTAACCCTGGGACTGAACATGGGGATTCTAACCCTGGGACTGTACATGGGATTTCTAACCCTGGGACTGTACATGGGGATTCTAACCCTGGGACTGCACATGGGGATTCCAACCCTGGGAATGTACTTGGGGATTCTAACCCTGGGACTGTACATGGTGATTCTAACCCTGGGACTGTACATGGGGCTTCTGACCCTGGGACTGTACATGAGAATTCTAACCCTGGGACTGTACATGGGGATTCTAATCCAGGGAATGTACATGGGGATTCTAACCCTGGGACTGTAGATGGGGATTCCAGCCCTGGGACTGTATGTGGGGATTCTAACCCTGGACTGCACATGGGGACTATAACCCTGGGTCTGTATATGGGGATCCTAACCCTCGGACTGTACATGGGGCTTCCAGCCCTGGGACTGTACATGCGGATTCTAACCCTGTGACTGTGCATGGGGATTCTAACCCTGGGACTGTACATGGGAAATCTAACCCTGGGACTGTACATGGGGATTTCAACCCTCGGACTGCATATGGGGATTCCTACCCTGGGCTGTACATGGGGATTCTAACCCTGGGAATGTACATGGGGATCCTAACCCTGGGACTGTACATGGGGTTTCCAACCCTGGGAATGTACATGGTGATTCTAACCCTGGGACTGTACATGGGGATTCTAACCCTGGACTATACATGGGGACTCGAACCCTGGGACTATACATTGGGATTCTAACCCTGGGACTGTACATGGGGATTCTAACCCTGGGTCTGTACATGGAGATTCCAACCCTGGGACTGTACATGGGGATTCTAACCCTGGGACTGTACATGGGGATTCTACACCTGGGACTGTACATGGGGATTCTAACCCTGGGAACGTACATGGGGATTCTAACCCTGGGAACATACATGGGGATTCTAACCCTGGGAACATACATGGGGATTCTAACCCTGGAACTGTACATGGGGATTCTAACCCTGGGACTGTACATGGGGATTCTAACCCTGGGACTGTACATGGGGATTCTAACCCTGGGACTGTACATGGGGATTCTAAACCTGGGACTGTACATGGGGATTCTAACCCTGGGAATGTACATCGGGATTCTAACCATGGGAAAATACATGGGGATTCTAACCCTGGGTACATACATGGGGATTCAAATCTGGGGCTGTACATGGGAATTCAAATCCTGGGACTGTACATGGGGATTCTAAAACTGGGACTGTATATGGGGATTCTAAACCTGGGACCGTACATGGGGATTCTAAACCTGGGACTGTACACTGCGTTTCTAACCCTGGGACTGTACATGGGGATTCTAACGCTGGGAGTGTACATCGGATTTCTAACCCTGGGATTGCACATGGGGATTCTAACCATGGGACTGTAGAAGGGTATTCTAACCCTGGGACTGTACATGGGGATTCTAACCCTGGGACTGTACATGGGGATTCTAACCCTGGTACTGTACCTGGGGATTCTAACCCTGGGACTGTACATGGGGATTCTAACCCTGGGACTGTACATGGGGATTCTAACCCTGGGACAGTACATGGGGATTCTAACCCTGGGACTGTACATGGGGATTCTGACCCTGGGTCTGTACATGGGGATTCTAACGCTGCGGCTGTACATGGAGATTCAAACTCTGGGACTGTACATGGGGAGTCAAAACCTGGGACTGTACATGGGGATTCTAACCCTGGGGCTGTACATGGGGATTCTGACCCTGGGACTGTACATGTGGATTCTAACCCTGGGACTGTACATGGGGATTCTAACACTGGGACTGTACATGGGGATTCTGACCCTGGGACTGGAAATGTGGATTCTAACCCTGGGACTGTAGATGGGGATTCTAACACTGGGACTGTACATGGGGATTCTGATCCTGGGACTGTACATGAGAATTCTAAACCTGGGACTGTACATGGGGTTCTAATCCAGGGACTGTACATGGGGTTTCTAACCCTGGGTCTGTCCATGGGGATCCTAACCCTCGGACTGTACATGGGGCTTCCAGCCCTGGGACTGTACATGCGGATTCTAACCCTGGGACTGTACATGGGGATTCTAACCCTGGGACTGTACATGGGAAATCTAACCCTGGGACTGTACATGGGGATTTCAACCCTCGGACTGTATATGGGGATTCCTACCCTGGGCTGTACATGGGGATTCTAACCCTGGGAATGTACATGGGGATCCTAACACTGGGACTGTACATGGGGTTTCCAACCCTGGGAATGTACATGGTGATTCGAACCCTGGGACTGTACATGGGGATTCTAACCCTGGACTGTACATGGGGACTCTAACCCTGGGACTGTACATGGTGATTCTATCCCTGGGACTGTACATGGGGATTCTAACCCTGGACTGTACATGGGGATTCTAACACTGGGACTGTACATGGGGATTCTAACCCTGGCACTGTACATGAGGATTCTAATCCTGGGACTGTACATGGGGATACTAACCCTGGGATTGTACATGGGGATTCTAACCCTGGGACTGTACATGGTGATTCTGACCCTGGGACTGTGCATGAGGATTCTAACCCTGGGCATGTACATGGAGATTCTAAACCTGGGACTGTACATGGGGATTCCAACCTTGGGACTGGACATGGGGTTTCCAACCCTGGGATTGTACATGGGGATTCTAACGCTGGGACTGTACATGTTTATTCTAACCCTGGGGCTGTACATGGAGATTCCAACCCTGGGACTGTACATGGGGATTCCAACCCTGGGACTGTACATGGGGATTCCAACCCTGGGACTGTACATGTTGATTCTAACCCTGGGACTGTATATGGGGATTCCAAACCTGGGACTGTAAATGGGGATTCTAACCCTGGGATTGTACATGGGGATTGTAACCCTGGGACTGTACATGGGGATTCTTACCCTGCGACTGTACATGGGGATTTTAACCCTGGGAATGTACATGGGGATTCTGACCCTGGGACTGTACATGAGGATTCTAACCCTGGGTCTGTACATGGGGATTCTAACCCTGGGACTGTACATGGGGATTCTAACCCTGGGACTGTACATGGGGATTCTAACCCTGGGACTGCACATGGGGAGTCAAACCCTGGGACTGTACATGGGGATTCTAACCCTTGTACTGCACATGGGGATTCTAACCCTGGGACTGTACATGGGGATTATAACCCTGGGACTGTCCATGAGGTTCGAACCCTGGGACTGTCCATGGGGTGTCAAACCCTGGGACTGTACATGGGGATGCTAACCCTTGGACTGTACATGGGGATTCCCACACTGGGACTGTACATGGGTGTTCTAACACTGGGACTGCACATAGGGATTCCAACCCTGGGACGGTACATGGGGATTGTAACCCTGGGACTATACATGCTGATTCTAACCCTGGGACTGTATATGGGGAGTCAAACCCTGGGACTGTACATGGGGATTCTAACCCAGGGACTGTACATGGGGATTCCAACCCTGGGACTGTACATGGGATTTCTAACCCTGGGACTGTACATGGGGATTCTAACCCTGGGACTGCACATGGGGATTCCAACCCTGGGACTGTACTTGGGGATTCTAACCCTGGGTCTGTACATGGGGATTCTGACCCTGGGACTGTACATGTGGTTTCTAACCCTGGGACAGTACATGGTGATTCTAACCCTGGGACTGTACATGGGGCTTCTGACCCTGGGACTGTACATGAGTATTCTAACCTTGGGACTGTACATGGGGATTCTAATCCAGGGAATGTACATGGGGATTCTAACCCTGGGACTGTAGATGGGGATTCCAGCCCTGGGACTGTATGTTGGGATTCTAACGCTGGACTGTACATGGGGATTATAACCCTGGGTCTGTACATGGGGATCCTAACCCTCGGACTGTACATGGGGCTTCCAGCCCTGGGACTGTACATGCGGATTCTAACCCTGGGACTGTACATGGGGATTCTAACCCTGGGACTGTACATGGGAAATCTAACCCTGGGACTGTACATGGGGATTACAACCCTCGGACTGTACATGGGGATTCTAACCCTGGGAATGTACATGGGGATCCTAACCCTGGGACTGTACATGGGGTTTCCAACCCTGGGAATGTACATGGTGATTCTAACCCTGGGACTGTACATGGGGATTCTAACCCTGGACTGTACATGGGGACTCGAAACCTGGGACTGTACATTGGGATTCTAACCCTGGGACTGTACATGGGGATTCTAACCCCGGGACAGTACATGGGGATTCTAACCCTGGGTCTGTACATGGAGATTCCAACCCTGGGACTGTACATGGGGATTCTAACCCTGGGACTGTACATGGGGATTCTAAACCTGGGACTGTACATGGGGATTCTAACCCTGGGAACGTACATGGGGATTCTAACCCTGGGAACATACATGGGGATTCTAACACTGGGAACATACATGGGGATCCTAACCCTGGAACTGTATATGGGGATTCCAACCCGGGACTGTACATGGGGATTCTAACCCTGGGACTGTACATGGGGATTCTAACCCTGGGACTGACCATGGGGATTCTAAACCTGGGACTGTACATGGGGATTCTAACCCTGGGAATGTACATCGGGATTCTAACCATGGGAAAATACATGCGGATTCTAACCCTGGGTACATACATGGGGATTCCAAACCTGGGACTGTACATGGGGATTCTAATCCTGGGACTGTACATGGGGATTCTAAAACTGGGACTGTATATGGGGATTCTAACCCTGGGACCTTACATAAGGATTCTAACCCTGGGACTGTACACTGCGTTTCTAACCCTGGGACTGTACATGGGGATTCAAACGATGGGAGTGTACATTGGATTTCTAACCCTGGGACTGTACCTGGGGATTCAACCCTGGGGCTTTACATGGGGATGCCAACCCTGGGACTGTACATGCGGATTCTAACCCTGGGATTGCACATGGGGATTCTAACCATGGGACTGTAGATGGGTATTCTAAACCTGGGACTGTACATGGGGATTCTAACCCTGGGACTGTACATGGGGATTCTAACCCTGGTACTGTACATGGGGATTCTAAATCTGGGACTGTTCTTGGGGATTCTAACCCTGGAACTGTACATGGGGTTTGTAACCCTGGGACTGTACATGGGGATTCTAACTCAGGGAATGTACACGGAGATTCTAACCCTGGGACTGTACATGGGGATTCTAACCCTGGGAATGTATATGGGCATTCTAACCCTGGGACTGTACATGGAGATTCTAACCCTGGGACTGTATATGGGGATTCTAACCCTGGGACTGTACATGGGGATTCTTACCCTGGGACTGTACATGGGGATTCTAACCCTGCGACTGTACATGGGGATTCTAACCCTGGGACTGTACATGGGGATTCTCACCCTGGGACTGTACATGGGGATTCTAACCCTGGGACTGTACATGGGGATTCTAACCCTGGGTCTGTACATGGGGATTCTGACCCTGGGTCTGTTCATGGGGATTCTAACGCTGCGGCTGTACATGGAGATTCAAACTCTGGGACTGTACAAGGGGAGTCAAAACCTGGGACTGTACATGGCGATCCTAACCCTGGGACTGTACATGGGGATTCTGACCCTGGGACTGTACATGTGGATTCTAACCCTGGGACTGTACATGGGGATTCTAATCCTGGGGCTGTACATGGGGATTCTAACCCTGTGATTGTACATGGGGATTCCAATCCTGGGACTGTACATGTGGATTCTAACCCTGGGAATGTACATGGGAATTCTAAACCTGGGACTGTACCTGGGGATTCTAAACCTGGGACTGTACATGGGGATTCTAACCCTGGGAACGTACATGGGGATTCTAACGCTAGGAACATACATGGGGATTCTAACCCTGGGAACATACATGGGGATTCTAACCCTGGGACTGTACATGGGGATTCTAACCCTGGGACTGTACATGGGGATTCTAACCCTGGGACTGTACATGGGGATTCTAACCCTGGGACTGTACATGGGGATTCTAAACCTGGGACTGTACATGGGGATTCTAACCCTGGGTCTG
This sequence comes from Somniosus microcephalus, assembly GCF_052327205.1. Taxonomy (NCBI): domain Eukaryota; kingdom Metazoa; phylum Chordata; class Chondrichthyes; order Squaliformes; family Somniosidae; genus Somniosus; species Somniosus microcephalus. Next base: position 60,734,055 of record NC_140990.1, on the reverse strand, counting down.
TACATGGGGATTCTAAACCTGGGAACATATATGCGGATTCTAACCCTGGGAACATACATGGGGATTCCAAACCTGGGACTGTACATGGGGATTCTAACCCTGGGATTGTACATGGGGATTCTAAAACTCGGACTGTACATGGGGATTCCATCCCTGGGACCGTAAATGGGGATTCTAACCCTGGGACTGTACACTGGGATTCTAACCCTGGGACTGTACATGGGGATTCTAACCCTGGGACTGTACATGGGAATTCTAACCCTGGGACTGTACCTGTGGATTCTAACCCTGGGGCTGTACATGGGGATGCCAACCCTGGGACTGTACATGCGGATTCTAACTCTGGGATTGCACATGGGGATTCTAACCATGGAACTGTACATGGGTATTCTTACCCTGGGACTGTACATGGGGATTCTAACCATGGGACTGTACATGGGGATTCTAACCCTGGTACTGTACATGGGGATTCTTAATCTGGGACTGTACATGGGGATTCTAACCCTGGGACTGTACATGGAGATTATAACCCTGGGACTGTACATGGGGATTCTAACCCTGGGATTGTACATGGGTATTCTAACCCTGGGACTCTACTTGGGGATTCTAACCCTGGGACTGTACATGGGGATTCTAACCCTGGGACTGTACATGGGTATTCTAACCCTGGGACTGTACATGGGGATTCTAACCCTGGGACTGTATATGGGGATTCTAACCCTGGGACTGTACATGGGGATTCTAACCCTGGGATTGTACATGGGGATTCTAACCCTGGGACTGCACATGGGGATTCTAACCCTGGGACTGTACATGGGGATTCTAACCCTGGGACTGGACATGGATATCCTAACACTGGGTCTGTACATGGGAATTCTAATCCTGGGGATGTGCATGGAGATTCTAATCCTGGGACTGTACATGGGTATTCTAACCCTGGGACTGTACATGGGGATTCTAACCCTGGGACTGTACATGGGGATTCTAACCCAGGGAATGTACATGGAGATTCTAACCCTGGGACTGTACATGGGGATTCTAACCCTGGGACTGTACATGGGCATTCTAACCCGGGGACTGTACATGGGGATTCTAACCCTGGGACTGTGTATGTGGATTCTAACCCTGGGACTGTACATGGGTATTCTAACCCTGGGACTGTACATGGGGATTCTAACCCTGCGACTGTACATGGGGATTCTAACCCTGGGACTGTACATGGGGATTCTAACCGTGGGACTGCACATGGGGATTCTAACCCTGGGACTGTACATGGGGATTCTAACCCTGGGACAGTACATGGGGATTCTCACCCTGGGACTGTAAATGGGGATTCTAACGCTGCGGCTGTACATGGAGATTCAAAATCTGGGACTGCACATGTGGAGTCAAAACCAGGGACTGTACTTGGGGATTCTAACCCTGGGACTGTACATGGGGATTCTAACCCTGGGACTGTACATGGAGATTTTAACCCTGGGATTGTACATGGGGATTGCAACCTTGGGACTGTACATGGGGATTCCAACGCTGGGATTGCACATGGTGATTCGAACCCTGGGACTGTACATGTGTATTCTAACCCTGGGGCTGTACATGGAGATTCTAACCCTGGGACTGTACATGTGGATTCTCACCCTTGGACTGTCCATGGGGATTCCAAACCAGGGAATGTACATGGGGATTCCAACCCTGTGACTGAACATGGGAATTCCAACCCTGGGAACGTACATGGGGATTCTAACCCTGGGAACATACATGGGGATTCTAACCCTGGGAACATACATGGGGATTCTAACCCTGGGACTGTACATGGGGATTCTAACCCTGGGACTGTACATGGGGATTCCAACCCTGGGACTGTACATGGGGATTCTAACCCTGGGACTGTACATGGGGATTCTAAACCTGGGACTGTACATGGGGATTCTAACCCTAGGTCTGTACATGGGGATTCTAAACCTGGGAACATACATGGGGATTCTAACCCTGGGAACATACATGGGGATTCTAAACCTGGGACTGTACATGGGGATTCTAACCCTGGGATTGTACATGGGGATTCTAAAACTGGGACTGTACATGGGGATTCCATCCCTGGGACCGTAAATGGGGATTCTAACCCTGGGACTGTACACTGGGATTCTAACCCTGGGACTGTACATGGGAATTCTAACCCTGGGACTGTACCTGTGGATTCTAACCCTGGGGCTGTACATGGGGATGCCAACCCTGGGACTGTACATGCGGATTCTAACTCTGGGATTGCACATGGGGATTCTAACCATGGAACTGTACATGTGTATTCTTACCCTGGGACTGTACATGGGGATTCTAACCATGGGACTGTACATGGGGATTCTAACACTGGTACTGTACATGGGGATTCTTAATCTGGGACTGTACATGGGGATTCTAACCCTGGGACTGTACATGGAGATTATAACCCTGGGACTGTACATGGGGATTCTATCCCTGGGATTGTACATGGGGATTCTAACCCTGTGACTCTACTTGGGGATTCTAACCCTGGGACTGTACATGGGGATTCTAACCCTGGGACTGTACATGGGTATTCTAACCCTGGGACTGTACATGGGGATTCTAACCCTGGGACTGTACATGGGGATTCTAACCCTGGGACTGTACATGGGGATTCTAACCCTGGGATTGTACATGGGGATTCTAACCCTGGGACTGCACATGGGGATTCTAACCCTGGGACTGTACATGGGGATTCTAACCCTGGGACTGGACATGGAGATCCTAACACTGGGTCTGTACATGGGATTTCTAATCCTGGGGATGTGCATGGAGATTCTAATCCTGGGACTGTACATGGGTATTC